>NW_027211748.1:9577500-10177500 GCF_022749685.1 Semicossyphus pulcher | reverse complement strand
GTTCAGCTCGGTTTAGTGGGAACGTTTGTCATCCTGACATATCATCAGCTGAGCGCAGCGCGGCAAAGGCTGCGTCTCAACCAGCACGTCCACGTTCCACTTTACTGTATTTAAAACTACCTGACTGCATGCCATATGTGTGTGTGTACAGTGTATTCCCTCAGTTCATTTCCCCAGCTTTAAGAAACGGCTCTGACTCCGCCCAGACATCAGTGTCAATCTGATGAGTGGGTGTCTAACAGTGTGTGAAGCTCACATCAAAGGCAGCTGCTTTAAATGCTCGGCCTTGTGAGGAAGCAGGGAGGGGGAAAGAAGGAGGAAGAGAGGGATGAGGAAGGAGGGAACAATAGGAAAGGGTGCATGGATTTTCTACCGTTCAGTGCGTCCCATTACAGAACAGGTTTATGTTAGGAGTGTATGACTGCGACTGCTATGCTAACTAGCTAAAACAAGACATTATTCATGGATGTAGCAGCACAAACAAGCTCATGCTAACAGCAAATACACACAGTCCCCTGCCTCGCTGCGCCAAACTTCTTAACCGCGTTCATTATAACATAGTTTTATAAAAAGGCAAATCAGGGCCGCCACACACATCCAAGGAGATGTATTCTCAGAGATACACACAGTTGTACACACTCTTAAGGGCTGGATGTGCTCAGGGGTTAGCAGCCAGAACCAGCAGCCTCCTCATTAGCACAAATAAGATGGTAGGCAGATACAGGCCTAGCCTCCTCTCTCTCCCTCCGTCTCTGTGTCCTTCTTCGCCTCTGTTCTCACAAATGAGTCCTAATCCTTGTCCTCCAGCTCGCCTCTAACAAAAAAAATAAATAAAAAGGATACAGCTGTGGAAGCACAAGGAGGAGGGAGGAAAACACCAGCTCTGTTTGGGATATTTTGCCTTGTTTTTTTAAATTGTGCACCTTCTAAAACGGCGTGTTTTATGACCTGGAGATGTTTGGTTGTGATGTGACCTCAGGCTGCATTAAAATAAGTCCCCTTCACCCTTAGGATCATAACTATTCATGAAGGGGAGGGGAGGTCAAGAGGCCAACGTTGGCTGGGATCAGTTTGTCAGGTTGCTTATGAAAACATGAATGTAATAAATATGCAAATTAGGAGCATATATTCAATGGTATTGAACATCAGAAAACACTTGCTATCTTGATATTTTCAACCAAAAGGCTTTTTCCTCCATATCTCCTCTTTGTCTAAACACACAGAACAGAACATGAAAGCCAAACAAGCCACCTTTGACCTTGGCTCTTTAAGGAAATGCCTCTCTCACCCCGTCAGTTTTCCACTTGTACTCTCGCCCGCCAGGAAACTGCCGCTAGATCGAGAAGCTGTCCACTCATTTCCCATTACCCTCTGTGCTTCAAATCAATAGTTAATTACCTCCAAAAAGCTCTCTTCTTATCCAGCTAGAGAAGTGGACAGCGCAGGGCAGGCAGACATTTGCCTGGCAGAGGGATTCAGCGCTACGCGGGGTGAAAACTGTCCTCCCACCACTGCTACTTACTGGCCCATCAGTGCTCCTCTCAGTAGCTGGCATTCCATTTTGCACTGCGCCGGCACTTCATTTCTCTCCAACACCATTTTCATTTCTCACGCTAACTCGGACACACACAGACACAAATATTCATGCGCAACTTCTTCCTACCTGCCAAGACGCAAATGCTTAATAAGAGATTACATTTATGGCGGGGCGAGTGGTGAAATATGTCCACATGTCCTGAACCTGGGAGAGACACTGGCACTTACTCATTAATAATGGGACAGGCCCCAGGCCCAGGCCCTTAGCTCTCTGTCTCTGCTCATTTCCTTTCCACACATCAAAGCAAGGTGTGTGTATGTGTGTTGGGGCTGTACTTGTGCGTGTGTGTGCTTGTCAGTCCTTATGAGAAACAGCCTGTGGAGGAGCCGGCTTTTATTTAATCAGAAGTGGAGCAGCTTCCACCACCGTCCGTAATTTCAGCCCTATTAACGTTGCGCTTTTAATTCCTCAGAGCGCCCGAGACGCGGCCTCCTCTGGGCTGCTGATTCACTTAAAATGCAAAATGTAAGTTGTTTTTTTCCCCGTGCGCAGTAGCAACTTCATATATCGTACATTTAGACTTGAGAATCAAGGGATTCACTATTAAAACAGTGATATCAGGAGAGATTGTAATGAGTAGATATGGAGCATGCACAGTGAGCTGAGTGGACGTTCTTGTCAGTTTGATTGTAGACGTTCACATAATTTCCCACATGTTAGAGTCACAATCAGGAAAAACCAGCTCCGCTGTACCTGCCTCCTCCCCCTCCTTAGTCGGCCTTTGCCCTGCAGCCCTCCAGCTTGCAGTCCTTGAGCCTGAGCCTCGGGGCTTAAAAGTCAAATTAAATCATTCTGGGCCAGACTTAAAAAAACAGATCTCATTATAACAATCATAAATGAAGCTCTTTGTTCCAACCAGCCAACGAGCCCAACAGTCTCTTTACCCTCTTCCTGTTCCTGCCAATGCTGCGTCTATTACATCTTCAGACGGACAGGCTCATGTTTCCCTTTTCTTCCCCCGTGTAGTAAACCCTATAAAGCTACGTAAATGCATCTGTTTTTAACTAAATAAAGTGTGTGTGGGGGGAGGAGGCAGGTGAGGGAGGGAGGGGGGAGAAAAGAGCGAAAGAAGCCGCTAGAAAGAACCAATTATTCCCAGGCAGGGAGGCTGGAGAGGTGGGAAAGAAGGGGGTGTAGCGTGCTACTACACTCACATTTAATTAAAATTCATTGAGAAAAAGAACAGTCTAGCAGGCAAGAACAAACAGTCAGGAAGTGGAGTTAACAACATGCACTTGAGGGTTTGATTCAGAGAGGGCTGGGGTGGTTGGAGATGAAGGGACCACGGGGTTGAAGAGGAACGGTGGGCATGTGTGCTTCAAGGCCACGTCCAGGCTGCGTGAACACTGGGAAATAAGACTCAATAATCAATGCTTTCACTTCTCGCCTCCCAACTCAACAAATATCGAAGAGGCCTTCCCTTCCTGCTGACTGAACAACTGTCACCCCATCTCTACGACAGGTGATAATGGACGGAAAAAAGCCAGAGACAGGAAAATAATGAGAAAAGGCGCATTTTTCACACCTCTCTCCCTGAGTGGTCGGGAAGCTGGGTCACTGCGCCCAATCAATTACTAGCATTGCCATTTTCCACGAGGTGTGGCTCAGAGAGTTATCTTTAAGTTTGTGCTCTTGTGCACATCCAGCCATGTGTGTGTGTGTGTGTGTGTCCACGATGTGTGCTCGCCATTTCAGAGGGACTGGCTTCACCGGGGAAACAGATGACTCACACAGTTTGAGGTTGAACTGTGTCACGAGCGTCACCGCTTTCACTCCTGCGCTCTAATGTGTTTCATATGTTGCTGATGCAGTGGGTCTGCTTATCCCCGCGCTTGGACTGATAAGGCCTTAGTCCTGTTGTCCCACAGTCAGCCACCTGCTCCGATAAGGGCCGAGCGCGAAGCAAGACGGGCGGAAACCTAACGCTGCTGATAGCATCGCTGCGACAAATCTCAGGACACGGGAATGTGTGGACGACAACAAAGTAAGAGACGAGAAGAATCGGCGAGGCAGGATGGAACCGGACACACAAACACGCAGGAACACACATGTAGTGTAGCTCTGGCATCCGTTCTGTTTCTCTCTCCCTCTCTCTCTCTCCTCTCCCTTGATACCGCTCACTCTCACACTGCGACGTACACAAAAATGCGCACATGCATACCAGCCCCCAACCTGCGTCCACCATCTGGCCTTCCCAAGGCTCAGATGTCTCAGGGGTAAGGTGAGCTGTGAGGGGATTGTGTGCCTTATGTGTGTGTGTGAGAGAGAGAAATAAAGAGAGAATGAGGAGGCAGTGATCATATTAGTGGAAGAAATATGTACTTTATAGTATAGCGCAATATGTGAGGGAGAAAAACCTGCACAGACACAGATTATAACCTGGATGCGAGCACAATACGGTTACAGACAAAGGCAGCACTGCAGGTACATGAGCTGCAGGCAAGGGTTTACACCGGGGGTCGTCGGAGCTGACTAGGCCGCGTAAGCGCACCTTAACACACAGCGGTCTTTTCACTGTGGGCAAAATAAAGCCTCCATTATGGGATGAGGCCATGTCTGCTGCCCCTGCCAGCCATAATGGCTTTAGCACTCTACTGACGACACGGGCACCCCAAACGTACAATACACACACAGCGGCACAAAACGAGTGGAAAATTGAATTCTACTTTAGGTGCTCCCAGGTCAGCAGTAGTGCCCGTGGCCAAAATACACTTGTACACTCGTGTAAGAGCTCACACACACACACACACACACACAATTCGTCACGTCTTTTCAGCCCGACCACCTCAGCCCATGAGCCGGTGTTGCACTTATGTTTTCATTCTTTTCCCCCCATTTGAAACGAGAGAGCGGAGGGAAGGAGCAATCTTGCATTCACATCCATTAGAGACTCAACAGGACTCTTTTCACAGGCTGTCTCCTGGGCACAGCTGGTGAGCTCACACACACACACACACACACACACACACACGCGCGCAACTTACAAAGTCTAATAGTGGAGAATTTTTAACTCAATACAGCAGCAGCCTCACAACGCCAGTCTGTATCACTGCAAGGTCAGATTTCACGACCAGATTTAAGTGAAACCAATGAGATCGTTTGGCCAACCTGAGAGCCTGAAGTGTGTTTGCATGATCATGTGACTTGCCTTTCAAAATAAGCGCCAAGAGTGCAACCAAGAGTATAAAAAGAAGCCACTTTTTAGCCTGGCATCATGCTCTCTAGTTTTAAAGCGTTAAACAATGACAAACAAGTGGTCCATTTGTCCAATCAGGCGCATGAAAAGTTCACAATGATGTCCGAGTGAAGCAGAGATCTGTCAATCATCTACCGTGTCCTCTACTTGAACTGACATCTGTCTCATGCAAATGCCTCCCTCGCCTTGCCAAACCACAAAACATGCAGCAAGATGGTGGTTTGGCAGAGCTGTGTGTGTGTGTGTTAGCTTCGCAGGGCTGCTATTATATTCAAAGTCAGACTTAACACAAATCCAGAAGCTTTGCTGCTCTGATTAGAAGAAGAACCCAGTGAGAATGACAATAATGTGAGATGTTAGGGATCCGCGAACTTTTCAGGGCAGCGGGTCAAACTAGGAGCCCCCGGAGGTGAGTCAGTGTCCTCCTCAAGGGCGCTAAAGCATGCGTTGCTTAGCCGACCCAGAGGGATACAACTCGCCCTCTAACACTCCGTCCTCTAACCTTCTATAATCAATACGCCTCTCCAGCCCGGTTCATAGACAGTGTGTGGTTCTGGCCTCCATAACTATTATCTCACACTTAAGCGATCATTATTATTGTTTATCCAGGGAGCAACAATATTCTCCATTCCATCCACTTGGCCCCCGAGGATGAGGCATTAGCATAGCATAGCACAGGTACTTAACACAGCATCCTTAGGGACTGGTTACAGCATATTACTAATGTTCTCTTATCATACTCGTGCTGAATGCTGCTGCTGTTTTAGCCCAGCGCAGCGTCTCGCAGGCGCTTATGTCTGATAACTGAGACGTCCCGGCGTTTGTTTACTTCCTCAGCCTTGTTCAATCGCAGGATGCTCATTTGTAAAACATGTTTGCACTGTCTTTTCTGAAACTTGCTGACCTCCCTTCCCTCTCTCTCTCTCTCTCTCATCTTTTTTTTATCTCCCCTGGTCCCTGTCTATCCAACCGCTGTTTCATCCCTCTTTCCCTCCACCGCACCGGTTCCAGGCCGTTAAATGAGCGGGCTTATCTAAGCCTAATTGGTTTAAGGGCAAACAGAAATAAGCAATGGCTCTGTAAGTAGGGGAGAATTACTGCTGCTGTTGGCAGGAAGCGTCCGCACACCACAGAGAGAGCGAGCCGGAGAGAAGGGGAGAGGAGAGGGGAGATTAGTGAGGAGAATTATGGAAGACAGAGCGGGATAGAGAAATGAGGGGAGGAAGGGAAGCAGGCAGAGGGAAGGTGAAGATGATTGGGAGAAATGGAGAGAAATCGGAGCGAAACAGAGCATGCTTCTTTTTCTAATGGCATGCAAATCTCTGCCTTCACTCTCCTCTCTGTTAGCCCTCTGCTTTAGGTCTGACTGCTCCTTAAATAACTTGCCGTGAATGCATTTCTGCTCGCATGTATCACGCCGCCACATGTGTAGGTTTGTGTGTCCTTTAAATCAAAGCTCTATAATCAGCTTTGTTCAACATTTCCAGCTGTCTCCCTCCCTTCTCCATACATCTTCTCCCTTGTGATTTCACCCCACAATTCATCACTCCATCGTCATCAGAGGGACGTGAGGGAGGTCAAATTCATCACAAGTTCATCCCCATATGTTCAGAGCTGCTCCTTACTCCAAAAGTTAAAAAGGACACACCCAGACACACACACACGCGCACACACACACAGATCTCTGACGCTTCCCGATTGTCGGCTGATTTGGGCTCGTAATCACATTAAGGGTGACAGGAGAGGCAGGGATAATGTGGTCAATGGCTCCTCTCCCTCCCACACACACACACACACACACATATAAAAACCAGAAAGAGCAACAGATTGGAGTTCAGATCAGTGAGGATTTTAACTCGCCCATGGGACAACCTCCTTTCAATTAGCGACCCAAACAAGGAAATCACTTTCATCCTTGTTACCGAGGCACCGGGGCCATCTTCCTGCCCATCTGTTTCTTTTCTCATCCCGTCTTTTTTTAAAAAAGGAGAAATCCCACACCCCTCTCTTTGCAGAGGAAATTTCTCTCCGCCCTTTCAGTCCTCCGCCCATCTATCTGAGAATTGACATTTGCTGCTATCATTTCACACTGGGTAAACATTTGAACCTCAAAATATCCATCCTCTCAGAGGTAGCAATTTGTGCCTGGGTTTGGTATCCGTAGCTGTGTTGAAATCTGATGAGCGCAAACAAGAAAGCCACCAACGAATTACAGAGCACAGCCGGAGCTGGGAACGGTCCAGGAGCAGCAGAGTTGTAAATGATGAAAGACAATTTCTTTGTGACTATAATTCTCTTATTTAAGCGTTTGTTAGTGAACACAGGCAGCTAAAGGGAAGCTGCTGTGTGTCAGTGCATGTTTTATTGGAGGGGACAGGCTACTGGGCAATAAAATGAGAGAAGACACAATTTTTCTATGATGCTGCTGGGATATCCATCCAGCAGGCAGCGTGTGAGGCTACAGCACAGTGCTCAGTCCCCAGGGTCCCACGGCGGAAATGAAAAACATGTTTAACTGAGGAGATATTAGCTGCTATAGTGGCACAACCGCTTGTCCAGATGAAGCGTGTGTGAGGGAGAGGAGAGGAAATAGGAGGAGGTGCAGAAAGACAAAGACTGGGAGAAGGGGATGGTGATGGAGAAGGAGAGAAAAATACAGGGGAGAGGCAGCCAAGTGGGTTTTTTGTAATGGAGTGGAGTTCCAAAGGGGAGGAAGAGAAATTTAGTCTGGTATAAAATCCAGGTTAGAGGGAGACTTCCAATCAGAGCAATTCACATTGCACTGTAAGAGAGTTTGTCTCAGCATTTCCAAATGCCACAGAATGATGCTCAGGGGCTTGTGGTAATGGTATTTTATAAGTACAATTTAATGAAAAACGTGACAAGAATCCCAGGAGGCTTGATCGGCTCTGGAAATGTAGCCCACTGAGAAAAACTAATCGCTCTTGGGATAATTAGAATCTAAAATAACACAATTTCTAAAGGAGACTCCTCCTGCTCTGCACACCGGTCAGATAGAGGGAAGACTGACGAGTGAAAGAAACATTTAAGTGCAATAAAAGGAAACACAAAGAAACTAGCAGGTGGTGTTAAATTGATTTACACCAGACAACTCCTCACAGGGACAAGTAGCGTCAGTCACAACCAGCAGAGCGGGAGCACTGACTGTCGCTCCGATATAAAGCGACAACCACGGCAATCTGCTGCGATCCACGTGTATGACATCCCTGTATCCCTGAGTGCCAGAGGCGCAGCGCTGCCCAACACAGAGCGTTCCAAGCATCCCCACCACAGCGCGTCCTGGGAAATGAGCATTTCCACATCTACAACAAGCATAATCCACATCTCTTATTTACCTTCCATCGCAGAAGACGTGATGACCAGCGCGCATAAAAGCGCAAACAAATCCACCGTCATGGCAGAAGGGTAGTGTCCACAGCCCGTCTGTCCCCAAATTGCCAGGACGCACGGCGCGCGTCAAAAGAATCCCCTCAGTTGTCAGAGCGGTACTCCAGCAGATAGCCCGTGTTGTGAGTCACATTTCAAGCCGTAGTAAACAATGTGTGACAATCAGCACAGGGGGAAGAACGGAGTGTAAGGGGCTGAGGGGTGCGAGGAGCCGGGGGAGGAGGGGGAGTAGGTGAGGGAGACCCGACATTGCATGCTCACAGCCCCCATTAGTGCGCCGCGGCCAATCAGCGACTGGGAGCTGAAACTCGCAAACCAATCAGCGGAGAGCAGCTCCGCCCACCGTGCATTGTCAAAGCACAAAACTTTTCCTTGACCTATTTGAAGCAGCGTCCGCTTCACTGAAGGGAAATAGCGCCACCGCTCGGGCGACGGCAACTACTGCATCACACACACACAGACACAGAGAGAGAGAGAGAGAGAGAGAGAGAGAGAGAGAGAGAGAGAGAGAGAGAAGCCTGCACCCATGGGAGACGATCTAAACGACTGAGTTCTTGCTCAGTGCTCTTTCAGGCTATGGTTCAAAATAATAATGCTAAAACAATTGAAAAGATGTGTGATGTGCCATGGATTGCACATTCTCTATAATAAAGTGTGTTATACAATTTTTTTATCCAAAACTAAGGCATTAACATTTTGATTTAATAAAATTACAAGCATGTCTTGCACAATTTAGACTCACAAAAGCCACCTGAGCTTCGTATTTTACTTTATTTTAATTTATAGTTTCTCCACGAACTCTCCCCCCCCCCCCCCCACCTTGCACTGAAGTTGACTCCATTTTTGTCTGAAAATGTCTGAAACCCTCACCCTCACCCTCACTCTCCCTTCATCCTCACACACCCCCCTTTGCAATCAGAATACTCCTTAATAGCTTAAGCAAATTCATCCGCATCCTTTAATGACATTAAACAGGCGTTGCACATCAGCCCCCTCCCCGTGCCTCTGTCACCCCTTTTGTGAGCGCGTGTGCCGCAACAGATGGCGCACAGCACAATGGGGCTTTTACCCCGCAGGGACACAGAGGGCCGAGGAAAAAAGGGGGCTGTTTCCGCCCTGCAGCCCACAAACGTACACCTGTCTCAGGCTGGAAACGTACCCCAAAGTCCCAGGAGCGGAAGAGATGGGATGGAGCTGTTAATCTAGAGCCTGAGTGGGCCTGGTGTTACCCGGGGCAACTGGATGGCCTAATACTTCAGAGCTGTCCCTTCACAGCATACTGGCCCAGATACTTTTTACCTGCTTTACTTTTTTTGGGTCGAATTAAAGGGTTGAACTTAAGGGTTTTTAACGTGTTGTGTATCTTAGAAAATAAAAGCCTCAATGTTATTTCTGAGAAAGGTTGGTATGTGCTGCTTTTATTTCCCAGCATGCCTGAACTGCTTTCCCTGCATCTGTCTTTTGTGCCCCTTTGTGAGTCAACTCCTCACCTTTACTTCGACAAAAATCAAACACACTGTAAATGAAAAGTGACTCACACTTAATAAATGGCCGTTCCAACTGTGCCAAAGTTCAGCAGATGAACTGGGGCAGACGCAGCGCTTCTGGAGCATCAGGCAGCGGATGCTAACTTGGGAAAGCGCTTGATAAGAGCATTTGTCATTTTTAATGGTGTGGTGAGGCGCGGCGCTACAGTGTGACATGGCACAGCACAGCGTGGCCCCTGGTGCTGCCTGCTTTGTCGGCCCTATGATAGCCACCTGGCCTTATTTTTCAGCGGGGCCAGCCATCATCACCTATGACTCCGCAGGTTGAACACAAACGCAGGAGCAGCACGGAGCAATCTGTCCCCGTTTCTGTTTGCCGTCCACACCCTGGGGAGGAAGGAAGGAAGAGTACGAGGGGAGGAAGAGGAACAATGGCGCTGCAGCTCGAGCACATCCTCCCTCACAATGCACACACAGACAAATGCACGCGTAGAATAACACAAAACGTGTAAGCGTGCGGCCGCTCTCCCACACAGCGCTCTGATAATGATCCACACAAAGCCACACAAGCACTCGCCTACTTCAGCTCAAGAGCCTCAGTCCAATACCAATACTGAGCCCAACACATTGTAGAGAGCCTCTCGTTCTCTCCGTGGCCTGATTTCTTCTGTGTGGTTAAGCCTGTGAGTGCAGCAGCAACCAGTTTTATTTTGTTGCTTTCATTCCTGCATTAAAGATCAGACTGAAGACAAAAAAAAGGCAATCTTTCCTGGTGCTGAATTCTCTGACTCGTGTTTGACTAAAGGTTTTTCTATGTCTCCATTCTGGTTGCTGACGCTGAAGTTATGAGCTTTTGACCTGTAAACATCAAGTGTCAACCTCTACGTGACCAATGTGCCGTGACCTTTACATTTCTCCTCTATCTCCCGTTTCCTGATGCTAGTTTGGTTCCTGGAAAACAAAAAGGACATTTTTCCAATGGAGTCAGGCAGGAAAAAAGGGATTGTTCTAGTTTCTGACAACATAAAGAACAAAGAGTACACAAGGAATTTTTACTTAAATGTACAGTCATTCTTCAGATTCAATCCAGGAGTTCATAAGGCGTAGATGGTGAAAAGCAGGATGAGAAGCAGACATATAGGAAAGAGAAAGAGATGTTTCCCAGAGACCATGCAAGCTGGAAAGGTTTGTCTGCTGATGAATATGAATGCATGAAAATGAAATGCCTAAGTCAATATGGAGACAGTGCAGGGACCCAGGTGACAGAGGAGTGCAGTGCTACACCCACCCTGCGGGGATAGACTGGTTATTAGGCTGGGCTTTAGCTTCATCCATCTTCAGGAGTCTGGGCGCTGGCCATTGACAACACGAGCGCAGGGCCGGGGCTGAATACAGATGTGCTCTGGACCGGCGTTCCCCAAATAGAGGGTCAGGACTCGCTGGTCCCAGCCACAGTCGCACTTTCTGGGTCACGGCTCTAGAGAGGGAATGGAGGAAAAAAAAGATGCATGAGGTTGGTTAAGTTTGCCTTAAAGTGTATTTTTTTAAAGGCTGTGCAGAATGTAAAGTATAAGTCCAATTTTCTTCTAAAGATGTAGATATGGCTGCGAAAATAGAAGTCTCACTGCCCTCCAGCAAGTCGCTTTCAATCTGTAAAAAGTTTAAAGGTTACAGTTATGCCTGTGTAAAAAAAAAAGGTAAGAAATCCAAGGTTTTTCAAGAGTTTTAAGAGAAAGACTCTCCGACAGGAGGTCAGGCAGGGAGACATTACAGGAGCTAAATACAGCACTCTCATTAATCTGCCAATGATGCTGAGACTGATGGTACCTGTCCCCTGCTATCAGCACACACACTCCTCAGACACACACACAGAAAAAACAGTATTAGGCTCAAATAGAAATAAAAATACCTGCAAGTAAGCACACACAGAAAAGATGTAATAAATGTTTATGTTATTGCGTGGGAATGTGACAAAGAGAGAAAAGGATTACACTCGCTTTCTGCTCACAGAGATGCAGTGAAAGCATTATTTGTTTTGCAGTTTGATTAATAAGTCGCAGCTCATATTCATTCTATTCAAGACTCAAGCTCTTTAGTTACCATTAATCACAACAGCACAATGAGGAGATTCTGCTCAGCGCTGAATGAGTAAGAGCATCATTACAGCTTCGTCAAGTGTGCGAGGAGATTGACTGTGAGTTCATGTGCAAGAGGTTCCTACTTGTATTTACTCTTTGTGTGCATGCATGTGTTCACACTCAGACGTGCACGAGCAGCGCGGCTGACTCAAACGCAGAGTGATGGATAATAGATGGGTGCATCCCTCTACTCAGTCACTCCATGCTCTGTCAGCTGCCATAGGGTTTTCTGGTGCAGACAATGTTTTGGCAGCGAGCGCACAATCCATCTCGGTGAAGGTGCCACCCGTCCAGATATCACATTAAGGGTGTTACGGAAAGAGAGAAGACCCAGAAGGAGACTGTAAGAAGAATTTAAAGCAACATAAACCTTATGGGTATTGAGTTCACAGGGAGCAGGAAAGAAAATCTTAAAAGCTGACAAGGTCCAGAAATAAGGTGCAAACACTAGTAGAACCACGAGGAACAGAACCACACTATACGCAAGAGTTGATGGTTTAATGGCAAAAAAAAGAGGGAATACGAAGACTAAGGCCATGTCTGCACCTACATGGCAATTTTTCAAAAATGAGTTTTTCCCTCCTTCATTAAAAAAAAAAAAAAAACCCATCCACACAAGCACGGTTATAAAAAAATCCCTGTCCAAACAAAAACGCAAAAAAACACAACAGAAACGCTGTCATGAGAATGCCTTACCAACAGGCGGTGATATAACCCAGTCATGCAAAGAAGAAAGTAACTGTACATATGTGTAAACATGTAAAAAGTCCTGGAAGCAAGGTTAGAAGCATCACTGTTTTACACATCACTATAAGAAGAATCTGATACGTCCCATCCAGCTGCAGCTGGTGAAGAGCAGAATCAATTTGGCCACATCATCGTCGCTCCCTGAAGAGAAAAAAATAAACGGACAATTGAGCGAAAGACAAGCATTTAGCTCCTGTCTGGCTTAACGCTAGCAGCGCTGCCAATGCAATTACTATACATAACAAGGCTAAAGGCTAACGTTAGCGATCTGGATCGCTAGCTACGATTTGTACTGTAGTGGCGTAATTCATACATAAAATTCACAGCTTATGACGTGGATAAGAAACCGGTAAAACACACTTAATGACCAAAAGTTAAAGTTACTTTGAAAGTGGAGAATTACTTACATTGTAAGTCAGATCACGCTGGTCGCACTCCTCTCGTCTCCTCTTGCGCCGCAATGCATTATGGTATATATTGCTTGGTTAGTGACCATCGTTTGTACACTACAATACACGATAGGATATAATAATTGTCACATTCGGACAGCACAACAAAATGGCAAATACACTATATAGTGCACTATATAGTGAGTAGTGGGTGATTTCGGACACAGCCATGGTCTAAAGACACTGGGAAGATGAGGCTAATGAGGCACAGGTGAGACTAACGAGACACAGGTGAAATCAATCAGGGTGGAGCACACAGGCAGGACAAGACACAAAGGCAGGATGTAAAGCTACATACATGAAGAAAGTAACAAAGTAAAACAGGAAATGAAAACAGGACACCAAAAACAATCTTAAATAATTTAACATTGATAATACGCGACACCAAAACAGCGTGGAGAGCTCACAAAATCACACACCCTGTAACAATCCACTGATTAATTATTTCTCCTTGATGGCTGTGGTGATTTGGATGCATTCATTTGCTTATAAGTGGTGCTCTCTAATCACACATGAGGTTAATGGGGTTCTTACTGAGTCACCTATTCACTCGCAGCGTTTAAGAAAGTTTCCTATTAACCGTGTGGCCCCCTCTGGTGTAAAGCACCTTTCAATTTATGCACCAACCTTTCTTCCAAAGAGGTGTCTTGACAGCAACCACATTTGACACATGGTAAATTGTTTTTTGTATCCCCGAACATGTTATCATGGGGCTTACTCGGCCGGGGAGCCTCATAAAGTAGTTTTCTGTCCTCAAAAGCAACATTTAGGAGGTGGACTTGTTAATGAGGAAAAACAAAACTAGCCTGACAGCTCATCACTTCATGTCAGCTCCCAGTGACAGCCTATCCCACTCGTTTTTTTCGCAGTCTGCTTGTTTGTTTCAAGGGGACACCATCAAAATGCATCCCCTCCCTCCCTCCTTCCCTCTCTCTCTCTCCCCTCCTCGACCTGTCTTTTTTTCCTCTCCGCTCCCTGGCCTGTGACAGATAGTTCAGTACAATCTATCAACCTCAGTCTGCCTCTGTCAGGGCCACGTATGGACAGGACGCGCACACAACACTCCGCATCTCTGAGTCCGTCACACTAAACGGGATAAACATCTGGCAGCGGAGAGAGAGAGAAAAGCAGAGGTCAAATCAATCTGCCCTCTGTCTGCCGTACACTGATCCCCTGTCATAGGGTGACCTCTGCAGAAAGGCAGCAAATGAAACTGCAGGGCTGCATTTGAATACAAAGAGGGCAGCACTTCAGTCTGGGATGAACGCAGTGGATGAGAGAACATATTGACTGATCAACTCACTGTGGACTGCACTGTTTATTCAGATGATCCTTAAAGTGGAACCTGAACATGATGTAACTTTTGTAATAAAACAACAAACACTTCAGTTAATAATGTAAGAATCATTTGAATACATCATTGTACAACATTTTACCTTGTGTTAGTGACAAAGTAGACTCAGCCATGCCATTTCTCATTTATCTTTCCACTCATGTCATTACCGCAGCCTCTTATTTGTTCAGCTTCATTATCCTACCTGTTATGCAAGGCCTACTACATTTGCTAGCAATAAGGTACATTGCTATATCAGGGATGTGTTTTTGTTTAGTGTTAATGTAATGATTAACAAACACATTATTTCCAGTACGTTATACAGTTGCTTCATTTGGCGGTGTTATGGAGTTAAGCAGCCTACATTAATTGGTCGAAGAAGTATCTTACCTGTCACGGCAATCATGTTGTACATGGCGAAGAGGCGCCGCCCGCCAGTTAAGCGTTCAATGACGTCAGCGATACGGTCGAGGGCGCTACCACGTCTGGGGGTTGAAGCCACTGACATTATTTATACATACCCGGTAAGCTATTTCATTTATGTGATCCGAATGGCAAGAATAATGCATGCTGTGATGCAGTCAAGTACAGTAGGAAATGGTAATCACCATGAGAAAAGATTCTGTGTATGTGTTATTTTCCTAGATTGAGGTAATAAGGGAGCCCAACCCTGTAATGAGGATGGTTAGGGCCAAATGCTAGCACGTGAAGATGAATGCGGTTGTGTTTTGGAAGCTAGGGCCGACAGTAGTCCGACACTGTAGGTGGCAGTAATTAACGTAAACGCTGGTTGCCACCCACCATATTTTAGAATATCAAGGAAGAAGAAGAAACCATGGAGGAAGGTCTGGACTTGAATAGTTTTTTCCAGCCAAGTGTTGTTGTTTTGCATAATTTCTGGTATCACCTCTAAATATATGTCCACTGATGACCATGAACACAGCCTCTTAAGTCTTGATTCCTACTTTTGAATAAACCCTCTGGCTATGCTATCTTTCAAATGCAACATTAAGACAATAACATTGTTAAAAAGGGCAAAAAAGAAGTGTCGAAATTGTAGCCCTTTTTATCCATAACTGCAAATATAGATGATACATTTAAAAATGCTGCTATGTGGTTATAACTGTGGGGAAAAGCATATGTGGTAGTTATTTCAACAATATAATCGAAGGCCAAACCTTGCCTTAAGGGTTGGTCTGGGAGATTTATTCACTCACTTTCCTTTGTTTGCATCTGGTCATGCACATATTGTTTTGCTTTAAGTTAAAATACCCATCATTGAGCCATCTGCTTCCCACCCAATACAGTGGAGGTAAATGGTGAATAGAGGTGAAGAGAATTTTGCTTGTGACGCTCTCAGCAAAAAATATCGACATAAAATATTCAGCAGCAACCAGCTTTTATCCCAAAAACAAACCACAAACCTGCGTTTCTTTCAAACCTATGGTCTGCCAAATAAGCACTTATTATGAAACGTGTTTTTCTGACAGTTGTTTGTTGGAAGCGCCACTTTAAATGCTGAAATAATTAATTGTTAGTCGAATGCTGAATGAGTCATAACTATTATGGATGCAGATAGGATCTAAAAATGGAGTGGAAACAACACAGACACACAGATGAATAACAGTAGAGGTTGTTGTGGAGCCGCTTTTACTCAAAGCCTCAGTGTGTCTGTCTTTTTATGTCTGATTAATTAGATTATCTGAGACCGATTCTGTTTCATTAAAGTTCTGTTTGTTCCTACTTTGTGATTTTGCATAGTCTTTTCTTATTACTTGCTCTGCCAGCTGAGTGCTGTAGTTTGTGATTGCATTTTGTTATTTGAATATATTGCTGATTCAAATGTAAAATGCACACATAGGAACACACACATCTACATACCATACCTTCACTAACATTGTGACAGCAGCGAAGAGCAAAAGGAGTCATGAAGTGACGCATGACCCATCAATAAATGTCACACAGTAACAGCGGTGCTCAAAGCTTTTGCCTGGACGAGTGAAAGCGTAAAATGATACTTGGCCGCGGGACAACAATGCACTCGGACATTTATTATTTAGATAATGACCTCATTTAACACGTATGCACGTCTACACAACAGCTACGCAGTCATGCACACAATGCAAACAAACAATAGCGGCGAGTTAACACTGTGACCTTCTGATATTAACATTGACCTTTGAAAGCAATCTTTTCTCCCAGCATGCATCAGCAGATCAATAAACATAGCTGCCAGGTGATGCTCGCAGCATTATCGGCCTGTTGCAGGCTCAGTGATAGGGCACACGTGCACACACACGCACACACATCACACACACACACAGAAATGCAACAAAGCCCATGTCAAATCTTAAATGTCAGACGCCTGTGCTGCACAAACAATGTGTGTTATATTAGTAATTACCAGTGTAATACACAGTGTCCAAACAACATCGCTCAGCATTGACTTGTTGACCGTTACTAATTGTTAATCACTGTTTTGTGCGATGTGGTTTGAAGGCATGACTCTGTGTGAGAAAAGTGACTAACAGTTTCGATCCCTTCTCTCGCACTCTTTTACTCTTTCTCTTCATTTTTCTGTATTTACCTTTTCTCTATTCCTGCCCTCTCATTTTTAGTCTACCACCCTGAAATGCAGGACGTCTGCTCTTATCGCCTCGTCCAATCAGAAGCAGAGCCCATTACCACACAGTTTCCCAGTCAATGATTTCTCATTTAGACCACACTCCCCAGATCCTCAGCTCATTGAGGGCTTGATGGATGACCTGTCGAATGTACATAGATGTGTGGTGTGTGTGTGTGTGTGTGTGTGTGTGTGTGTGTGTGTGAGGACTCAAGACAGTTGGAATAAGAAACTAGATTTAAAGGAGTGCTGGGGTCAGAGTCCCCCACAATCGTTCAATCTCAAAAAACTTAGAAAATTTGTTAAGGGCTCTTATTTTGAAAGGAAGAAATTGTATAAATATTAAAAAGTGCTGGTAACATGTTAAAATACCTTTTCTCATGCACTGTTCCCACAGAAGGCTTTCGGTTGCATCGCAGGTAGAATTACCCCAAGAAGAAACCCACTGGTGCTGCTGGGAAATGCAGTTGTTTAACTGTTGTCAAAGATGAATATGAGAGATGTATCCCAATCCAATATAAACACAATTTGTAAAGCATATTTACTAATGCAATGTCTGTATTTGTGGTGAAAAAGATTGATTTCTGGATGTGTAGTTGAGGTCCAGTGTCTCACCCCAATTCATTACACAGAGGAAATGGAAAAGCTGTTCAGAGCTGGAAAAATGTAATTAAATCGAGGATGGTGGAGCTGGAGGTTGACTTGTATAACAAAAAAAGTATTAAATCTTTTGCTTTCTTTGTGTTTAATAGTCATTCCTCTTTGTTCTGTTAGCACAATCAAGTGTTTAACCTTGTAAACATCTCCATGTGGTGTTCTTCATGTGCTACAAGACATATCAGGGACAACATCAGCAGTCATCTCCATGGCTGGGCCTGTCTGCTTTGAAACTGCAGTGTACCAAGGACAGGCTGAACAACACGTTTTCAGATTGGCAGGTTTGAGACGTCACAAACCTAAGGAGCCAATCCTGTTAATGGACAGGGCGTCGCTATGCATATCATTATGTGCAACCTATGGCAACCACTTCGGTGATGCGCGAGCCAGCAGTCATCATCGTAATTTTTGCAAACTCACTACTGACTGCTAACGTTAACATTGCTACTACTAATTACTACATCTCAAGCTAGCTAAGTAAGCTGTTTTTTTTCGCAACGGAGTTGGAAGTTGGGAATTTGCATAGTGGGCGGGGACTATGCAGATTCAGGAATTTTTAATGAGGGAGAAGGAGGAGATGCCTTGGGAGGATTTTTACAAGTTATTTAAACGTATTTTGCAGAAAAAACATCAGACACAATTTATTATTTCAAGCAGAGCCTTTTATAGGTCTTAAAACATGACCGGAGCTGCTCTTTAATCATCTCCTGTTTGTACTTAAACTTGACCTACAGATCTATGACACTACTGAGCACAGCTGGTAAGAAGAAAAGTACAAACTTGTGATACCTCCAAAATAAGCTCTGCCTTTATGCAGCTTACCATTAAGTGAAGCTCACTTGATGACAATGTTGTTGAACCAAACTTGGCATGAAAACAGCAGGATGATATCAGACTTCCTGTTTACAGAGTCAAATACTCTGTAGAGACATTAAGTCATTGAATCATAAAGGAGGGGTTAACCCTGAGACTGTTGTGAAACTCTTTGCAAATGCTCTGAGCACAACACAGAGACCAGAAGAAGAATAATTAATGGCAAGTCCTCCTTGTTTTTAATTATAGAAACTTTTCCAGTATTAAATGTCACAGTTTACGTCTGCCTCACTGCCTCTCACAAACATCTTGCACTGAAGCATCACTGCAAGAGAAACATGATGTCACATATTAATGTTGCTCTTCTCTTCAGGGCTTACCAAAGTGGACCATCCTCTTCTCTCTGTCCTTCCACGCAGACAGTGACAAGTTCAGTAGGGTGACCTCCCTCCAGACCTCCGGCCGCTCCAGACACCAACACCAGGAGCAACATGACAACTGAGAAGGTCAAAGGTCAGAGGTCATAATGGATCGTTCCAGGTCACAGAAGATGACTTTTTAAGTCCCATGGGTTCCTCAAATGTCAGCAGGACTCATGAGGTGTCATGAGGAATGGTTCCACGCTGCAGGAAAAGTGTGTTGACGCCGGAGCTTTTGTGTTAATTATATATTTGTGGTTTTTTTTACGTGTGTGTGCAGCATGAGGGAGGGAGGGAGGGAGGCCTGGTGGTGGAGCAGCACCACTTCCCAGCACTAAGTGAAAACACATCCTGTGGTGCCCAACAACACTTGATTTACTGCTGTGTTCAGCCAGGTGATGATGCCACAGCGCCCCTTAGTGGTTAAAATATGTCACTGCAGTTAGACATGGCTGCACCCATAATGCAGCTTAAACTTAAACACTTAGACAGATGGAGGGAATCAAGAGGCAGAAGGAGCATTTCCTAAAATCACACATTGGGAGCTATAAGCTACCTTTAAATCCAACAGATGTATTAAAGTTTACGTTGAACAATATTTGCAGAAAAAACGATTTACTGTAAAAGAATTTGTGTCTTGGTGTGCTATCTTCTGGCACAAGCACAGTCCTTCACATCAGTTTGAAATTATGAATGTAGTTTGCTGATGTTGATGCCCCCATGGAACCTTTTTAACAAAGAAATCGGTTTTAATGCAGAAAGTAAATCTGTTATTGCATCGCCTGATTCGTTTTCCACTCTTTTCTTCAGGCTGAATTATTAACTTCTAAATTTGTATTACATTGAGACATTTCATTGAAGCAGTGAAACCAGGTCACATTATTTTGTTTACCTAATGAAGATGGTTTATTTGTCAGTTTGTTTTCCTCCAAACACAAATCATATCCTATTTTACGCACTGTTATCTCCAATTTTCAGACAATACACCATGTAACGCCTGAGATTGTGTTTTAAAGGTGATGTCTTACACTCACATGTATCACTCTTACTATTGTTTTACACAGGTACAAAATCATAACAGCCACAGTACACACACTGCACCAGGATCAACTATTCTCAACACATTTGTCTCGTTATGCATTAAAGCCTGACTGCAGCTCTGTTCATCTGTGTGTTCTGATCAGCTCCTGCTGTTTATAGATATGAGTGCTTTGATGATTGACAGCCAGATGACCTCCAGCTGAGACCTCCTGTCAGTCATCTGTCAGTGCTGAGTGTTATTTTTAGTTACTGAGTCTGTATTATGTACGTCATATTTTTAGAATTGTATGTGTGTGTGTGTGCTTCATGTCTGTTCAGTTATATTCCTTCAGCCTTTCAAGTAGTGATGCTTTCAAAAGCCCAGTGTTTTACAGAGCCGAGTTCATTTAACTCTGTAAAAACTGGCTGAATTAGCTTTTGCCTCTGACTCACTTCATATCCTCTCAGCAGTGCATTGTAATGAGAAACAGTAACCAAGTGTAAAGCTTACTGTGAAGGGTTGACCATTTCAATATACAGCCATCCTCTGCAAGAGAAATGAGAGAACGTAACAGTGAGCCCTGCTGGTGACAAATAGGAACAGAACATATCCTGGAGAGTATACAAGTGAAATGATAAAAATTAAAGTATTATTATGGCTAAAGAAGCATAGAACCGTGGATATAATGCAAACCCACCAGAGAGGTTGGATGCTGCCCTCTATCCTTCCAAGACATGGAAATGTTAGATTTATGTGGAATTAAAAAGCCTCAGCATGTTTTAAGCCAGCATGTGGCTTTTTTTTGTTCACTTTTCCAACCGTGCAGCGACCCCGTCACAGATGAATTAAGCACAGAGAACCCGACATATCCAACCTGTATGTGATTACTACAAAGACCCAGCAGCACTTCCACTCCTTTGTCTTCATGGAAATCTCAACACTGATAGTAAAAGTATTTATGTGCCGCACTTTGTCTTTCTGAAGCTCCAATAATCATTTTTTCTTAACCGCTTCTCCTGTAGCTGTCTCATTTGGTCTGATGTTGTAAGTACTCCAGCACAGGTCATTCATCCTCTAGATAACAATACTCAAGTCATTCACTACATATAGCTGCTCAGCATGCTCTGTAATTTATGACACCATAGTTTGTTTTGGCGTGCATGCTGTTGATGCAGTTGTTTTGCCCCTGTCAGCCACCGTACTAAACAGTCAGTACACATTATTGTAGGTGAGAGCTTCGACCACTAGAGGTCGACAGACCCAAGAGTTTTTGCTTATGCTACTTATAGTTATACTCTATAATGACATATTCCATCAGTGGTTATCATTGACACCGCTGTTAAAGCCTCGCTGTGGAGTTTTGTTAGGTATAAAAGAAATATTAGTTTTATCAGTTATAAAGTTTCTTCCTTGGGATCAAGCTGGGACCTCCAGCAGGCATTGGGGCGGTTTGCAGCCGAGTGTGACACGGTTGGGATGAGAGTCAGCACCTCCAAGTCTGAGGCCATGGTTCTCTGCCGGAAACCGGTGGATTGCCCCCTCCGGGTGGGGAGTGAGTCTTTGCCTCAAGCGAAGGAGTTCAAGTATCTCGGGGTCTTGTTCACGAGTGAGGGTAAAATGGATTGTGAGATTGACCGGCAGATCTGTGCAGCATCAGCAGTAATGCAGGCGTTGTACCGGACTGTGGTAGTGAAGAGGGAGCTGAGCCTGAAGGCAAAGCTTTCGATTTACCAGTCGATCTACGTTCCAACCCTCACCTATGGTCAGAAGCTTTGGGTAGTGACCTGAAGAATGAGATCACGGATACAAGCGGCCGAAATGAGTTTCCTTCGGAGGGTGTCTGGGCTCAGCCTTAGAGATAGGGTCAGGAGCTTGGAGATCCGGGGGGAGCTCGAAGTAGAGCTGCTTCTCCTTCGCGTCAAAAGGAGCCAGTTGAGGTGGTTCGGGCATCTGGTTAGGATGCATCCTGGGCGCCTCCCTTTGGAGGTTTTCCGGGCACGTCCAACTGGGAGGAGACCCCGGGGCAGACCCAGAGCTTGCTGGAGGGATTATATATCCCGTCTGGCCTGGGAACGCCTCGGAATCCCCCAGGAGGAACTGGAAAATGTTGCTGGGGAGAGAGATGCTTGGGTCACCTTGCTGAGTAGGCTGCAGCAGCGAACCGGCCCCGGATAAGCGGAAAAGAATGGATGGATGGAAAGTTTCTCCTTTGACACAGAGAATGTTTGATCATTTTCAACAAGGCTGCTGCCTTTCCGGTTGTCATAAATGCTCTTGAAGCAATTTTGTCTGGTCAATTTTGTTCTTATCATCATAGCATCTGTTCACTTTCATCACACATCAGCCCTAACATTATGAACACTTGCCTTATGTTGTGTAGGACCCTGCTGCTAAAACAGCCCTGATCCGTCGAGACCTCTGAAGGTGTGCTGAGGTATCTGGCACCAAGACGTTAGCAGCAGATCCATTAAGTCCTGGAAGATGCGGGGTGGGGCCTCCATGGATCTGACTTGTTTGTCCAGCACATCCCACAGATGCTCGATTGGATTGAGATCTGGGGAATTTGGAGGCCAAGTCAACACCTTGAACTCGTTGTCGTGTTCCTCAAACCATTCCTGAACCAGTCCTGCAGTATGACAGGGCGCATTATCCTGGTGCCATGTCTTCCCCAGGAAAGTGACGCACACGCACCCGGCCATTCACATGATGTAAAAGAGAACGTGATTCATCAGACCAGGCCTCCTTCTTCCATTACTTCATGGTCCAGTTGTGATGCTCACGTGCACATTGTTGGTGCTTTTGGCAGTGGACAGGGGTCAGCATGGGCACCCTGACCAGGTCTGTGGGTAGCCAGCCCCATACACAACAAACAGCGATGCACTGTGTGTTCTGACACCTTCCTATCAGAGCCAGCATCAACCTTTTCAGCAATTTAAGCCACAGAAGCTCTTCTGTTGGTTCACAGGTCGCCGGTTCACAGGTTTTCCTTCCTTGGGACACTTTTGGTCGGTAGGGTAGGGAACAGCCCACATGAGCTGCAGTTTTTGAGATGCTCTGACCAAGTCGTCTAGCCATCACTATTGGGCCCTTGTCAAAGTCGCTCACATCCTCACACTTGCTTCCAGCACATCAACGTCGAGGACAATGAACATTGTTCACTTACAATGTTACAATTTCATTTAGCAGACGCTTTTGTCCAAAGAGACGTACATCTGAGAGACGACAACTCTACCACTGAGCCACAGCCACCTAACTTGCTACCTAACATATCCCACCCACTGACAGAGGCCATTGTAGCAAGATAATCAATGTTATTCACTTCACCTGTCAGTGGTTATAATGTTATGACAAATTTTCTCCTTAAACTGTAATGACAGCCTTTCCCCACTAGGTGGCAGTACATGCATTTGTACTGTTTAAGCCTGAGGTAGGACTGAGTCTGTGTGAGCTTTTTTTATACTTTGACCCATTTCATATTCAGTCATCTGACAGAGGCAATGATGTGATGCCCTTGATCTCAAATATAACTACTGATGTGAAATTATATAACACACAGAGAGCTCTGTCCTTACGAGAGGAACACAGAGAGGGAGCGTGCGCCTTCATTTCAATTACAAAGCAGATCAAAGCGAGTAAAAAGGTGAGAATGTGTGTAATAAGCCAAAAGGCAAAAGAGCACGGCGCACATTAGCAGCCGTGCAGGGAGATTTAGGTGGAGAACAGGCTGCTTATGAGTATTTTAGGCCAAACTTCCAGACGTGAAACCTTGGCATTTGGATGTGACAACCTGCATGCATTCTTTGTGTAATCCCAGTTCAAACAGATGGGATAAAGAAGCTTTGACAATAGGATAAGAGCTCCGAATACTATGTTTATTTTTGTCAAATATTTGGTGGATCTACCACGGCACCTGCTGCAGAGAGAGGATGAGACAGAGAGGCAGTTTCTCCTCAACTCCAGGGTTTTCCTTGAACTCATTTATCTTCACATGAAGTGTCTATCAAACAGGAATTAAATTTTTTGTGGAGCACATCTTTTCCCTCTATTAATGACGTCTGTTAGAAATATACATTTAAATGTGTTGCACGAGATAATAAGTGTACACTCCTGTCCGTCAGACACGATGGAGCCTGAAGACACCAGCAGCTCAGCTTGGATTGAGCTGAGGAGATTTTACTGACAAGTGTTTCGACCTGTTGAGCTGATACGTCCAACACAGAGAGCAGCCAAGGTTGCGGAGCAGTCGCTCATAAAAGCGCTGAGAAGCAAAAGGACAAGCTGAGAATGACTCCTGTGCAGCTGTGTGTGTGAGGGAGGAGGTGAAAAGCCTCAGACACGATCGATAACTGAGAATGTGTGTGTGTGTGTGTGTGTGTGTGTGTCTGACGGTATGTGTGCAGCAGCAGAGGGAAGAAGGCCGCAGACAGATGACTGATAATTTCAGGAAGATTAAATAATACAGCTGCACTAAATGCGTCATTGACTAAAAAGTTTGTTAGGTATGAGACAGATTTTTAAAAACAATCTGAGCTGCTGGGATTGCTAAATTTATGCAGACACAGCTTGAGTTTGTCTTTGAATCTCCGTGCTGCGACTTCAAACAGACGCTGGCGTGAACAAGGTCGACCTGTGACGACAGACTCGGCTTATTTTGGCACTGTTTAGAGACAGAGAGGACGGCACTTGAGATTTCTTCTGACATATCTAAATATTCATCTCTTTTAAATATTTCTGCTGTGACATAGCTGCCTTTCCCCTGTATTCTTCTCTCCTATAATTTATAACCTCATGACAGATGTGGAAAAACTGCAGCTCTGCGCTGGAACCACAACGTTCTTAGCTTGTATTTACATATGTGAAGTGCTTTATATACAGCCAGGCTGTATGCACAGCGTGGTGTTTCTGTCTCCCATAGGATCATTTTCAAGTACACCTTGTTAAAGTGTCATCATGGGGATGATCATCCCATTGTCTACACTCAGAACAAGACAAAGCACTTAGTGTGCTGGGAACATGTGGCAGGTTTTTCTGTGTGGCAACACAAGACAGCAGCTGTCACCTCTGACATCATTTCTGGATCATCGGCCCTTTTTCGGTGGCAGTGTGCCCCGGTGCGCTCTGGGAAACAACTTTGGCAGATGGGACGGCGGGTTTGAAGAAAAGCAGACTCTTTTTTTCCTAATAAGCTGGATCTGTGTTGTTTGTGTTGTTAAATGGATTGTGGATGTGATTTAAAACCTTTCCAAGATCTACCAGATGGTAATCTCTATTTACAGATTCTTAATAGAAATGTGGAAGCTGTAGGCAGGGACGTAGATTTAAGGGATGGCAAGTGTTCTGGTTTCCATTTGTACTACGCTTGTAGTCCGAGTAATATTGACCAATCACGTATCAGCAGGCTGCGGCGTATGCAGGAAAAACAGTCCGTGAGGAGAGCAAAAGCAGGCGGAACGTAATGCGGCGTAATTACATCCCGGCTCCCATCAGCGGCTATCTGACGATTTAGCTTCTTATTAATCTCTATAAACAGACATCTGCATGCTAACAGCTAACCATCTACATCTAAAATTCTACTTGGGATAAATTCCTTGACGCTGTGTCACGAAAGACGTTCAATGTTCAGATTTCCTGACTTCCATGAATGCATCAGAAATGATCGATCCGACCTCCGTTCAACAAACGAGCATTTTAAACGTTTTCTTCTCCTCTTGAGGACAGACCTGACAACGCTTCATTTCTACTTTTTACTAATCTGCATCATGATGTTGAAATTTCATCAAAGGCAAGACCCGTTACTTAAAGTATTTTATGCTAATACTTATGCTAACAGCTGACTACACGCCGTTACGTTCACCTTTGTCCCCAGAGGCTATATCGACGTCAGTCTATAGCCGATGGGATCCGAGATTGACCTGATGTTAAATAAAACGTGACAAAAACACAAATAATACAACAACAACAACAAAACACAGGACACAGGATGAAAATCTTACAATGTATATAATTGACACAAGATTTCAGGTACAACAGCAAATGAGACATTTGTATTTTTCATCCTCTTCCTGGTGTCTATCTTCACCATAAGCACAAACTCTCCATAGATTTCTGTTAACAACAAAACCAAAGTAAATAAAAACAAGAAAAGTACTTTTTCTCCTCATAAATTGGCACCTTTAAGAAATTCCTCCCATATTCAACTCAGTGTAGAAGAAAGCTGTCGCTAAACGGTGGGATTATCAGCTTTGCATTTTTGCCACCTATAATGAAGGAGGGCAGGACGGGAGGTGCACAGACTGATTCAAGATCAGCTCTCTGGATGAACCGTCCTCCTGCCTCCTCCGAGTCACTCACAGGGGCTTTGTGTTTACACTGTTGAAGAGGAGACGTCTCGCTGGGCCATATCTATCTGCATACACACATCTCCAATCAATAGTCGTTTCTGGAAGGTGTTGACTCGCGTTATTGATCGACCATCTTGTGATGTCTTTGTGCAGACAATGCCATTTATTGGCCTCATAAAAGTGCAGGTTTTATAAAAAGGAGGGGCGGGTGGGGGGGGGACTTTGAGCAACAAATTAATGAGATCAAAAGGTGAAGGATGAGAGAGAGAGAGAGGGTGGGGGTGGGGGGGTGGGGGTTGTGCAAATTTCAGCCGATGACATTGTGAGGCAGTCATTGAAACTGAAGTTGTGAGTTACGAGTCGTCTTTGAATTGGAATGTCACCATCACAGCTGGAGTCACTTCTCATCCTTTACGTGTCGCTTTCACATTCATGTTCTCATATTTCAAGAGGGTCGCAAAAAGTCGACCCACTTGGCGCTCTTTGCTTCTTGTTCTTTGCTCGAAATGTTACGCAATATCACTTTTTTTTTTTTTTTTTTAATGTCAAAATTGACCCCAACAAGAGACAAAGTGTCAAAGGCAGTCACAGGCAGATTTCATAACCGGGGACTAACAGGGAGACAGACACGCACAGAGACACACGCACAGACTGCATTCATTAATAAAGCATGTCAAAATAAAGACGGTACCATTAAAACATCTGCTCAGGTGACACATTTGACAACATCTCCCGTTTTCAGAGCAGTAAAGTTTCTAAAAGATGTGCTTGTCAAACTATGACAGAGACTCAACTACCTAATTGGATGTGCAGTTTTATAAACGGTCATAAAATGAGTGTTATTGGATTGTCCTAGTGTGCAACTGAAGCCATGTTCGCTTTAATAGCATGTCCGTTTCTGTCCTCCACATTAAATCTCTCCGTCACATACAACATAGAGTGGGAGCTTCTGCTGCGGTGGGTTGAAAATCCCATTTTTGAAAAATGAGCTATGCTAATCTTCCGTTCTCTGTCATTCGATGTTAGTCGCACATTTTAACACATTTCATGCCGACCACACAACATTTAGAAAGGCTCTCCCACTGTCAAAGACGCACATTCACGCACATACGTCAACACACATGCAAGCATTGTCCCATCATCCTGCACGCGGACGTCCTCAAATGAGAGCTTTTAACGTTTCTTTGAATTAAAATGTGGTGCGCGTTTCCTCCCCAGCAAGCTTCTCATCAGGAAAAGCCTCACACTGTGTGTTCACACAAACATTCCCAGTAAGGTTGACACGTAATGAAGCACTGTGTCATTGTCATATTGCCTCGCCATCATGTAGAAGCAGGAGGAACGCTTTAAAGGTCATTATAACTGATGAGCAGGGGGGAGAAGGGCGGAGGGGAGGGGGCGGGAAGGAAGAGGCACTGATATAGAAAAGTTGCAGAAAAATGGAAGGCAGATATGGATACACTGTGACAGATGATGAATGAATGAAAGAGTTAAAGCATACATCTGGCTGTTATAAAATTCGATCGCTATTTTTTCTAGAAAACAAAATATGTACACTGTTGTGTCGGACATAGAAAGAGAAGTACGATTCAGAGACGTGCATGGTGTTGGGTTTTTACCGTGATATGGATCATTGCTGCAATTAGACAAAAACTTATGACACCGCTAGTTGCAATTATGATGCTAATCACAGGAGCACTGGGCCTTTGCAGGGAGCACACAGAATGATGCGTATTATATTTTAGCTCTGATGTGCAAATGAAAAGAAAAGAAGCGCTACATTACAGCACTGTTTCTGCCTCTGTGTACGTTTCTGTTCTGCTACACCTTCCCAAAAAAATCCTGCACCATCAATCCTTTGCTGCGGGCGCAATCTTAAACCGACACCCCCGCGCCACATGCAGAGCTCTATAGTGGGAAGCTGCTGTCATCTGAGACCGGGCCCCGGCCTCGCATGTGTTTTGCTAACACCACACTCTCGAGTTGATCCTACGCAGCCAGCGGGGTCTGGGAGAGAGAGAGAGAGAGAGAGGGAGAGGGAGATCTGCCTCGGCAGGGGGGCGATGTAGGGATGAGTGGATGGATGGATGGAGCGGCGGACGGGTCATGTAACTCCTGCATTAAGCGATCATGTCAGTGTGAATGTGATCACGGTTATTATTACAGCTTACATGGTGAAATGGCGAAAAGTGCTGATGCGGAGTGCTCTCATCCTGGCTGTGAGAGGGCGTGTGTGAGTGTGAAGGTATTAAGAGGTCTGGTGGGTCGCGTTGCCCGATTATCCTCCTTTAAAGTCACCAATATTTTATTTTATATAAGCTTTTGGTGTGTGTTTTTTTTCCTACCAATATCAAAGAGTGGTTAAAGCACTCCGGGGTCTATTGTTAGTTATTAATAAATAAATAAATCTACTCAACACACGTGCTGTTTTGAAGGAGTGGAATAACAAATATATGTATCTTAGCGCCTCTGCAAAGCCCCATTCTCCCTCTCCCCGTGGTGTCAACACCAACATACTGTTCACAATATAGTCTTACACATGTCGTAGGTACACATATAATCTCAGAGAACCCAAACACCAGAAACAAAACATTAGAAGATGCAAAAAGACCAGCTCTAATGGTGTCATAATATAGCAAGAAACAAAAGAAAAGAGCAGAACCGAAACATTTATGAATACTCGCAATTCCATTTTGTTCTAAAAAACCAAAAGGAAGTCCATCCGTGTGATTTTTTTTATCTTGTTGTTTCCTTTTACTTATTTTTGTTTTGGCAAAGTAACTAACCCCCAGCTTCTCCTTCCTCCCCCTTTCAGACTCCCCCCAACGTGTCCCAAACTCAGTCCCAGTCGGTGGTTTCCCCCGGTCAATTATCGCCGCAGCAGCAACATGAGCAGTGGAAGCAGGTAAATGGAGACGCAGGGGAGGCTCTGGTGGGCCGAGCTTTTCACCTCCTTGTTTACCGGAGGGAGGGGGTAGTGTATGGGTCGGTCGGTGATGGGGACGATAATGCGAGGGCTCCGGGAGCACATTTCATCTGCGCACGCGCCACTTCCTGAACCGCTGACATCATCACCTGTAGACAGAGAGATAAGACATGAGCTTGATGGAAGAATATACAGTAAAGGTGGTGCCTACATATTCAGATAATTAACATATTAAGACAGCACCTACATACATAGTGTGCACAGAGAGCGTTTGCTTGACTACCAAAGAGAAATAAGAGTTTGGCTGACCAGGTGAAGACCCCAGAAAAAGGCTGAGCATTTATCCACAGCATCATCCCGTGTTCTTACATAATGTGATGTAAAATGACCTTAATTAATCCTGAGGGCACCTCTGATGATAGACCTTCTTATCCAAGTATAGGCTGCTTTTGTTTAACCAGAAACTGCAATTAAATCGCTCTTTTCAAAGCCACCAGACTCCATTGATAAAAACCCTGCAGGAGTTGCTTTCACATTGGTGCCTCAGTCAGTGGATTCTTTGTGTAATTGTGTAACCTTGCTGCCTTAAATGGTAAGTTTTGATCCATGACAATATTTGTGTGACACACAGTAAGAGAAAAATACTAACAGATGGAGGGAAGAGGTAGACCTGCAGCTCCCGTATTATGCTCGGGAAAACTACTGCTTTTGTCAATGGAGTCTGGTAGCGGAGAAGAGAGCTACGTTACAGCAAATTTAGTCTCTTCTTTCTAATCTTTCCCTTAACATCTCTAAATTAACAAACTAAGACAGCCTCCGCATACTCACATATATTAAACATAGTGTGCACAGTGTTTGCTTAACTAGCAACAAGAAGTATGAGTCTGGCTGTCCAGGTGAAGACCCCAGAAAACAGAGTTTATCCACAGCATCATCCTGTGTTTCTTACATAATGTGGCATAAAATATGCCCTAAATTAATCCTGAAGGCACTTTTGATGTAGGCAAAACATTTTATACTTTCATCTTAATTCCAAACGAATGTATCATTTCACTAGAGATGCTCCAGCTAAGATGGAAGCGTGCTGCTTCCTCAGAACACAGTTGTTTATTTCCTTTAATCTGGAACTTCTTACAAGCTGTTAATCATCACCGAGTCCTCTGAGATGAAGTTTGTTGTGAGTGTTCCTGAGAAATTCGTTGGTGTTGATAGTGGAGGTACTCACTGGTGTCCTGAAAGTCCACATCCTGGCCGTTGAGAGCGTTCTTCAGGCGGTGCGTCATGATCTTCAGCTGCATGATCTGTTGCCGTATCGTCATCTCAGGCTTGGTGATGTCGATTTCCACCTCGGGGTTGTTGATCTGGCTGGCGAGGCCGTCGCCCATCACCTCTGGAAGGTACCTGGAACACATGGACACTCACATCAGTACATTGGAGATTATGTAGCTGTGAACAAACAGTGCTTTGAAGACATCATACGATGAGTGTATTTGTGTCTGCAGACCTAAATGTAACAATTATTTACAGAACTCTTGTCAGTAGGTTTGGGTGAGGGCCACTGTGAGCAACCACTCTTTATATGACAACCATTTAGTTTCACTTTATGACTGGTACATTATTTTTTTCATTTCAATTCCAACCCTCTTTTAAACTGTCAATCAACTATACTTTAGAAGCAGCTTTCATGCAGGTAAGTGCAGTGCGAAGTGCTTTACAGATGATTGACAGGCAAGTTATACGACAGAGCGAGTGTAGACTACAGTCATGATAATAGTAACAAATATAAGAAAACAAAAGAATATAATCACATTTTCAACAAATAAAAGATAGATTTAAAATAACAGAAGATTTACAACATAAATACAAAAAAATATGATGAAAATATGAAGTAAAAATGTCCATTCTTATTAAAAAGCTGAAGAGTTGAAAGTGACATAAATGCGTCTTCCTCTGCGTTTGAACTGATGCTACTTAAATTAAGTCTTCTTGATGCTCTCGCTTCTTCTGCAATGGTTTAATGTCACCTGAAAGGAAAGTTGGTACCGCCATTATTTAATATCGCCTACTGTACACAGAAATATCTATGTAAAGCAGTGTTCATTTCGTTAACGAAAATTATGATGAAAAACGATCATTTTTCCATGACGAAGACGTCGATGACAAATATTTGATATGATATTTGATGATAAGAACTCTGACGACACGTATGTTTTGTTTTCCTTAAAGAGGGGGTATTAAGCTGTTTCACATTTTTATACATACAGTATATATACAATTTTATAATGTTGGATGTCCACACTAAACGTGGGTGAAGTTTCAAATCTGTAGGTAAAACCAAGTTTGGAGTAATCCCCAGGCTTCTCAGCTCAGTCTGCAGGCTGCTGTGTGAACGCCAGGTTTCACACAGTTTTTTCTACGTCACAAAGTGCAGCCTCAGCAGGCTTTGGAGAGCTGGCCAATCAGAAGAAAGTGGGCTTGTAGGGGCGGGGTTTCTAAAGGGAGTCGTTTCAGGCAGAGGCTGTATGAGGGCCTGCACAGAGCACCAGTGTGAGAAGAATGAGTTTTTATAACTAAATTATGCTAAGCTACTTCACAGGTATTACAGAGTGAAATATGAAGCTTTCAGTTAGCATAATGGTGGAGGTGGGCTGTCGGACATTTAAAGTCCTTGACATTTTAAAGCCTCTCTGTTAGCCCAGACTTCAGGCTCTGTGCACGCTCACAGAAAAAGGGGCGTTTTACGCGTCATTTGACGCTTCTTCCGCACAATAAGGAGCGATCATCGGCTGTCTGCTTCAGTCACAAAGCGATGATGAAAAGTAATCTTTAGATGCATCGTTCTTTTACTGTATGGATGGTCTGCTGACATTTAGAGTCTCTATTTACTGAAGCAAACAGGTACAAACAAGAAAATGGAGACTGGAGGGGGAGAGAAAATGTCATGTCCTCTTATTTTGAAAAAACATTTCAGTACAGGTTTATATCCTCTTACCTGGCACGACTCATGCCGTTCCAGCACTTGTCCTCGGCCCCTGTCCCAGTGGCCACTCTGTCGCTGCAGAGGACACTCGGGAGAGAAATCCAGTACGGCTGCATGTCCCTCAGTCTGATGGTTACGTCAGACACCTGAGGAAGAGTTGGACAAGAGCACATTCATGAGCTTTTATTCCTTGTGTAACATCACAGCATGACGGCAGACTCCAACAGGAGAGTGAGAGAAACTCCTGCTTCTTCAATAACCAAGTGCAGAGCTCATTCATCTGACTCAGTCATCCATCCGACCATCCACTCACATCCAATCACCCCACAGTTGTCTGTGTAAAGGTGAAATGGACAGAAAAAGGGGGTTTAATCACCCATGATGAGGAATGGTTCCTGCATCATAAAGCTGCTGTTAACAAACCACAAGAGAGCGGTAACAAGGACACAGATTCAGTCGGGTTATGTACGAACCAGTCCGTCTATTTTGCTGGAGCTGGATCCCAAGCTGTCCTCCACTGTGACCTTTCCTTTCTTCAGGATTTCGTCCAGTCCTGTGCTGCTGGTTCCTCCCTCTCTGAGGTTGCCACATGACTGGAACAACTGTGGCGGGAGGAAGAGAAAGAAATATCACGGGGGGAATACAGGCAGGGGGAAAAGTGCTTTATCTACAACAGATAAGTTAAGTTGAACTGGCTCCAAACTTGCTCTGTAGACATTACTTTTTTAACTTACTTTACATCTAACTTTTTCCTACCATATGTTGATTAAGCAAGACTGAAATCTAGCTTTGTGAATATCTTACAAACCCATCCTCGTACATCAAAATAACTTCCTGCGTTTGTTGGAGTACACACAGAAGCTTAAAGCGTATTAGTACACACACAAATCTCTACCTTTGAAAAGCAACAGTGGAACTGTTTGACCCCGAGAGTCAATCACCGCGTCGCTCCGGCAGAATGAGCCACAGCTCAGAAAGCACAACTTGTCCCTATGGGGCTTACATATTATAAATGGAGCCCAGGGAATAAAGTTCGACTGCAGTCAATCTGTCATCCAATCTGGCCTGCTTAGAGGAGCCTGGAGCCTTTGAACCTTCACTTATGAAGTATAAATAATCCCGTCTTAAGCTCCCAGTCGTGTCTGTCAGAGGAACTCGGAGTTGCTGGGTTGAATAATGCACATAAAGAATATGGCCTTGACTCTTGTTGAGGGTGCTATGTAGCCCTCAAGCACCTGTAAGGATGCACACTGCCGTTTCTGTGTCTGGTCGGTTTTTGCAGGAAGAATTACACAACACAACATATGGTTTGGTCAACAGATGATTTAAATAGGAGATAATCTGTCCTACACACTGTGATATTAAACCACACACACCAACTGACTTCTATAGGATCAGCACAGCTCTTTACCGAGGAGATGAAGAGCTAAAGCTGAAGCTGTGTGTGATCACACGTCTGAAGCAGGTCAGAGGCAGCCTGCCGGGCTATGCCTCACCTCAGCTAGACGGGCTCTCTAACGGCAAGCCGACACAGAGGACGCCTTGTCTTCTCTCCGTTTTCCACCTGAACTAAACAACTTTAAGGGTCACATAAAACTGCAGCTCAAACACCATTAAAAGGTGAAGTAAACGCTTGGCGCGCAGGTTGTGTCGTGACTCACATCCTTTTATTTTAAAGCAGGTGTCCAGCTTTGCAAGTGCATTAATTCAGGAGGTAGGATAGGTGTAGGAAACAGTGCAGCATAGTGGGAAGGGACACCGTGTCTGTTATGATGGATCCACTGTGTGTGTATGTTTACACATTAGCATTAACATTTTTGACTTCCTTGCTTTTATTTATTCTGCTTCACCAGATGATATAAATATTTTAAAGCCTGGAAAAGTTGGTTTGAAATCTTTTGCATTTGTCTATAACATAAAATATTCATGACTAAATAAGCAACAAGCAGCTCATCTGCTTCAGTGGGACTATGTGGGGGTGCTTTGAACTGATGTGATTGACAGTCGGCTGGCTACGTGAGCTATTAAGCAGGGAATATCAATGTGTGCTGTATTACAGATAGATGTTTCCCAATTGAACTTTGATTGACCTCCCTCCAAGCAGAGTCCAAGCAGAGAGATGAAGTGTGAGTGTGCGCCATGGACGGGCTCATGGAGGTTTCAGCTGTCATTGTTTTTATGCAGTTTTATCAAACATGTTTGGCTCTTTTTTATATATATTTGGAATATAATTGAATCTTTTAAACCTCGTGTAATTAGAGTGCTCTGACTAAAGCAACAAGACATAATCTGCTACTATCACTTCATTGAAAACGGCTTATATGCTCACCTCACAGTACATTAGTTTCCCCTGAGAGGGAGCTGGTGTGATATAATCCTTTAGTCAGGTGTGGCACAGAATGAACTGTGTTAATAAGCAAGTAAAAAAATATTTCATTTGCAATGATTGAATAATGTTATATAATGTGAATAATTGATAATGTACAGGGTGTGTTGTATGAGGTTTGTACAGTTGCTTATTTTGTGTCTCAAATCCAACAAAGATCAAGAGTGAATTAAATGCGCAGAGTACATTTAGTTAATGATCATCCATCCATTATGTGTACCGCTTATCCTGTTCAGGGTCGCGGGGGGCCGGAGCCTATCCCAGCTGTCATTGGGCGAGAGGCGGGGTTACACCTGGACTGATCACCAGTCAATTACACTCACTCACACCTACAGGCAATTTAGAGTCACCAATTAACCTAATGAGCATGTCTTAACACGTCTCAGTACCCGAAGGGAACCCACGCATGCACGGGGGGAACATGCAAACTCCACACAGAAAGGCCCGATATGTCCGAACCAGGAAGTTATTGATCAGTATGTTTAAATAACTGTGACATCAGGGATACTGAGCGCAACATTGTGGTTTAGCTCATAAAATTATTTCATGTGGTTTTATTGAACCATTCATTGCCCATTCAGTGTGCACTCTGACCTTGCTGTTGATGGTCTCTATATTCTCCATCATGGTATACATGGCTTCTGATATGCGAGAGGGGAGAGAGAGGATCACACTGTCCACACCAGAGGGGCCATCGAAGCGATCAGCCACCTGCATCATTGTTTCTGCAAAGACAGGATCACAGAGAGCATGACGAAAGCGTGAAAGGTTTTATATGAGGTACATCTGTAGAAAGATTCTTCAGTATTCACTGCACAAAGTACCATCACATGCAGGATGAACCTCTGAGCCAACATATGGCTGAAGAGGAAGCACGCGTGAGTGTGTGTGTGTGTGTGTGTGTGTGTGTGTGTGCTGCCCACCTGCCAGATGCCTCCACTCGGTGTTGAGGTCAGCCTGGTTGGCCAGACAGCCCTTCATGACGTTGCTGCAGTAGTTGGCACAAGGTCTGGCGGAGGCCATGCCGCGACAGTGGGGACAGTAAGTCATCCTCATCATGGCCCGCATGCACTCCTGGCTCAGCGACACCTGAGGTAGGGCACAGACAAAAATAAACACCCAACACCTGGAGGAAAAATGACCGTCCAGTCAAGCGTGTATGATCTATCAGCCTAAAAGACAAATCTGAAAGCAGCAGATGATCAAACTGTCAACTTGACAACTTAAACTGTGAGATCCCTGCTGCTACTGTACAGCAGAATGACATTTATCTTTAACCACAGTGTTATGTGGAGATGGAAATGTCTTCAGACAATGACAGCTGCAGATCTGTGGGAGGTCACCTCCCATGGCGACCTTTTTTTCTTACTTTGCACCACACTTTGATTCAGCACAGTTTCCTTGGAAACCACTTTGGGAGAATTTGCTTTTTGTTTCAGACGCGATGGAAAGGGCCTGACATTCATACGAGTACGCTCAGTCCCTCACTCCATCCTTCCCGCCTCTTCCACTTCTCTCTCTCTCTCTCTCTCTATCCCACAAGGCTGCTCCCCCAGGAAAGGGCCTTGGTGCGTGAAAAGTGAAACTGGGTTAATACCAGTAAGCTCTGTTCACAAGAGAGTACAGCTATGCATACAAAACCTCAGGAAGTGTGTGTGTGTGAGAAAGAGTGTGTGTATGTGTGGGTGAGAGAGAGAGAGAGGTGGAACAAGCCCAGCTACGCATACAAAGCTCCTCTAAGCTGACATCTGGGCCAGCTTCATGCTTTTCCTGGAAACTGTTCTTCCAACAGCAAAGACACAGTTAAAACCGGCTTTTAATAAATATACAGTGGAAATAGGACAACAGTCGGGATCAGGTGGGAAAATAAATCTTTGAACACTTTAAAGTCCCGTCTGTGAGTTTGTAAAAGTTAAAGTCTGCTCTGACAGAGGCCGTGCCCTCCTGATAGCTGTAATCAGCATTAACAAGCTCCTCCGCAGCACTTGTCCTTCACGGTGTGACCCTTGTGTGCATCTTTCATTGCATGCATTAAGTATATAAATGTATCTTTTTATATCACTCCTTAGAGAAACGCTTTCATCTACTCTAAAGTTGACAATATTGTTAGTTAACTTCTAAATGACCTTTGTGAGTTCTGCTCGGCTGTATTTCTGGGTGTATCATCCCACATTTCCCCACAGCGATCATCAATCTAATCTAATCATAGCCACAAAGGATTTTTTTTTAATGTGTTTAACTTTAAAAGTTGCAACCTACATACGGAAATGCGCACTAAGCCTGAATAAGTGAATGCATAAAAGCAATCAACAGAACTTAGTTATTACTGCCAGCTGCAAAAGGAGGACAGTCCAACACAGAAAAGCAATAACCACATTCCCAGGCTTAATCTCAAGTCATATGAGACATGAGTCAGATCTTCGCTCCTGCCCTCCTCTTCTCCCCCCCTCCCTCCCAGCCTTGCCCGACCACTCATTAGCCGGGGATGAGTCAGTCGAATGCTTTTTTGGTGAGGGAGGAGAGCAAGGGAAGGGAGCGTGCAGGGACGAGCGGAGGAAGAGAGTGGGAACGAGAGAGGCAGGGGGATGTTAGGGAGGCTACGAGGGGCGTTGGCAAAGAGGGAGGGAAAAAAGCCAGGGTGATGTTAGTGAAATACTTATTAAGAACAGACAAGTCATTAATCTACTTTCTGTTGTATCATCCATCCTACAGGATTAGCGCGGGGGGAATCCCACGCCGGGCACAGCTGACATGAAACAGTGTGTAACTCCTCCGTGGCGCTAATTGGAGGTTCATGTTGACAACTTCCTCTGTAACCTTGGAGCTGGGGTGCGTTCGGCACCGGGAGAGAGACATGTAAGGGTGCAGCTAAGGATCATTAAAACCATTAATTAAACATGAAAATCTTTTTTGAAATATTGATTAAAATGTCAGGAAATAGTCGGCGACATCCTCAAAAAAAAATTGGTGTTCGCATGTGAGCCTGCGTTACATTTCAACACCTATATTCTTACGTGTCCTTGCTTCACCTTCACAATACGCTCCCCATACCTGTCAGTACCTACTACTATATGTAGCCCGCAGCAGTCTCTCTCTCTCTGCCTGTCTCTCCCCTGTAATTAGTAAGGATATATGAGCGACCTCTCCCCCTTGTGTTACACAGCGAGCCAATCCAGACTCCTTGCCTCCAGAGTGAGCTATGTGGCGCGTGGCCTACTTCCTCCACTCCCATTCCCCAGGGAATAAAACAGGCCGGAAAAAGTTGAGGACACAGCAACTGGTGCAGCCCGGAGCGACGCAAGGGAGGAATTAATATTGCACCGGAAAGAAAGACTGCATCTCTTTTTCTGTCATAAAAATTCAGTTTTTCCAAGCATCTCTGGTCTCTCTCTGCTCTGCACTCTTTCATTACCTATGTTTCATGGCCGATTCAACCTAAACATATCAAGGATTCATGTCATGTTTCTTCTAAGGTGGCAGCAATCACAGATAACACAGAGAGAAGTCGGCTTCATTCTCCAAAGCTTTCGCTCAAGCTGTGTAACAGCCTGCGGTAAACATCCTCGGTCACTGGGCCCTTTAAGTGGCGATACAGCACTATAAATAGGAGCGGTTGTCTCATTAGTGTCCAATCAATCGCAGATAGAATTACAGAGAAAAGGAGGGGAAAGCTAAGATCCAAATTAGGATACCGGGCTATTCACACTAAGAGAGAGACAAGAGGACAGCGCGGGGCGCAGCGCGGGGAAATATCTACAGAACGATTTCCAGGGAAAGGACGGAGAATAAAGAATGCGTGAGTAAGAGAGGAACAAAAGAGGAGGCTGTTTGTCAAAGTCTCACTTTTCTCACTGTGTTTTTTTTTTTTCTCACTGTCTCATTTGTTCCCATCACAGCACAGTCCTGTTCCAATCTGCATAAATACAACACAGCGCTGGGGGAGGACAGGGACACAGGCTGACACACAAATGATGAATATGAAATGGAGCAGTTGGTTGAAGCCTTTTTTTCAAATCGTCCCAAACAGGCTTCGACTTGGATGAAATATTTTCTCATTTCGGCCTCTTGCGCAGTTCCCTTTCACACAGATCGACCATTTGTGTCCGTAGTCATTATTCTCACGACGCAGAGTGTTCTTGAGTTCCCTCTTAAGGCAGAAGGCGGCGCGTGACCTCATTCAGAGCGGCTCCAGAGGCATGGCATTATCGCTGGGATGACATTTTGTAATTTTGTAAAAGCGGTGCTAATTATTCACACATTCTCCCCGGCCTTCCTCGTTAAATGAAGACATCACTCACTGTTCTTTAGTACCAGCAAATAAGCACCAGACAGGAAATGTGTGTTATGACTGAGCCACACAGGGGAAATGTAAGTCCACGTTTGTGGGGGGATGATGAGAGCTTGTGCACTCCAGTGTGCATATGAGAGTGTCTGCAGGGGTCATAATTCATATAGCCTTTCCAACGTAGCTTGCTAATTCTGCTCCTTGCAGAACTCTTCTCTCGTTTGAGTCGGGGCTGTCACGTCTCCAAATCTGCCAGACTCGTTCCCTGATCCCTGTAGCTGCAGGTGAGTATTAGCTGTCACCGGCACTGTCTGTGTCTTGTTATCCACAAGCTAGCTGCTACTCTGCGCTGTCTCTCTTCTTGATTTTCCTCCCCTGTGGCTATGGATGTGCTAAGCTTTGCTGCGTTCAGGTGCTTAATTGAGACATCCTCTGGTTTCCCTTAGGTGTAAATTTGAGATGTTCTGGTCCAGAGAGAGACATGCAAGACCAGGCTGTCTAACTGTGATGCAGGAGACCACTGTAGTATTCGCCACCCACAGTCCGAGGTAGATCACAGACCTCAGAATGAAAGGGAAAAGGATCATAGAGATTCTTTCTTTGACATGCAGCCAAATGTGTGGCCTTGCAGTCATGTCGCTGCACCACAGCCTATTTTGTCATGCTTTTTTCCCCCTCTCTCTCTTTATCTTTTCATGCTTACTCACAGCCCGACCTTGTAATATTTCATCCGGGAGAGAATTGTAATATTCATCTCTGGTGCAGCATCTGTTTTGTCAAAGGATGCGTTTATTTCTCGCAGGTCCACTGCTCTCAGCACTCTCCTCGCCCAGTGTCTGATGGGAGATATTTTTCACCGCCGCATCGATACCGGCCACCTCCCTCTCAGCAGCTCAAATGATTTCTCAGTCTTGCTCTGATCTTAACCTTACTCTTGTCTTATACACAGAGGGGACCATTCCTCATGGGAGATATTAACCCTCCCCACGGCCTAGGGAGACATTTTTCAGTGTGGCGCTGACATTAACTGTTGTTGCAGGGGCTGATTGTCTGAGCCGCGGGCCATACTTTATGGAGCCTCTCGTTTCCAGCAACATTGATCTGCCACCGCTTTATACTGTGTGCACGGACTGGTGAAAACAGGCCTGTGTGTGTGTGTACGTGTGCGTGTTTTCACAAAGATGAATACACTTCAACGCAAGAATACCAATGAACCTGTGATGGGAGCAGAGAGTATTAGCTTTGCAGCAGATTAGACACCAGTAAAAAGGAATGTGGGGCAGTTAGTTGCAAAAGCAATAAAACTTACAAGGATGGACTGAAAACGGGATTATAATTTTAATGGAAAGAGACTAATCTTAATAATTGGATGGAAGGAATTTAATGCAGAATAAAAAGGGAAGAAAGAGGGAGAGAAACATGAGAGAAAACAAGTAGGAGATATAATAATAGAGGTTTACCTGGGACACCTTGCGCACCACCTCCCCGCTGACCACCAGCCCCTGAACAAAGGAGCGGGCTGCCACGAATGTGCGTGTGACCATCATCTTCATCACACGGGGAGTCTCTCCGAAAGGCCTTAGTGTCTCTATCTGCTTAGACACACACTCAAGGTAGTCCTCACCTGCAATCAGCATTCACATGCATTAGTAGAGAACACATCTAAAGATTTGAATCACCTTCTTTGTATTGGATGAAGCCGGATATACCTATGAAATATTGCTTGTTGGCCTGGTAGAAGAGCTTCTCCAGCAGTTTGGCCCAGAATTCGTTGAGCACCTCCTCCAGGTTGACATTGGCGCCTCTGTAGTAGTGCTTTAAATCCGTGTACAGGTCGTGGAAGACCTGGGAATTCTGGTAGTAGAGGAGGCCCCAGGCCGAAGTGAAACTCTCCTGGAGATTGATCGCTGATTGGTTCAGCAGCTCCAGGAAGTGACCTAAAGACAAATAGAGGTAGAATATATGTAAGTTATTGGTTTAAGGACCAACGATGGACGACATGACAGCTCCCTAAAAGTGAAGCCAAAATTCTGACTGGCTAGGTCATAAAGCCCGCCTCCTCCATGTTAACAGATGGGACATGAGTCAAACTATAAAATCAAAATACACACCAAATAAATGTTTATCAAACATGGTTTCTGTCACTATAGTTAGTTGGTATCATGCTGCTTGACGACCAAGTGTTTTTCTGATAAGTTTATTTTTAATGAGTTATTTGATGCTGTAAAAATGATGATTGACAGCTCTGTTGTTCCGGATTAGCAGAGTGGAGGAGGAACGGCGAGAGGAGACGTTACTAAAAAAGTTTACACATCTGTGAACGTTAACCTCAGACCAACACAAGAAGCTGTTCTGCTGTTAAACACGCTGACATGAGGTAAGGTAAGTGTGTGTTTTGGTGAGCAGAAGTGGCTACAGCGGCTCCACCCACCGATCTCTACCGCGCAGCTCTGGCTCCAAATGACGTCACCATCGCAACATGGCAGCGCCCGCCTCGGGGGCTTCAAGTTTGTACAATGAGAGCAGATGGAGACGCGTCGTCCATCTTTATATACAGTTATTGGTTTACATAAAACAAGTTCCCTTGAGTCATAAAACATTATAATATATTACATATATCTGTGCCATTTTCTTTCTTCCACAGCCTCACATTGTCGCCCTCGATTGTGTTACTCGAAACATAAATACGTGATGAAGTCTGCTGCATACCAGCACCGCCTCATACTGTCACTCAACCTAAAGCTTAAATATGTGAGAGTGTCCCACTGGGGGATGTCAGAGAACTGACAGCGCTTCAGGGTGCAGTATAGACTATTCCAAGTGAGGATTTGCAGATATAGGGTACAGGCAGACAGACAGGTAAACAGACAGACAGTGAGGCAGGGTGGCTGTCAGTCTTGGGGGGAAAAAGTAGAAAATGAAGAAGCCTGAGTGACTTACACAAACAAAAAAGCACATTGAATCAGGGGAAACAGAGTGCAGCTTCTACACTCTAAAGTTGTATCCACCTCATTTATATGTATGAGGTGAGCATTATGCTGTAAATATAACGACTGAACTGAACATTTACACTTAAGAAATGCAATGTAATGTACGGCTGTTGTATTGGACTACTTTGCATTTGATGCAGCTGTAGCTAAAACTGATGACTCACTGTTCCTGGTTCACCAGTTCCATCTAGATGCACAAATTCACATATCCAGTTATTTTTTTATGAACCCCATCTTTTCTGGGGCCAGTGGCAGAAATATTTTTACATCACTTTTGTGAGCAAACAATGTTTATAAATGAGGTCGAGGTTCTGCCAAGATAGCAGAAAGTCCAGCACCACAGCGCGACGGCCCGAACATCCATCCATCCATCCACCGAGACCAGCATTTGCTCTGCATCTCCATGTACACAATGGGGTGTGTGTGTGTCTGTTTCTCTGCCAGGGAGAGGCTAAGCTGCAGTCTACAGCATGTTCACTTTGTCTTATCTCCACCTGCACCACCGCGGATCAGGAGGAAACAAGAAAGGGGGAGGTTACGGCCTCCACAGGGGACAGCCCGACTGGAGTTAGCTTAACTCTGTTTTTAAAAACAACAACACACACACACACACGCTCAAACAAAATACAAACACACTCCGTCTTCTTAATGTTTCCCAAATGACAACATATGGAAAAGCCACGTCAGGTTATACAGCAGCAAAACTCCCAACACCCACACGCGCAGGGCCCCGAAGACAAACACAGCACTTGGAGTTACATAACATGTTAATATGCTAAGCTCATCCTGACCCATCTGCCTGGCATTATCTCAGCGCTGGCCTTGTTGGATACAGTATCTGTTCTGTGCTTTCCCACTCATTAATAAACACCAGCCAGCCCGCTTCACCGCACCGCTGTCTCCTGGCATTTTCACACTCAGGTCTACTTTCATCACAGGCGTTGATTTGAAGGAGCTTATTTTTAATTCCACCCGCAGACAACCTCGCTGCGACTTACTATAAATTATATTCTTGCTTTTGCTACATTTTATGGCCATTCTGTGCTTAGTGACGGCTTCCAAAGGCTTACAGTGCATCTGAAAAATGCACCTCAGACATCTTGGAAACATCAAGGGACGCTGTCCAACTTTGTTTTTTTTTGGACAGCTCTAAATCCATCTCTTAAAAAACACTGTTGTGTTCAGTGACATGACCGCTTTTTAACCTTTGCTGTTTCCCTCAGTTGGGTTCATGCCCAGAATCATGTTAGCATACATTATTTGTTAACCAGAGTTATGCAACGTCAGTCACATGCTTTATGATGCGCACAACATGAGCTATGGGCTGTGTATGTGCTTCTGAGGGGCTCAATAATTTAATTTATTCTTGTATTCTGCTGAAACCTGTCTGCTGTTCTTTGCCAACACAAGCAAATACATTTTTCATTTTTCATTTTAAAGTTTAAAATTGGATTTTAATTATGTGTTGAACTTTTTATATTGTTACTAAATGGGTGGAGGAGAAATGTATCACACCATGGAACAATTTTGTTTTAAGCCCTCCTGGAAGCTGACAAGAACAGCGCAGGACTAGTTAGAGTTGTGTGCTTATAAATAACTAAGGTTAAAAGGAAAAAAAAGTTTATTCTAGGGAGAAAAGTCTGATGCAAAAGTTTGTTAATGTGGAGAAAACATTCCTGGTAATCTCCTCATTATAGCTACAAAAAGGCAGAGCACAGAGCAAACCTACGTCTTTGACTGTGACGCACGACATCTCTAAGATTATTACGCTCTGTGAGATAACCGCTTCTGACATGCAGCGGCCGTATGTCCAGCATTTGTTTAGCAGCGAGACCGCCTCGCTGTATGACACATCATCCCCTTGTTCCCTGACCTCCTGTCACTCAAACTATCTGTGAACACAGCCTGGAGCCAGCCTCAAAGTCTCCGAGTACCAGGAGAGCTGCAGATATGTCAATCACACACGCGCGCACGCGTCCGTGCGAGCCGACACACAAAAGCGAAGTCAGCAGGAAAGCACGTGCACACGAACACGTGCGCAGAGAGACAAACTTCAAAGTGACAGCACGTTCACATGTACACACCAGGATCAGAGACCCTCACACAAACACACACACACACACTTTCCTACACAGTGGCAGGCAGACAGACGGACCGGGAGCGGCTGTGACAGGTGCAGCTTTGCTTTTAATCCACATTAGAATTCATCCCTGTGGTGTACTGTCAGCCATACCGCTAAAAGGCCTAAAGTCTGGCTAAGTGATATGAGTTCGGCAGAAATAGTTTCATCAGGTGACGGGAAAGAGACACTTGAATTATCCTCATTTCTGTAAACGGTCCTGATGTGGTCAGTTTGTTTTTGTGTGCGCTCAGGGATCAGCACATGTGGAGGGCAGATCTCGGTAAATGGTATCACACTGTCCGGCTCTCCTCTGCCCTTCAGCTCGAGTGAATAATGACGATCATTAGTATGATACAAAGCCCCTGTATGTGCGGGTGTGTGCGCTCTTGTGTGTGGAGATGACCTTTCTCATTCTTCATCTGTTTGTGTCGCCATGATAGATGGAGGCACACACTCATCCCTTTTCCTCACCCCTCCTTCCTTTTTACTCTCCCCCTCAATCCTCCATCATCCCTCAAAGCCTCACCTCCAGCTCCTCTCCCCTCCAGCGTCTGATCTCTAAGGAAGGAGTGATGGGAGAGGGCGGCTAATTGCTTTATCCCAGGACACCAGGTGTGGAGGGGACAGAGAGGGGACAAAGAGTAGTTGGGATTTGAGGTGGGTTTCAATCCTGCAGTCACTGCTTTATCGATGTTTAGTGTGTGCATTTAAAATGAACATGAGTGATGTCAATTAGTTATGAGGGTTGATGTTTGCTATTTTGTCTGGAATCAATAATGAAGCTACTGTATCTACCCCGGGAAGTATCAGTCATTTAGCATGGATCTATCATGCTAACATTAGCATAGATTTAGCATCGGGTTACATAACACAAATATTAGATCAAATCACTCATAAATTATTGCGTCTGGTTCATAAATTTTAACACAAATTCACAAAGTCAAGACAATTGTACGGATCAAAGTTGAGCAGACTTTGAAAGCCCGAGGGCTGCAGAGGAAATGAAGCTATTTTGGCCTCAATGTTCTGGAAAGAAAACTGCTGTCCATAAACATGCAAACCATACCAGCCTGATTCTACTTTTAATGGTCAACAGAGGACAGGGCTGGAAATCAGTCAAATCAAGTCTTAAGTTTAAGTGGAATCATATTGTGATTCTTTGATCTTTTCAAAGTTTCTGTTGTCAATTTCATAACTTCAAGTAAACCGTTTATAAATAGTCAAAACAGCAACAGACTTTGGTCCTTTGTGATGTGGGCTGCGCCCTTCAGAGGACGTATTTGAAGGCTGATTGCATCACAGCCATGCGTGGAAGGCTGTCCCATTTCGAAGGCTCCTTTAGATGCGGGGCGACTAATGCGTCCTCCTTTTCCCAGGCCACGAAGGATCCATCGGGTGTATCCTTCGCAGCCCAACGTATCCCGAGATTCATTGAGTGCCAATTCAAGACGAGATAGCAGACTCGTAAACGCCCAAGAAATACACTTTTAAATAGTGATGGGAATCGCAAGGTAACTCAGTGCAGGGTGAATGTATTTATTTACTGCACTTTGGTGTCAGTTTCACAGAATTTGAAATTAGAATTCAGAGCTATAGAACAAATAAGGACTTTGGATTTGTGAGGAGTCACAAGGTAGTGACATGGTGAGTGAAAATCGCAGGGAAATCTGTGCCATATATTTGTAAATCCAAATATGGATACTTGGCAGTAGTCTCGCAATAATTGTATTGCACAAGTCAGGATGACGATATTTTGCCGCATCGATAATTTGAATGTAACAAGATTTTGGTTTCAACTCAATCATTAGCTAGAGATATAAAAAATAACGATAGAGGCCTTGAAACAAATTACCTTTTAAATAATTTGTGATTTTAGTTATGCTAGCTAGTTAGCCTGCTAGCTACCTGTTGCTAGGCGACAGGAGACACAATTGGTGACACATAGGTAAGGGCGGGAACAGCTGGTGACACAAACAGGAAATCTGCTGTAGGCCAGGCTACGAATGACTCATCCTTCGTAGGCTGCATCCTTTGTAGGCTGCGTCCTTCGTAAGCTGCATCCTTTGAAGGCTGCGTCCTTCATAGGCTGCGTCCTTCGTAGGTTGTATCCTATGTGGGCTGCAGCCCCCGAATGGCAACACAGCTTTTGTGTGAGCAGTTGTATCAGTTTGACTGTTTTAAATAGGATTTTGTATATGATTTGCATTAATGTTTTATAAATTGATATTGGAAAGTATCAGTTTTAATCTCATGATAATATTTCAACTGTTTGCACTACAAGCCACATTAACTGCACGCTCATAATTATAATTAAGAGCCACATCTTTTCTTTAATGTGACAGCAGATTAAGAAAATCTCCCTCGTCCCACTCCACCACCAGCTCATTCAGCCTTTCATTCTTTTTCTCCTCTAATTCACACACACACACGCACACACACACACACACCCTCAGAAGGCGCTAACTCAAGCATGTGTGTCCTAATGACTTTCTTCCTGCGGTGAGAGGGGAGTTAATGATTTCATTTGTAATCACTCTGAGCTTCACATCCAGGCCACCTTGACATGTCAGAGGCTTATTTTAACTCCAGTCCTCCGCTCTCTCCTCCCACTGCTTTTAAACCTGATTAAACACACGCACATATTTAAGTGCACACACAAACCCTCAAATAGCATGAAAATCACACATTAAGAATTTCACACTCTCCCACACTCCCAGTCTTTTATCAATCGATACAGTGCTTAAAACCAGAGAAGCCTCTACCTCCACGTGCTCTGCTGCTTCTCTCTGGTGACTCCCTATCTTCATTCCTCCACCTCCTCTCTCTGTCTTCTGTGTCAAATTGAGTTATTGACATGGATTCTGTGTTGCACTGAGGTATCACTGATGTTCCTCCAGCTGTCAATCACTCTCACCGAGGGCTTCGACTGATCCCGAGTTACTTTCCCACACAGCGGCATTAGCTGACCGAGGCTTGTGCTACTCATTCCAAATTAATCCAGAATCACTTTTCTCATTCAGGGAGCTTAGCGGGTCTGGCACCATTTGCCCCCATCTAATAAAGTTGCAGCTCGCCCCAGCTGATTGAACAGTCCGATCTGAAACTCTGGGTGATTAAGTAATCACAGGCTGACAAGAAATCACTGGATCTGAGTAACAGCATGTCTGTTCTCACCAAACTCTCCGGCCTCCTGTGAAAACTCATTTTTGTGTTGGTTTCCGGCAATTGGCAGTTAACATTGTCTTACATGTGGAGGAAATTATTCAAAGCACAAGGGACAAAAGTAAAACATACAATCCAAATTCTGGCAAAGCTTCATTTTTGAATTACAGGGTTGTTTTTCTTCAAACAGGAAATACAACCCACGCAGGGAAATGGAAGAAAGCACTAAAGTAGATGCTCATATACTGATGTTGATGTGAATGCTTAAGCAAACTGTAGGCTCAGACACTCGCTCACATAACGTTAAGGACCATAAATGGGAAACTAAATGAGAAACTTGACAGATCAACTGAGTTTTGGCAGCACGCCAGAAACTAACAAGGGAGGATTGGACAGAAAAAGGAAATCAGTGAGAGAATGAAAGGGAGTAGGAGGGTAAAAACGGGGCTGTAAAAGCAGCAATTGTATATCTCTTTCATATCTGACAGCCTTAATTGTATTTGTCCATTTGACAAGTGCTCAATGATCATATTTGCTGGATGGGTCTTTGGCAGGGAGGAGAGAGGAGGAGAGCAAAAGCTGCAGCATATGCCAAGAGGAGAGGAGGAGAAATCAGGTGGCTTTGAAAAATTCAACAAAAAAAGGGAACACAGAGAGAATAATAGAACATTTTAAGCAGCTCTGGGTTAAACTGCATCACAATACGCAATCACGTCGATTGGCTGACGGCTGTCATGAAGTATTCAAGCCCTGTCTGGGAGTATAAAGTGTTTGAACAAGAATAGATTTGTGCAACAGTCGTGTTAGTCAAAGTCAGGACTACTAGGCTGTGGCCGTGTATCACGTTGCTGTAGCACCACCTGTGCTAAAAGTCTTCATGTTAGACTTCATGAACGTGTCACCGAGTAAGAAGTGCGTAATGAATTCAAGGAACATTTGGTCATGCATAAAATTTGTGGTGGAAAAACTGTTAAATTGCCAAAAATTATTTTATAAGTGGCACTACGAGCTAACATCTTACACACAAAAACACAACAACACACATGACCTTGGCCCAGGGTCTTACCACTTCCCCCCTTAATTTAATGCAATATGTAAAGTAGGTTCTGAGATATCCCTGCATGTCAGAGCTAGTTTGTGGGATCAAGAGAAAGAAAGGAATAAACTATTATATATTGAGGCACAGGATGCCGCCCCATACTCTGTACCAAACCCATAGCCTCTTCAGCAGGCACCAGATGGTTTTTGATCCCTACATTTTCAACCATAACCACCCTCCTTCCTCAGTTACCCAGTATCCCCAGCCTTTCCCCCCTTTGTTATTTCCCCCACCTGTGCAGAGACAATGAACACATAAACACAACAGGCATAAACAAACACTGTTGTCCTGGGTGCACTGAATTCACAAGTGATGATCTGGGAGCCATTAGACTGTTTACGCGTCAGTCCGGCTTTCCATCAATAACAGCACTTATCTCACACATACTGTGCCCCAGAAGCACTGCAAGCCCCTTAGCCAGCATTTAGATGCTATTAAAAGGAGCCTTATATTAAACAAGCCGACACATCACATAATGCATGTCATTTATCAAGCGGCTCTCTGCGGAAGTCTTTCTCCCACTGTCTCTATTTCTCCTTTGTGACTTTCCCTGGCTAGCATCACACACAATTTACCCATGTCTTTCTTTTTCAGCCCATCTGGTTCTCTTTTTCAGCTTTTTCAGCATTTCCCTTTGCTTGTTTCCTCCCAAACTCCATACCATTCCTTACCCTCACTATCATTTTGTTGTTTTTTTCCCTCTAGCTCATCTCACTTTCCACTGCTCGTCCCATTACCATCCTTCCTTACACTGCATTCCTCTTTCTTTCTCTCTCATTCTTGCTTTCTCTCCCTTTCATTTAATCCTTCCAAGGCGCCATTGCTCCGATTGAGTAATGTGTTTGGCATAATTAGGCCAGTGTACTCCTGGTCCCCACCGCCGTGATTTGCATGCAGATAAAGTGAGCCAATCAAGCTCCACAATGGGAGCAGATGTCCTTGTCTCTCATGACATCATCAGAGGTGACCCTGAAAGCTAGAAATTAGCAGGTGGGCTGCATGAGGTGGGAGTGAATCTAATCTGTTGCCAACTTGTAGGACTATAACAACACAGGTGTAGAACGTGTCATTGGTGTCCTCATGCAGTAAGCATGGCTTTAGTGATTTGGTGGTAATTTTGGTTGAAAAATACAACCATACCCCATTCCCATACCCGAATACCCAGCTAACGCTCTTTACAAGGCGGCCATTTTCCTTTGACGTCATGCTCAACTGTTATAATGTTGTACTGCTGTATTTCAGTTTTTAAGTAAGGGAACTAACACATTATTAATCATTTGTCCACTTCTGAACTGATCAGTAACCATACAGCACCATATATCACGTTACAACAACATATGATAGCTCATTAGCTCCAGTTAGACAACAGCTAATGTTAGCATGCAACGTCTTCCTCGCTAACGTTTGTAAGATTAACATGAAACAATAGGAAAGTTCCTAGCTAAACAGTGTGGTAGCTAGCTAACAGTGCTTTGATGTAAGTAATGTAAGAATGCTAACGTTAGCTGACTTTGCTGTCAGTTGCTAATAAGCTAATTTATATGTTGTTTACCTCGAAATATGACTTATGTTCCTGTAGATTTTCCCTAGCCTCAAACTTCTTAAAGTTTTGGTAGACTATATATGTTTATACGATCTGTAACCCAGAAAAACAGCAGCACACACAGTAACAGCATTTGAGTTACTAACCTGCAGCTTGACGTGCTCGAAAAAAACACTGCTGTGTGAATTTGGTGAATAACATTAACTTAATAATGTGCATTCTTTTGAATATAAGAGGCCTTAATTCAACTTAAGGCTGTAGTTTGTGATGCTATTGAATCCTACACCAGAAGGGGTTTGTAACATTTTGTCACATATGTACCCTTCAATGTAAAGCGAGTCAGCAACACATTGAAATATATTCACATACTCAAATGTATTCAAGTTTTAACCCAGATATTCATGTCTTTACACTTGCAAATCACAGCTCTCTTTGGGATTGCAGTACAGCGTTTTCCCAGAATCAGAGCCGCCACACTATTCACTGAAAAGAAGTACAGCAGGCTGCTGCTCGCTATCGTCTGATGGAGCTGCAAACTTGTCCTTTGATCCAAGTTTAGTGCCTGTTTTCTAAATCTGATACTGATACATTTGAGGATGCTCGATGTCATTCTCATGGATGGCTCGACCTTAGTTTTATCTCTACGGGAAAGGAAGGTATTACTTTACAGGCCAGCTGGGAGATGTTCAGAGTTCTACTTGAATGAATAAGTAAGCAAGTGCTGCCTGGTCATCTAGAAAGGAGTATACAAATAAGCCAGCCAGTACTCTTCAAATCAAATTATGCTCTCCGACCACTGATCTGCCTTGAACTTAAATGGGTTGGAACACACAGGCCAATAAAAGTTTGGCTCCTCATAAATACTTTGTGCCAGTGCATGAATGTGTGTGTGTGTGTGAATGATTCAAGACCTGGGTTTAGATCAGAATAAAATCTCTTCCTTAGACCTGTACTCTGTGTAACTGCATAAAAAAGACTAAAATGAATCATTTGATCTTTAAAATGTCCCCGAAGCCTTCCAAGGTCTTGTTTTGTTAGAGCAACAGTCCAAAACCACAAGATACTCAGTTAGCTGTCAAGTAAGAAGCAGCAAATCCAACGATGGAACCATGCATGAAAAATGACTTTAATGATAATCTGAATAGTTTGACTAATCCTCTCAGCCCTACTTGAAGTCGTGCTGCCATAAATATACATGCAATTAAACAATAAGACCAGGCACAGTTAAAATGTGCTTTAAGGGGCGCCGGTTTGGCTCGGGGGTTGGATCGCACGTCCCATGTACAGAGGCTGCGGTCCTCGATGCGGCAGCTTCCATCCTCGGCCCTTTGCCGCGTGTCATCCCCAATCTCTCTCCCTCGGTTTCCGACACTATTCACTGTCCTCTTTCTCTCAATAGAGGCATAAAAGGTCAAAAAAATACATTTAAAAAATTGCTTTAAACTGTGTGTTTACATCAAAGGACTGATAACACCAAATAGAAAGGTGGATGGAGTTTCCACCATGTTTGTCACAATCTGACCTTTATTTCAATCAAGGTGCAGAGTGTAAGGAGTTTGCATCGATATGCTGAATCGTGCAAGATCTTAAGGTGAAAAATGACGCTTTTGCATGCAGCTATAAATGGCAACAGTGCAAGTGAACACAACACAGCGCTCACACACATACAGCGTGAATCCAGATGCCAGTGATGGCACCATTAGGCCAAACGCCACCTGCCAGGTTTAAGGCTTCCGTCTGTCTAACACACCTGGTTGCCATCTAACACGCTGCTCCCTTCGGTGCCATCACTCTCTGTGTCCTCTCTGACCTTTTCTTTCTCACTTCAATGTAACACCAGCTCTCTCTCTCTCTCTGGCTACCCCTTTCCACTTCCACCTGTTTATCTCACCCTCGTCCTTGTCCCCTCTTTTTCTCCGTATCTCTTCTTATTCCATCTGTCTCATTCTCACTCCGTCCTCTCCTTCACCCTCTCTTCGCCCTCCTCATCATTATACTCTGCATCTTTGTTTAACGTAATGTATTATTTAGTTTGTGCCTCTCCACACAGTATGATTGACAGTGACGAGATTGGAGGAACCAAGTGCAAACCACATACACACATACTGCATACAAAGGCCGCTTTCACTCGCTCACACAGTGACACTCGCTAAATTACAAACTTACGGACACATGCATATAAACACACATCTGCATGCTCACATTTACATAGTGTGCACACTCGCAGGCCACGAGCCAGCTGTATGAGAGTATGCTGGTCCTGTAATCTGTGGCTTGCTTGGTTGGGGTTTCTTCCAAAGTCCCTGGACCTAAAAAGGCCTAGCCTGCCTGGGCTGGAACAGTAACACCCTACACTTAGCCACATGGCGCTAGCTAGCCCACACCCTGCTAAACACAGCCAGATGTGCAGGGACTGGCAGCGTGGTACAATGTCACTGTGTCTCCTGCAGTCAGATGAGCAAAAAAGTTGTAGGAATTGAGTAATCATTTGTTTTTTAAACCATAAATATAAACTTTACTGCATATTTGCTGTCAAACCATGTAAACAACAAAGATCCAACCACCAATCATCCCCTGACGATGGTAATGGCGTTAAAGTTTAACAGCAATTCATCTAACTTTGCACTTTTCAACAGCTAAGGATAACAACAGGATGTGTTTAGTAAGAGTGGCTCGATCCTGCCAAATTGCTCTGATCATGTGGCAGTAAACGTGAAGGATTTCGGTCAAATTAACCCCAGTCTATCGCTCAGCTCTCGCCTTCAGAGGACACAGTGAACAACAGATGGTTTAAAGACCTCAAGGTCCCAACACACATACATACATCCTCTCTCTCCCTCCATCAGCTCGGCTCTCCCCATCTGATGCTCATTGGGGTGAGATAAGGGGACATTAAAACAGGGCGAAAAAACGTTTAACAGAGTGGGAGTGGGTGGCTTTGGAGAGGAGAGGAGAGGAGAGGAGAGGAGAGGAGAGGAGAGGAGAGGAGAGGAGAGGAGGAGAGGATGAACAGGTGTGGTGCGATATGAGATCAACGGCGGCGAACAGTCTGATTAATTTCTATTTCAAAACAGCAGCTATTAGAAATTTGTTAGTGTAACACATCTGGCAAGCGCACAAAAACAAAACCAGATGCCAAATGACTTCATCGTGAGGCAACACAAGTTATCTTGTTTATGACAAGTGTATCTCTGTGTATTTATCTGCAAGGTTTTTGGATGCGGATCATTAGACTGTTTAGAGGTCGGGGCTGAGTGCTGCTTGAGTGTGTGTGTCTGTAGTCTGTGCTGTTTACTGGAACGCTGTGCTGAAAGAGGTGTTTTTCTAAGGAGTGGGAAAGTTCACTGTAAGATGACATCAACGAAATTGGAGAGAATCTGTATGTCTAGGACAGTTTGTGTATGTATGTATATGTGTGTGTGTTCATGTGTGAGTGTGTGTTCTTGGCAGGGCGACTATATCCTTTTGGCACAGATTCTGCCCCCTGAGTGAAAAGGAGGGACCGTGAGGCAGAAGTATACAGAGCGATAGCAGGAGAGTAAAGAAATGTCACTCTGCTACTAATCACTGGGATCTGAAAAGGTCAGGCTAACTAGCCAAGCTCAGAGCCCCGGCTGACAGATCCATTGTCACCAACTGGCCAAGGGGAACAAGTGGAGCACAGAGACACCCTTCTATTAACTGGAGCAGGTCATTAGACACAAATAATTGCCTTGGTGCTCCATTGTTCTAAGATTGAAACCCCCACTCTCTTTTCTTTTTCTGTCTCGCTCATTTATTCTCTTACACTCAGAGCATAACAATTAAGTCCTGGATTTATATGATTGTGTTTAAAACTTCGGCTATTCTTTGCTACAGTACAGACAGAGCAAAATCTGGTGATTAAGACTTTTGTTCTTGTGCTTTTTGCTCCAATACAGCAATCACAATGCCATGTACAACAACATTTTACTGTTCATTTTAACATACCGCATTGGTCCGAATATAACACCACCCTGATTATAAGACTTCTTTCTGTTGGACAGGTAGGTGCCTCAAACCGGGTAGGACAAGCTAACCGGCGGTTAGCATGCTAGCGCATAGAATGCTGTATGTGTTAGCTCGGTGGGGTGGGCGTGTTCTCGCACGAGAGAGTGAGAGTGAGCTTCTGGTGACGAAGAGCCCAGGAGGAGGGGTCCAGTTTGAATGTGTTGTTGACAAAATGCAAGGAAAAATCCTACTTATTATACCTTTAAAATAAAATCATGTTTTCTGTGTCTTTTAGATTAAATTGTCACATTTAAACTAAATAAAATTCCTTTCAATGTTCAATAAATCATTAGGCATCAAACTGAGTTCTATTTATAGAGCAGTCTTCAAACAGCTGGATGACAGCTCTGGTAAGGGGCGTATCTACGTTCCGTTTTTCATACACACTCTCCTGTCGATCTCTTGAAAGCAACCGCGGTACCTTTTTCTCTGTTACCATCTCTTAGCTAAGACTGTTAGCATTTTTAAGACGCAGTGGTTAGGCGGCCTGATGCAGAGCTTCTTTGGGCCGGTCAAGGCAGATCCGGTCCCGGGGGACACCCAGGACCACGACAGGACAGGGCTAAGCCTTCTGAGAGCCCAGGAGGAAGGGGCTGGGCTACACGGCGCTACGGCCGGCCCCTGATCTTTTTGGGCTCGCCATTTTCGGACATTACACTCTGTGACAACAATTATCTTAAAATTGGAATCATTACTCCGCCTCAGTTGTCGGTTAACTTGGCCTACTTTTAAGCCATTTGTTCCGGACGATAACGCGTCTCTCCATCTTTCACCTCACTGTGAGTGACAGCTGGCCTCAGTCATGAGGGGTCCACTCGCTTTACAGATAAGTGGCGCTGTCTACTGTTGTGAACGTATAATGGCCTTTAAAAGTCTAGGACCTGAATATAAAACAACCCTACTTTATTTGCAGTATTTTGAGGGAACAGGAACGGCATAGTGGAGAAGTCTAATAACTAACTAATTGGTGTTTACAGGGTAATACAGGCAACTGCAGTGAATACCCTAAATTAGGATGCTGTAGATATATTGTGAGCATCTTGAACCCCTCTCCGCCAAACTGGTTATTGTATTGTTTAAAGTTCTCTGTAGATCCGATGGAGCAGACGTGGTTCAAAAGTGAAAGAATAAAATAACTTGGCATTCTGCCAACATCACTGCAAGGCATTACCAACTTCCTCTGTTGGAGCATGACAATAAATCAATGCTCGACATCAATCTGCAGACTGTATAATAGAAGGGCTTTAACTTATCTCTTTCACTTATTGTCAGTCTGTGTGTGTGTGTATGCCTGCTTCATTGTGTGGGCTGGGTGGAAATGTGAAATAAAAAACAGCACAACTGAGAAGAAAACAAACAAAACTGCGCCCTGGTGTGTGATGTCAAACATTACTGTTGAAATACTACGCTACACGCGCACACATTCAGTCGTCTTATTAACTGATTACACACTCACCGTCGAAGGCCTTGTACTGTCCAGTGAGCGACGTCTGTAAGGCGCGACCAGCTTCTTTGAGGAGTCCCTCCATCTCCCTGCGGCTCAGCGTGGCCAGGTTGTCCTCCATGCCACTGGTGCAGCAGGTGTAACCCTGGGGACAGACGCGCAGGTGCTCCCCTAGCAGGAGGAGAGGTGGGGAGAGAGGAGGAGGAAAAGGAAATATAAAGGGAAGAAGAGGGGAGGAAGAAAGGGGACAAAAAACATGTTATTAGAATTAACAAGCTCCATTAATTCAGTCAGCACTCAACTAAACCTAAACCAACAGCTTCGAAGTCGCTGCTGTATAAAATACTGCAGCGAACACGAACATGACAGGATGAATTAGCTGCAGTGGCTGTGTTTACGACCTTAAACCCGGCTTGTTGGCAGGGCCGCATGTGTGCGCCCGCCTGATTACCTGGCAAGATGTGGAGAACTCTGTGGAAATGGGAGCAGTGGAGCAGGAGTACAGCATCAGCTCCCATACAATTTTAATGAGCACTCCTGACACGCATGTCTGTGCATGCATTTGCAAACATGCGCATACACACACACAGAAAGTCAGAAAAGCAGGGAAGTAGAAAAGATCTGGAAGCTTTTTTTTTTCGTGGGAGTAAATTCACACACACTAAAACACATATGTGAGTATTTAAACAAGGGCTGTCAAAGTTGGTTAGAAGTGCGGTCAAGCCGCAGCTGAAATCAGAACAAATTGTGTAAGATGGAAATAACGTCATCCACATCAGCGCAACCAGGCCCGAGGCGAGCCGAATTCATGCGGGTGATGTTCATTTGCAGGTGAAGAGAGAGGATCATGTATGATGCAACACTTTGACTCGCACTGAAAAATGTACTTTTGAAGTTTTTCTTTCCCATTATTACGATTCCAAGAGACTAATCTACACACACACACACACACACACACACACACACACACGCAAAACAAAACGATCAAAAAAGAAAAACAATGAGACATTTGTGGTATGAAGGAAAAAAAAGATTTTAGATTACTCTGTCAACCTTCTAAAGAAAATAAAGGAAAAAAAGGCTCCTGCTTGTCAAAAGTGGAAATATTTATTAAACCCTCTGATGCGCGCATATAGACAAAAGCCCGCAGACAAACATCAAAAGCCATGTAGCAAATATGCAGATGGAATTGCACCCTTTATGAGTCAGTGCCCTGAGGTCACATCTTCTTGCCACGGTGTGCTGTTGTTTATGTGGGCGTAAATATTTTCTTTTTCAGGCAACGAGGAGCTCGTCATCAGGCTTTTGTTGAAAGTGTCTCAAAGCATGTCGGGTCGATGCCGCTACCTGCTGTCTTCCTTATTTAAAAAATGTATCTTTGTTTTAAAGCATTCAAGCCCCAAAGTATTAGAGACATGTTGGTGGTTGCTGCTCTAATGATGCATCACAGGCTTGTGCTAGATGTTAAAAGAAGGATAATAATAGTAGTATTTTTAAGTGACAGGCAGACTTATAAGTATGCCGCTGGTTATACTTTGTGTTCAGCAGTGTTTGTAGATGGAAAGTAGGTTGTAGCATTTCCATTCTGATTGTATTACTCCCTCCATGGAGGGGGTAGCTAACTGAATCTCAGAGTCTACCTTACCACCCAAAGGCCCTGCAGTGACAAGCAATCCAACAGCCTCCACGTAACTCACACCTCAGCACACATTCCTTTTCTCACATTCTTTTCCTCCCTGCTCGAGGGTCCTCAGACGTCCTCTTGCATGGCCTTGATCATGCAGACCCTACATATAGACGCATGGCCTGTTTCTGTTGGAATTAAAGCTTCTGTGAGGAACTTTTGGTTTGTATTGATTTTGGCGCCCCCTGTGGACAAAGCTGTACCTCTTATCTCTTTGCTGATTTTGTCCTGTACAGAAGTGTAAGTGGTGTTTTTTAACAAACATCTGATCCTGCTTTCTTTAACAGTCACATGTATCACTCACTTTAAATTTCTGCCCTGGAAAATGTAAACAAAGGCAGCGTGCAGTTAATCGGTTCATCTGGCGTCTACCCCCCGCCAGCAGTTTCAGACATTGAAAATAACTATAGAGAAACAATGAAAGTTGTCGCTGATGGTCTGGTTTGGTTTTGTAGCTCATATAGAGTAATCAGAAATAAAATCAGTCTGTTTCATAACCAGAAAAAAAACTCATCCCAGGAGCTTTAAAGTGAAATTTGTGGTCATATACTGTATTTGATTAGTATATACGTTTTTTTTGGCCTTTTATGCCATTATTTAGAGAGAGAGCACAGTGGATAGTGTTGGAAACAGGGGAAGAGAGAGCGGGGGATGACACGCGGCACATGGCCGAGAGTGGGGCCGCTGTATCACGGACTGACGCCTCTGTGTAAGGGACACTTGATTTAACCAATAATCTAAACCGGCGCCCCTTCATTCTGATATTTTTGCGTTGTGTTTTTTTTTTTTATCAATAGAATTTTCTGATTTTGGTGAAGGAAGAATAACAGAGCTGAATTGTGTCCTTGAAAACTTCCCCTCAAAAGTTTAACACTCAGGAGACTGTCGATGAAAAACCATCAGAAAAAAATTTCAAAATAAAATACAAATATTTTCATTATTTTGTGTTTTATGTCTCAGTGGAATATTTTTTCAAAGCCAAAACAAAAATCAGAGCCAATGTTTCTCCTTTCAGTTTAACTTTGTTTTCGGTGCCAAATTTAGTTTTTGATGCCAAATTATGAAAGTCAGTCCAAATTGCACCTCGCTTCTTTAATTATTTTTGGATTTTTCTATTTTCTGCTTCTGAATGTCAGAGCAAAGATACCTCTGATGCCTGGACACATTTTAAGCGTTTAAACACCTCAGTAACACAGTTTTACCTTCAAAGCCTTCAAAGAGAAGTTTAACTCTCTTCTGCTTCTAAATCTGCTCATACAAAAGCAGTATATATTCCTACAACGCTTTATGCACAGAAATGCATCCAAAGTATTTACTTCCTGTCCCAGCCTCTGTTAACAGACTGCCGTCAATAAGAAGTCTGATACTAAGTCTTAAAATAAGTCCTCTAATAAGTCTAAACCTCGGGCTAATTAAAGCTTTGGTGATGATACACTCTGGCATCACTGTAATAAATCTCCTATAATCACATCAGTGAGCTCAACACAGCCTGCACAAAGGCATATTCAACGCTGTAAACACACATAAGTTCACAAATAATGATTTCACGTCCCTCAGGCTGTCATTAGCATGCACCTGGCGGGGTTTCAGCAAAGTGCGAGTCTATAGGCACAGTGCCCCCGTCGATAACATCGATCCTGGCATCCTTTTCATCGTTAAAGCTACTGATTTCTGCGAGCGCCGGCTCAACGACTACAAGCAGGCATTTCACCTTCATTTACTGTACTCGCAGCCCGAGTTAATCGCGGTGTACCCCCCATCAAGTGTGCGATCTCAGCTGAATCATACCGTCGATGTGTGTGTGAGAAGAACTCGCACACTTCGCTGATGATGTGTCGAGCAAGTTTCTGCAACTGTCCTTCAAGTGCCTCGTCCAGGCCAACTCTAAAGTGGAGCAATTAAAGGCAATTTCCCTCCCAGAACAGGAAAGTGGAGGAAAGGCTGCGCCGATCGGAGGAGAAGGTGACATTGAGTGTCTCTCAGCAGCCTCTCGCCGGTCGTGGTGTGAGTCACTTGCTCACATGACGGGAGAGAGAGTTTGGACCTGGAGAAGGACGCTGTGTGATTTTTTGGTGAGAGGAATTGAATGAGAAAGTGTACAAAAGAAAAAGAGAAGCAAGACGGAGGAATAGCAGACAATCCTATCAGAGGTCAGATGTAATCTGTCAGCCCCCGGGACGGCCATTTAAATGCCATGACTGGTTTTAGTGTGTGCGTCTATCACGGGCCCGTGGCCATTTCCTCCTCTGCAATCTGCTTTGAAGGACATCTGTGCAAAGGAACAAGAATACACACTTAGACGCACACAGGGGTAGTAAGAGGTGTGAGGCTTCCAGATGCAGCCAGCCAGAAACAGCCTCTTCACAGGGTCAGTGTGCCCTCACAACATCTGCACATTGAACACACACACATACAGGCCTGGACACACACACACTGCAGAAAAGGTCACCTGTAACACAGCATCATGTTTCCAGTTGGGTAAGCTAACCGTCGGCTTAACAGAGCAGTCTCTTCCATTTGACTCTGTAAACTGGAGTAAGCTTATGAGAGTGTGTGTGTGTGTGTGTGTGTGTGTATGTGTGTGTGTGTGTGAATCTGCGTGTCTATTTGGGCGAGAGCAACAGTAAGCCACTCTCGATCAAAGTGCAAAGGAAATATACCCTTAACAACCAGACTTGGCTCTCCTGCTTTTACACACTCTTCCACTCTGTATCTCGCTCTCTTTTACACACACACACAGAAGTTGCACACACGCGCACACACATTCAGACTCGTAGCCAGAGGATACTAGAGTAATCAGCAGAGGAGGACAGCTCAATCTGGAGAGGGGCTGTATTGGTGGGAGGCTGCGTCTACAGGGCCACAACAGAGAGGGCAGCTAAAGCTAATGCTTGAGACGTCCAATTTTCAGTGCTCATAATACAACACAAAACCCATTTTCTTGTAGTTGGTGACAGAAAAAAAAACATGTTTTTATTGCATTCCACCGGACCACTCCTCATGCATTAGAGATTTACTCCTGCATTAACCAATTTCCAGCCTTCCCCTTGAAATTTCCTGTCTCTATTGTTCCTGAAATGTTCCTGCAGTCTGAATAAACTCCGCGGAATGCATGATAAACTTGAAAAATATGGTCATAATAATAACAATAATAAGACAGTTCATATCCCGCATGAGGAGACGAATTACGGGGTTTAAGCTGATTGCGCAGTCGGTGCAGAGCGGTGAAACAAAGGCACACATGAATAAGATCTGCTCGAAATTAAATGATCTATTCAAATGTATTCAAATTGACGGAGTAGGTGTTCTGCATTAATCAGCCTCCTTCTGCGAGGCCAATCAGCGCGGAGGTAGTAAACCAATAATCTGCTTAAATTACACACGTTTCCAAACCACCAACCCACCCAAACATTAATCTATGCATGAGGGAGAAATTAAGGAAACTAACAGTTCACTTTAACCCCCGAGAGAGTCCTCCATCACTTCTCTGCTTTTTCTTTTGACGGACTCGGCTGCTAAATGGCGAGCAATTCCCTAACCATTAGCTTATCACTGTTCACCAGGGAGGAAGGCTCCTATTAGGCGGCAATCTGGGAAGGCAGCATACGGTCGTGAACACTGTGATGAAGCATGGGAGAGACTGACAGTCAGAGGCTTTTAGGGACGGTGGGAAACACGGAGAGAGGAGAGGGCAACAGGAAATTAAGAATGAGTCAAAGCCAAAGTGTCTCGGTCATTTCGCTGGAAGTCTGAAAGTGTGTGAAAAAAAAGGAGTCTAAAAGCTGGCCCCGTCCGGTTATTAGTGTAGTGTTTGTTCCATCCAGATGCATGGGTGTGTTACACAACGTAATGCGCAGTCGATGTAGTTTATTTCACATTATGGTACGTTCTGCTCTACATTGGCTTCATGAATTAAGAACACAATGAACCTGTGTAATGAAGCTTGACATACTGTGTACATTTGAGGGGGTAGTATGCTGTTTCACATTGTAAGACATGTATATAATTTTTAGTGCTGTCAAAAAAGATTAATTTGAAATATTTCACGCAGAAAAAATAAACAGAATTAACTGTTGACGCTGTGTTTACTTCCTGTGGCAATTCCTGTGAGTGTTGCAATTTAGCGACTTTCTCTCTCTCCCGCTTGGCGACTTTTTTCTAAAAAGCGACTCGCGACAGATTTAGTGTGTTTTTCAGACCAGTGAAATGTATTATATTTTAATTCAATCCCATGTATGCTGCTCAGGAGTAATCGCAGTTCACGGCTCCTCTGTCAACAGCTCCAAGTTGCTCTCTCTCCTCTCGTCCCGTGCGCAGGCAGTCAGAGGTGAGCGGGGCTGGCCTGGGGCAGCGGGCAGCGGGCAGGAAGAGGACAGCGGCCAATTGGGCAGCTCGCTCGCCGCAGCAGTGCTGTGACAACCGCCACACTGAACCATCCTGGCTAAAGACGGATAAGGACAATGATGGTTTAGAAACACTTTGACACTTATAGGCCTGGGTTTGTTATTATTTCTTTTAGTACATGGAAGAAATATGCCTTTACAGCTGACAGTCTATTTTGATGGCCTTGAGGGTTTTATTGGAAATCTGTGGTTTGTAGGAGAGAATCTGTGTTTAAAGTTAAAAAGATATTATTAAACAGTATTTTAACTTGACTATATTTCTTTTGTGTTGATTCTACATTAATTTCCTGATTTTACATTTAAATATCCATTAGTACAAGCTTCAGTCTTAAGGAGAAAAAAAAGCGATTGATCGTGATTAATCACAGCAAATTGTGCGATTAATTAGTTCATTTTTTTAATATAATAATTATACAATGTTGGATGTCCAGACTCAACGTGGGTGAAGTTTCAAATCTGGAGGTAAAAGTATGTTGGAGTAATCCCCGGACTTCTCAGCTCAGTCTGCAGGCTGCTGTGAACGACAGGTTTCACAGTTTTTTCTACATGCTGCACTTTGTGACGTCACAAAGTGCGAGGCTGCAGGCTTCGGAGAGCTGGCCAATCAGAAGAAAGTGGGCTCTTAAAGGGACAGAGCTAACCGAGACGTCACAGAGCACCAGTTTTATTAACTGTAACTGATGCTAAGCTACTCCACAGGTATCACAGAGTGAAATATGAAGCTTGAAATTAGCATTATACCCCCACTTTAATCGATTTATATTTTCATTAATGCCTTCAAACCAATCATATCAAGAAGTGTGCACAGAGCTCATGCAGACTGGATAAAAACATATACTTTGTCCTAAAATATTCATCTACATTTTACCCTTTCAGGTATAAAAGAAGTTGCATGTCACCTGGAGTGAACCGCAGATGCCGCTTGATTGATCTTTGCTCTACAAATACAGAGCTAATCAAGCTTCTAATCAGCCGGAGCGCAGGGGGTCCTCTGTCAGAAAGAACAGTGAAATGATTTCATGGCACATTTCATGCGCTCTAATAGCACCTTTGATTATTTTTGATTGAGGATGCATATAAAAAGTAAGACACGTCGGCAAGTTGCTCGGAAGCCTCACTTTTGTTGTAGTTGTTTCTTGTCAATAAAGAAACCTCTGGAACTAGGCCAGCTCTGGTTGTTGTTTTTCCATTCTAACGCTGCTGGCACTAAAGCTTTAGAGAAGAGTGCAGATAGGAATATAAGATGCATGACACAAACAGCTGGTAAATCACCGTTCTTTTCTTGTGCAGCACGTTAGACAAAATGCCATGACTGCCAACACACTGATATGCTGACACACATAAGCCAACGCTCCCTCGGTGATGATTGCAATTGCATAACAGAAGCTATTTCAACCCATGCGCAGTTCATGTGTGTTTTTGCACGTATGCACACACGCTGCGAGATGTCAACGATTAACAGCCTAGTGGTAACAACGTGTGTGTGCATGTGTGGCCTAAACAGCCATGGAACACCAGCAATCACACACACACATACCTGAACAGTGCATGATGGTTAAACTGATAAAAAACAGGGTTATTTAGCAACAGAATTTTACATGTCTGACTCACACTGAAATTTCACATACCAGACCAGACAAATGCTTTTTACAGACAACACTATAGTCTCTGTCTAACAGCAACCACTCTGCATTCCTGTTTGCTGTTTGTCTACTTGTCTGTCTTTGTCTGTGCTCCTAACTTTCACACACACACACACACACACACACACACACACACACACACACACACACACACACACACAGAGAGAGAGAGGCCTAGAGGCAACCCAGGCTTTAACCTAACCGCTCACCAACATTGTAACGTGAGCCAAGCTGCAGGTCACATAAATAGCTTCCTCGAGCCAGACGAGGTGGCGGCCACACAACACATTAATAACACATTACAACTGGGGCTGGCTGATCTCCATGCTGCCTTCTTCAAGCCCACACTGGCTGTCTGGCTACCTGCACCGCTGCCTGATCAGAGGGCGATTCGTTCACATACCGCCTATGCACATGTAGTAATAGACAATGAAACACCAGCGAATTATTATGCCCTCCACTGTCACACTAACAGGTGCTTCTTTACTTACTCCACCTAAATGAGACTTATTTAAATGTGCTGGGAAAAGTTTGACCAGCTCCTCATTTTGTCTGCTGGATAGAGGAATGGCTTAATGAATAATTTGATAAAGTAATGATGATGGGCCGTGGGGAGTAGATTACTCGGTTACAGTTAAATAGCTACGGCTGATTAAGACCAGTAACAGTGGTCAGCCTGTGCTGATAAATGAGCCGGAGAGAAAGAGAATGGATGAGGGAGGCATTGTGTAGCAAAGGGAAGGACGGGATAGGACAGGTCACTTTACCTCCCCCATTCACTTGTTGGTGGCTTCATACAAGTGCAAACAAAGCAAGTGTAATATCCTGCAGGAGGCTGCACAGTGGAGTGGTTAGCACGTTCACCTCACAGCTAGAAGGTTCCTGGTTCGAATCTGGGTTTTGGACGTAGAGGGCCACTAAACCCGCTAACACCCGGCTTTTTTGCTTAGCGGGAAGGTTACAATCGGAATTCAGACACGAGTCAAATGTCTCTGCAGTAGACCCGGGTAATTATCGCCTCGGCTCCAATCGGGAACACAAAACCCGGGTCGAATCCCCGCCCCCTTTCTGGCGCAACGCTTAGACGCGAAATGAACTTCCGGCCGCTGTCGCGTAAATACAGAACAAACAATGGGGAATTTGTTCTTTGTTTCGCACAAGATGCAGCAACACTGGCAGGACAGCGAGGTGAGGTAGCTTCTTCTGATCCGAGGGGAAGAGGAGAGGTTAGTTATTATTTGTGCGTACTACTGTTTACTAACCCTGTTTCCGGCGTGTTTGTGACGTAAGACGGTGACGCAGCAGAAAAGAGACCGAAAGGAGTACACTCCACTGGCAATGGGAAAAGAGACTCTGAAAAACCTGCGCCAAAGCGCTAATTTTGATGGGAATGGGGTTTATGTGTCAGCCCTGTGACTGACTGGCGATCAGCGACCCGCCTCTCACCCATTGACAGCTGGGATTGGCTCCAGCCCCCCCACGAGCCAGAACAGGGTAAGTGCATGGAACATCCTGCTTACAGGATAGGTTTATAGTATGACAAACGCGCCGACTGTTATTGCCGATGTTCAGCTTGGAGCAGGTACAACTCATTTAGCGTAGCTGGTGGCCTGAAGAACAACAGGCTGTTTAAGCTTGGATTCCTCGTCTAAGCCTTCGCTTGTATTGCAAAAGTGCTTTACAAACAGCAGCAATGGCTTACCGATGCTGCTTTGGGTGAGCCAGGCTGAGTCAGAGACGTAGGGGAGGGGACAGAGGATGCTCGCATGCACTGCATCTTGGTACATGAAGGCGCTGCACACAGTTCAGCGAACAGGACAACTCCTGTTTCTTGGTCAACATAGCACGCACTGGGGAATTTATTGCTTCATTTAACTACTTACCATCAATACTTATTGGACATCCACATAAAATGTGGTGAAAATTCCCCTGAATGAGTCATGTTTACAAGAGGAGAACTGATTTTAAGATGATTACGGGCTTTAAAAAACTGAAACATCTTCATCGTGAGGCTGTAGGGCCTAAACGTGTATAAATGATGTTGGATTTTCTCCCTGTTTCTCAGACAGTTTATATCATTTCATAGCAACAGATGTGGACCAGATGCTGGAACATCAGACTGGAGAACAACAGTGATAGTGTCATTGTTTACACATGGAAATGGATTAGGGATGGAAATTTCTAATGTTACGAGATGGAGAGAAAGAGAGAATGTGGGTGGGTGAGCGAGAGAAACAGGCTGAACCGAAAGTTTATTTTGAAGCTCATTTAGAGGAACACGGTTAAGTAGAAGGAATTGCACGGTATTACATGAGCCCAGCAGCCCGTGCCTGCTCCTTTGCACTGGGTCAGACAGAACCAACAGCATCCCGATGCTGTGGCATCCCTCTAATGGGAGCTGTGATTTATAAAGAACATGATGGATTACAACCGGTTTAGTAATTAAGTTGCTGTAGCCCTGAGGAGCATGCTTGACTGCCCACACTGATAAAAGAACCACAGATTTGCACAACCTCATTCGCTCTTTGTATCCGGCTTTCTAGTTTTAATTTAAAGCCAATGTCAGCACTGTACAACCAAATACAGTGAAGACTGCTTTAAATGCTGGCAGCAACCTGTCCCGTTCACTCAGCAGGTACAGTGCGTGTGCTGTCGAATAAGTTCCAACCAGTCTGCCGACGTGCTCCACCATGCCTTTCCTTCTTCAGCATCATCTTCACCCTTTATCCATTCCCACCATTTGTCTTTAACTTTGTGTGCTTTGGGATTAAATCGGTCTAACCTATAATCCCGGCGAATGAAATTTACTCAGACGTTACAAGAATAACAAATCCATCAATATACTGCTCAAACAGAAGAGACACAAACTGTCCCAGTTACACCCTGTAACCCACCCTGCCACAGACGTGCCTTAACATGAGCTTTTCTCTATGTTGACTTGCGTACAGATCAAAAGATTAGTGCAGAAATAAGGGGCCGGGATTGAGAAAAGTCAATAGAAAGGTTATTCTAAAGAAAGTTATCTAGAAGTTGATGTGTATCTGAGACATTCTGTATCCGAGGCCATCTCAAAATAAAAGCAGTAACCATAGGCTGCGGAGGCCTGACCTCATTTTTATGCTTGGAGGAATGTGTTTGTTGTTGTGTGTGTTGTTGTGCGTGTGTGTGTGAGGCTGAGTTTTCCACTGACGATCTAGCGAAAGGTCCTCGACAGAAAGTGTCAACAGTTGATTCACATCAGACAGAACATCCTGTCACATGACGCGGACGAAAGAAGACTTTGCTGTTCCGCCTCCTGGATGTGTTACTGCTCGCAATGGAGTCTGAATCTTGACAATTCTTCAGGATAAGAAGGAAGAACAGAGGGCTTCAATAAGGCAGTTTCCCAGACAGGAAGTGTGTGCAGCAGACAACACTGTTCAGGGTAGATTTAGTTTAGTCGCAACATGGAAGAGCGTTGTCAGATCTTGCACAGTGTGTAACGCGAGTTCAGATAAACACACTGTTCTGACCTGCCCAGGACTAAACGGGAGACCTGTAGCGACCAGCTAATGAACATGGTGGAGCACTTAGAAGCTAAAAAGCTACGTATGGTTTAGCTCAGTTGGTAGAGCAGGCGCCCCCGTGTACAGAGGCCACAGTCCTGGACGCACTGATCATCATTTGGCGCATGTCATCCCCCACTCTCTACTCACATATTTCCTGTCTCTCTACAGCTGTCCTTTCTAACAAAGGCAACATTTATTTTTCTCTAGTTTTAGTAGACAAAAACAAAGCGCCAAAAAAGAGAGTGAATATTGGCCTTATATTCATCAGGAGATTAAATAAAACAGACATAAATAGGCAATGATTAAGGAACATGTTTATAGTGAGTCCATAAAATGAGAATATATATATTGTTTGGTGTTCACAGCTTATTGAGCTGTATCCAAGGGGCCAGAAAAATCATCTAACACCATTATAAAAACAATTGTTTTATGTTTTTCAATTACATATGACCAGGCTTTTTCCACTGCTGCTCCGAGGCCACAGTGTACCATTTTAAATTAAATTTCAAGAGCCACCTTTTTTTCCTCTTGCTCTTTCAGATGCTGACCCATAATTGTGTTATAACCGTTATTAACTTACTCCGAACGTCGTCTTACTACATTCAATTCTGTTTGTGGCTTTCTTAATGTTAGCTTGGCTTTTGCTGTGTTTTATTGGACAAAACTTTTGGAGGCATATTCTAACCTTAACTGTACAGCTCTATTGATCAAGAGAAAGAGAGTGTCGCAACATCGCATGGCGGATCATGGAGCATATTGGACCGCCACTGACGCGACTCTCTGTCTATACGGCTCTGGATACTTTGTTCAGGGAGTAGGCGGGGCTGCTCCTCCGCTGCTCGTCCGCTGTCCTCACCTACGTCCGCAGCGCGCACCTGCTTTCAAACACGTCGCCACTGGCCTCATAAGGACAGTCGTTGTAACACATTGCCCACAAAGTGCACATTGACCTGATGAGGTCAGCCACATACTAGGTTTTGACCTAATTTATTTTACACTAAGTATCTATACATTTATATTATGTGCGTTAGAAATAAATTGATGTGTTTATTGGTGTCTGATGTTCTATATTTCATTGTTAAATGTCATAAAACATGATTCATACGTCAGAAAGAGGCAAAACAATATTGTTTGTGCCCGATACATTCATATGGCTGGTTGATAGATTTATACAGAGCAACATTTGTGGATAAACACTTTGCCTGTTTTTCAACAGATGATGCTGGAATGTAAAATGCCATTACATAATATGGCTCGTGTGAGAGAGGCTATATTGACAAAGGGAGCGCTCCAGCACTGTAAATACGTGCAGGTATGTGTATGAGAGAGCGCTCGTGGCTTGACTCCTTTAAACCTGCGAGCTTCCCTTTGTGGCAGGACTGTCTCTTGACGGTGAAAGAACAAACAAAGCAGCCAGTTCCCCTCTGCTCGCTGCTGCTGAGAGGTGGAGAGGCTGACAGATAAAAGCTGACCTGCTGTTGTCAGGGCCTGTCAAAGCAACAAGAGCGAGAACACATTCAGCCAGGACTGAGCCAGAGATGCAGACACACAGGGAAGAGGGGGATGCAGCTGGAAGAGATGCAAGCAGGAGAGAAAAACTGGGAAAGGTGAGCACATAAAAAGGGCCGGAGCGCCGTGAAAAGAAAAGGCGGAGGGGATGAAATGTTTTCACAAAGGACACAGAGAGATACACTGACACAGATGGAGAGCAATCAGAAGCTGGGAGAAAGCAAAGAAGGAGAAGGTGACTCAGATAACTTACTGACCTTGAACTAACTCATAATGAAAGCAGCTATAATGAATATTTTCATCTCAACAATGGATCACATTCATACTTGTTCGTGAAAAGACTTGCTGTTAAATAACAAAACCTGCAGAGATATATAACCAGACTCTGCAGCTGCTCTCAGATCTACAGAGTGTCACAGCTTCAGCTTATTGTTTTGTATGGAAGCCCGAAGAGGACATGCATACATTTTAATTTCTCTGTTTCCTGACTCATTTCCGGTTGCTTTCTCGAGATCTCGACTTTACACCACAGCAACGTCAGATTTGCAAAAGCACATAACAAACAAAGAAAAAGGCTTACCTAACAAAACGTAAAAACTTACCTCATTGGTGTGGGCCATGGCAGCAGCCCGTTATCACGAGAAAACCAGCTTTATTATCTCGAAATAACGACATAAATAAATCAAGATCTCGACAAAAAAAACGGAAATTACTCACTATTAAAAAGGAGTAAATGACATGTATGGCTGCGTGTCTGCTTAGGGCTTCCGTAGTTTTGGCTTTGCTACTTGCAACTTTACTATTTTGGTTCACTCTAATTGTTCTTCTTTTCAGTATAAAGTTGCAGCTGTTTAGCAGAGAAGATGTAAATACACTGTAGCTAGCTATCCAGTACTACTGCAGGAAGGGGATGTTAGCAACTAGCTAGTGAACTAGATAAGCAAATGTTTCACAAAGAAAAGAACAGCACTAAATGGACAGTGTGTATTCTGTCCTAGACAAATGAACACAATTATTAGTATTTGTCCCATTGGAATTACATTATTAACCTCAAAGTGGATAAATTATATGTCAGGGTTGTGTTTACAGTTTGTTTCTGGAGGTATTGCAGATTTAAGGAAAAATGTTATCAAGAATTCCTTTAATTCATTGAATACTGACAAATCACCATTAGTATCAACCCAAATGTAATATCTTTAGATTGTTAACTTAAAGGCCTAATCTCGAAGATTTCAGTTGCGTTCTCTTTGGCGATCTTTCCTTTGTTTGTTCAGCCATAGTAGATTACTGTTTACTCGCAGCACTTGCAGAGAGCGGAAAAGCAGCCGCTTAGCTCCGCCTACCCTCTCTGGCAGACCAACCACTGCTGGCTGATGGAACGCGTCACTAACTGGGCGCCACTTGTGATTTTTTCTGCAAATGTCGCCACAGACACCCAGTCCATAATAGTGCAAATGCAAAGGCTTTCATCAGCGGGCCATCGGCTCAGTCACCATTGCGTTACCTTGTTCAGAGATAGATAGTGACTTACCAGACATTTATTTACAAGAAAATCTTCAAGATAATACCTTTAACTTAACAAGCAGCAAAAAAAGAGCCTCAAAATTGTTTTATGCCGAAACATAACCGACAAACAACCGGCTATCAAAATTGGAATTTACATTTTTTCTTAGCCTGTCTGTAAATGATTTATCAGCTAATGTTCTCAGCAGTATTCTGCTGGGGAGTTGCAGGCACAGCTGTTACCTGCAAAGACCTTCGACTCGCACAAACTCACCTCTCTGCCCCCCCCCCCTCTCTCACACTATGAGCTCTAGAGACTGCACAGAGCAGAATATACAGATCCGTGCATTTCATTGAGCAGAGTCACATTCTTATCTCTGAATCTTAATAGAGTTTCTCTAATAAAATTAATGTAAAAGATTTACTGTTTGCACGGTAATTTCGTCTGTAAAAAGGGGTAATACTGACTGCTAAATAATAATATTAATAATAATAATAATAATAGTAATTAAGGCACTTTACGAACTGTCAGCTCAGATTTATGCCTGCAGCTTCCACCCCTCGTAAAGAATGAACGCTCTGTGCTCTCACTCTGATTCTTTGCTTGTGAATGAACTGAAGTACATTTTGAATAGAGCACAAGTGGCATATATGATGGAAGCCTTCAATGTTTTTCTGCTCTTTAATCCGCCTCTTTTTTATCTGCTGCCACGGCACAAAGGCCTTCACAGAAAGCCATCAATCACCGGCTCCTAACCCCCCAAACACACGCCCTTGCCGCTCCCATCCAACCGTTTTCAAAGGCAGGTAGAGAGGCTGTCGAGTCCTCCATCAGGTCTTCTTTAATCCTCCATAATGGCTCATATAAGTATTAAAAGTTGGGTGATCTGATTATAGATCCGTGAGAAAATATGACTGACGTTCAGTCATCAGATCAAAGCACAGATAAGTCTCTCAGTCCTTCCTCGAGTTCACTCATCTCTCGCCCCCTTCCTCCCCCGCCCCCTTTCCTTCCTTCGCCTCTGGCTGGGAATCTGGCCAGGGAATCTGGGCTTCCAAAGAGCAAATCCACACTTGCCCAGATTTTCAAACACTGGTGTGTTATATATTTATGGCTGGGGCAAGACAATAATCTTCACCTTTGGGGAGGTTCTCTTATGTTTAGTCAAATGTCTATATTTAGTCTAAAAAGTATCATTATCAGTCATTTGGTGGCCATATTGGTTTAATGGGAATTCAGCTGCACAGCTCATTGGTTATGTAGCGAGGATGCTTCAATGTTCATTTGAGCATCTTCAATCTAGATGCTGTCGGATTAATCAACAAAGCACCGACTGCAGCACTTTAATCAGCGAATCGACAGACAGCACTATGTATTCCAGTGTGTGTGTTCCTGTTAACTGACAATCACGCGCATTATGGAGATAGCTCTGGGCTTCAATGATTGTTCTCCAACGATCACTCAGACGTCTCATAACCAGTGAGTCATATTAAAATCCTGATCTGAAAGACGGCCTGACATGGGAACTAAAGCTGTACAAGGAAAGCCCTGTTTCGCCGATGTTGTGTGTGTGCATGGCGTGCGTGCCAAGCTGTCTATTTTGAAGTCAGGTCAGGACAGGCCAGCACTTCAGGCCTCTTTTAGTCACTGTGAGTCAGAGAACGCTCTTGACAACAGGCAGACACGGCTAACCGAGAGCCAGGCAGAGAGACCTAAAGGCAAAGAAATGTGAACGTTAAAGTCGCACAGCAGAGAACAACAAGATGTTTCCTACACAGACAGGTAGGCAGAGCAAAAGTAAAGAGCGACTGAGAAGACAGACAAAACAAACTGCTGGAGAGCATCGGCGTCCGTCAACACAAAGATGAAGATGCTTGGAGAATGTCAGAACTATTAAATCTGTGGTCTCTGTTTTCCTCCTCGCCTCCAGCCAGCGTGTTCGCTCAGCAAACCACAATTGCACTGCATGAAACATCACAGAGCAACACTCGCCACAGTAGCTCTCTTCAGAAAACAGGCCACCAGATCATTGTTCCATGTAGGCCACCATCTCTGATGTCACCTCTGCTGCCTGATGCAGAGCAGCGTGGGCCTTGACCATTTTCACAAAAACGACTGAAGAACCACAACAACCGCCGGCTGTGCCTGTGTGCTGTTTAAAGGGGAAAAAGGGCTGGCTTTTTGGGAAGCTGAGTCATCTGACCTTCAGGATGTTTGTGGCGACTAGAAACAAAATTGGACATAAAAACAAAGACTGATAAAACAATATACGACTATATTTTGTTAGCCTTTAAAAACTGCTTGAAAAAAAAAAAAACATATCGGAATCTCGCAACAAATCCTATTAGAAACTCCTTAACGTAATGTTAGCTTACATTACACAGTCTGTAAGTACATACAGTACATTATCATCAGTCCATTACTCTGTCTAATAGCCATTCCTTGACTCTAAGCTTGAGGGTACATGGCTAGATGCCCATTAAACAAAGTACAACTGTGTATTCTAGATGTGTGACCTTTGACCTCAGCCTTAACCTTCACATACTAAGTGTTCTCTATAGTCCTACATTTGAGAGGTTTTTAAGGCATGTCGCTTTCCAAGCTTTCTATGCATTATTTATACAAGTGCATCACGTTTGACTTAGGGGTGTGTGTGTATTTGTGTATGTGCATGGCACAAGTTAAGCCTGCTGACAGATAAATGGAATTTGCAAAATAAAATTAAAAAAAACACAAATAAATAAATTAACCTTGTATAAAAGTTATGAACGTTAAAGCTGCTCTGAGGAACTTTCAGTTCGTGTTGATTCTGGCGCCCCCTGTGGACAAAGAATTACCTATTATCTCTTTGCTGATCTTGTCCTGTACACGTGTAAGTAGTGTTTTCAGGTGGAAAATCTCATCATGCTTTCTTTTAACATTTAAACATATCAGTCATCGAGAATCCTTGCCGTGGAAAATGTAAACAAAGGCTGTTTTGCCCACGTGCGGTTAGCCTCCCGGTCTGACACCTACCCCGCAGCAGCAGTTACAGGCATTACAAATATCTATATAGAAATTATCAATCTTGTCACTGTTGGTCTTGCTTGCTTTTGTAGGTCACATAGAGGCATCCGTCTTAATTTCAGTCTGTTTCATACCCACCAAAAAAATCCTCACAGGAGCTTTAAAGTTATAATCTTGAAGTTTCGTTCTATTAGGCGGCACCTAATGGTGATTAAAGGCAACTGCAGTTTTTGCAGTTGTATCTGTAGTCATCGATCCTTTCTTTGTTTGTTCAGCCATAGTAGATTACTGTTTACTCGCAACACTTACAGAGACCGGAAAAGGAGGCTTGGCTCTGCCTACCCTCTGGCAGACCGACCACTGCTGGGTGATGGAAAACGCGTCACTAACTGGGCTAACTAACTTTCCACGAATGTCGCCACAGACACCCAGTCTGTAATAATACTATATACTGCAAATGCAAAGGCTTTCATCAGTGGGCCCTAGGCTCAGTCACCATTGTGTTAACTCATTCGGTGATAGATTTGACTTAGCAGACATTTATTTAAGATTATATCTTGAAGTATGGCAAAGGTTTCATTTTGATGGTAAAATAGACCCAGGAGGAACAGAACACTCAATCGTGTGCTGTGTTCTCACTGCATAATGTGCAACCTTGCATGAGCCTCTGATGTGGGAAAGAGCTTAAACGGTGCCTTTTGTGCTACAGGTTGAAACACAAGATCTAAAATCTTGAGGAATACTCAGAAGTATGTGAACTGTTAAGTTAAGTAAGACTAACACACTCGGGTTAACCGAGCGTCCAGGAGCTATGCTGGCTGGCCCTGATGACCTTCTTGCAAATACTTTCATGGTGGTGTAATAATCCCTGACTGGAACCACCAATAAAGACTTTCCTGGAAGAAGGTCCATTTGGTCTAGCTCAGACTGAACCACTTGATCTCTGTCACACACGGAGATAAACAACAACATAGAAAAGACTGAACGTAACACATTTCCAAACCTCAAGAACTACTACATTTGTCACGGCTTAGCACTTGTTAGTGTGACAGTGCAAGGCTGCCTGGTCACACAATGACCCCTCAGGCGCTAAAGGGAGCTTAATGATGTAAAAAATCATTAGTTCTCTCTGCGCTGACAGGGACAGCGGGCAGATTATGTGCAGTTTGAGAATTTATGTTCCGAGCAGCACAATCCAAGCATTCTTCACAGAAAGATCAGCAAGAACCACGGCAAATTACTCCTCACCATAGCTGTAAGGGGAATTACATCCAGAGGGGCTTGGAACTGATGCGCAACTTTGATGCTAAAAGGTCAAACTGTAATATAACTCTGTGAAGGGAGAAGAAGGGATATGCATTACACTTCAAAGACAGCATGATTTACATTATTACTTATAAGGGGTGATTACTAGACTGGAGATCAGAAGGGTTTAAACATTACAGCATTATTTTGCTATAATCTTCAGTATTTTGCCCTAACAAAGGCTCAAATCCACTCTGGTGTTAGAATTCTCACAGAAAGCTCTTTAGGCCTTTAGAATTCAAAGTCCTGGCATATTGCCCATGTGGGAGCAGCTTTATTGCAGCGCTCTGACAGGTAAATGCACAAGATGTGTAACGGAATGTTTGTGTCTTTCACTCGCTGTGCCTCCGTCTAATCCCCCTTTCAGTCCGGGCCTGAAAGAGCGCTTTTCATAGGCTCTTCTTTGAAAAAAAAAAAGGAAACCTAAATGCTTGTCAAATCTGCACTCCCCAACTTGGAAGTGCTGCAGTTCTTTGCTTCTTGCATTCCTCCTCTCCTCTCTGTTTCTGTTGTTCTCTCGTTTTTCCTCTCACTCGCTCTGTCATTCACTCTATAAATGTTTTTCCTCTCCTCGCTCGTTCGTCTGCTGACTTCAAAGTTTCAGATGTTTTCCCGTCGCTTGTCACGACTTCTTGGTTTTCTGTCTGGCTTTGCTTTAAACGCGGAGCTTGAAACTGCTTCGTCTTCCTCCACTCGGGCTGTTTTATTCAAACATTTTGTTAGTCACTTATCAGTTTTGCAAACATCAGATTTTCACAGGCAGGCTGCTTTTTGAGTTTCTTCTTTGTCAAGAGCTCCACTTTTCTCTTCTTGACAAATCTTAGTTTCCATTCTTGTAAACAGCTCTCAAAACTTTTCCACCCTTTGTGTGACAACTGAGAGACTGTGTTCATTCTACAGATAAGACATTCAGTCTGATGGAAACATGGTGGCTCATCATTTTTTTAAGCTGTAATCTCGAAGATTTTCATTTTAATGTCTGGAAAAAATCACAAGCGGCACAAGGTAGTGACGCGTTTTCCATCAGAGAGGGTAGGCTTGCCGCAATAGTCGGCGTTACCGGTGTTACAGTCCGTGTGTGTGTGTATGTGTGTGTGTGTGTGCGTGTGTGTGTGTGTGTTTGTGCCGCTGCTGTAAGGAGCTGCAGGTGTGACGGAGGGCGAAGCGTGACTTTGGTCTATAAATTCTAAACCCCGTACCTTCTTGGGGTTTTGAACGGAGGTGTAGGTGTGTAGGCTTGTTGTTTGGAGCGTAACCGCTGTGAAACAATCAGAAAATAAAGCTTAAAGCTTCGGTACCTTTCCAAACTGTCGAACCTTAAACTAACTGAGAGCGAGACTGTGCACACGGGATCTCGTCTGCCCAGTTTAGATGCACAGAGGGTTGAAACAGCGGTGCTCTGACACCAAGGTTTGTAGATCACAACGTATCGTTCTGTATGGGAAAGATGAGGTGTGTCCCTGGGATGCATGGATAGTGAATTTACTGCCTCCTTTGAGATTTTATTGCATCAGACACGTACCTATGTGTCATCAATGACTTTTTTTTCTTTTATGTCCGGTGTAATCAGTAAGACCGGTGCTATCACAAGATTATTAACCAGTGGGAACATTTCCACACCGTGGCATCCGTAAGCTAAGCGGCCGCTTTTCCGGTCTCTGCAAGTGTTGCGAGTAAACAGTAATCTACTATGGCTGAACAAACAAAGAAAAGATGGATGACTACAGATACAACTTCAAAAATAAGTGAAAATCCACTCAGATGAAGGCAAACAGTCTAAAAAGGAAAGCGACCGCCAGCGAGGAAAATCAAGAGTTACAACCGTTACAACCGGAGCTATCCGTGGACATGCAACACTTGGCTATCTGGGAAATGTGCTCCTTCAATTACTGTTTATCGCCATAGATGCCGCCAAGGAGAACCAAACTGAAATCTTTGAAAGTTGTGTTTGACTGAGGTGGATTAGGACAGTTGAACTTGACCTGCGACCCTTCAAAATAAACTCCTTGAAACTATCAAATTAGCAAACAGACTCACACATAAGCACCGGTGTCGTATTAGCTTTCAAAAAGCACAGATCAAATGTAAAGAAGCAGGAATCTCATCTTCATCTCGCCAACACATCAAATGAAAAGTCCCTCACTGTGCTGCTGTCCAAATATTACAAAAAAATGATATAGACTTCCCCTTTTCCCCCCGAGCTGCTGAAATGCACCAGAGTGTAAGAGACAAAGCTTCTCCACTGTCCTTTTTCACTGGAAACAGTCATTAGAAAGAGCAGGCCTGTGCTGAAAGGCTAGATGGTTATCCTCCCGGGCCGGGATGAAGCAGAGCAGAAGGACGGAGAGAGGGAGAGAGAAAGCTGAGAGGAAGGCCAAAGGGAGACTGATAGGGCACTGCCTTTCGCTGAAAGGGTAGATGGTTATCCCTCCTACCAGGGAGGGAGGAGGAGAGGCTGGGAGTAGGGAAAGAAATTGAGAATTTACAGACAGTGTGGGGAGAGAAATAGAGACAGTAAGACAGAGGGAAGGGCTGAAGGGCTCTCTGTGGTTATCTGTGCCACTCCTCTGCGACTCAGGGTCTTATCTGCAGTCCCAGCACAAGGCAGAAGCGGGCACATGATGGTATGGAGTCAGCAGCATCACTGCACAACCACCAGGCTAATGCTACAAAGAGATGAGAGCTGGTGAACCTACACAGCCGGGGTCAGTAATGTGATGCAGGACAAGGAACGGACACACACTTTGTTTCTGTCTTGCAGAGTTTGACAAGATGATTTATCCCACTTTCAGAGTTAAGATAACAAAACAGCTGGCAGCAACTTGTTAGCTTAGCGTCCAACAAAGACTGAACACAAGTGGTAACAGCTTCGTCCAAAGTTAACATCGACTAACTCTAAAGCTCATTATTGAACATGTTGTTTCTTTATTCTACGCAACCGCCGAAGTGTGAAAGAACATGTTGTGATGTGGTAACCGCACTGTCTCAACAAGCCTCCAGGAAGTTACTTTGCTTTGCCAAGAAAAAAGCACGGAACAATCTTAGCAGGCTGCAGGAGCCAGGATTACCATTTCCCATAGTTTCTTGTCTTTCAGGTGGGCTAAGCTAACTGGCTAATTCAAACAGTGGATCTGTCTTTTCATTGAACTCGCTGGGGGAGAATAAATCCTTTGATGTGGTAGAAGAGAAGGAGAATTATTAAACTAAGCATGGAGGTGCTGAAACTATTCAGAGCAGCAAAGGAATTCTGTAAAAGGGAGAAGATGCTAACGTGGATGTAACGGGCTCTCTTGTACTTTGGTTAAGAGGATGGCGACTGCATTGTGTTTGAACTGAAGTCTTCTTACTGAATAATTATTCCAGTAGAATGGCTGAACCTTTAACGCAGCTGCATAGCGACGTTTATCTTTTAAAAATACATTTTTCTCTCCATATTATTCCTGAGGAATGCAGCCCATTGTCCCACTCCTCGTCTTCCTCATCCAGCTGTGAGAAGGTGTTATAAATGCTCTGAAAAGGACCACTGGACTTGAATATGTGGACTAGAGCCAGCGCTCGCCCTGACATCATGTAGCCTTTCCCTGCATCACAGCCACCTACAAAGCCCACCATTGTGCGGCCCATTCCGTGCCCTCCGCCCACGCTCGTCACACCACCCAGATCCCGCGCTGCACTGGCATCAGTCAACGGACAAAAGAGCACTTTTAATTAACTTCAGATCTGTCAGCTTTTGCCGAGCCGTGCCAAAGCAGACTTGTCAGATCAGGCCCCCCATTTGATCTTTGTGGGGGCTTTCCCCCCCTGAAATTAAAAAAGGAAAAGGCCAAGACAAAAAGTAGCACATATTTGCACAAACAGACGTCATGAGATAGAAGTTTGCTTTCATCTGCTCATGCAGACAGGTGTGTGTGTGTGTTAATGCGTGTTCCTGGAGTAATGTGTACAGTAAGCTTCTGAGCTACATGCCCTTACTGGAGAGGAATGGGTCTGACAGCTCTGTTCTCTGACACTCGTTAATTCAAAAGGAAGGGCAGGCAGAAATGTTTGTTTTAATCTAACCACTTTTTTTCTTTGCAAAGAACACCTTTGGTTAATGTTGTTTATAGACTAATACTGCATTCTAATAACATGATTTAAAATGCAACTGAAACTTAGTGTACATGGCAAATATAAGATGGGTATCGAGAACTGGTATTTTTTGTTACCGGTATGTGATTGGTCAGTACCGAAAGTACAGATAAGCTCATGGGCAAACGGTGCTCCTATCGGACTTTAACGTTAACTTTCCGTCTTATTTAACGTTGTTTTCATTCAGTCGTTTCATTCCAACATAGCTGGCATCCGTCCCCTAGTGATGACGAAGCCGCCGGTGTCGGTCAGTGACGTTGCATTGTTTCGGTCTCATGCTGGAGAAAGTCTAGTAGGTCTATATGATGGACAGAGCAAAGCGTTCCCCGTAGTCTTTAGGAGGAGCTCCCCGTAATAGCATGATAGGACTGAGGTTGAAACACACATTCAACAGTCTATAAATCTGAAGCACTGCAGTGTGTTTGACTGCTTTAGCAAAGCGGCTAATGCTAATGCTGTTGCTAGAATTACTGCTAGTACGTCCTCAGTGCAGCCTCAGAGTCCTGGTGGCTCCGATAGCAATGCTGCAGATAGGATGAGCCAAACTAAAAATGCAGTTATTCAGTCAATGTTGTTAGCTAGCTTCAGTTATTAGCACTTCTTAAGTTATGTTCCAATTTAATTCATAGACAGCATCAGTCAGTCAGCAGCCCCCAGTTGCAGCCATTCTCCATCGCTAAATGAACAAACCGCAGAATGTCTCAGAGCGGTCGTCAAGGTTACTGTAAAAGATTTACGTCACTACAGTCCAGTCGGTTTAGCAACACTAGTAACTGATAGCACGACTAAGTGTGAAGTTTAAGTTGCCATGACAGCCAGAAAACTATTTTTATACTGCTTATGATTGTTACTGTTCCTACATTTACTGTTAATGATAACTGTTACTGTCGGGAGACGACCCCAGCCCTTAACCCCAGTCACGACCCCCTTCCTGAGGCACCTTATCAGACACCCTGATAAAGACGTCTTTATTTTTTGCACTAAATAATGGAGAATAGTATCGATATCGGTATTGATAAAATCCTAACACTAACCATTCCTATTGGCAAACAGTTATTTTTAACATCTCTTTTACTGGAGTTAAATTTGTTGAAAATGTCATAATGTGACCTTGCAGACGACCTTTCTCCTAATTATCTGTCTCCTTTGTTTTTCTGATGTTAATTACAAGCCAGGCGGAGAGTCAAGCCACAAGCAAAGAATAAAGGTGAAAGGAGAACTTCACCTTTACTTAGAAAGAAACATCAGCTACATAACAACTGTCTGAACACTGTTTTCATAAGAGAAAATCCGTGGTATGACGAGCAGGGTTCTTTTCACCTGCAGCCTGCTTTTTTTACAAAAAAGGAAAGAGAGAGTGAGAGAGGGGGAAAGGGTTGTTTGCAGCAGAGCAGCATTTCTTTGGAGAGTAAAAACGCTGAACATCAAAGACTGCTTTGGGCTAGATATGGGGAAGAGAGAGGATGAAGATGGAGAGGCAGCCAATGTTCCCACCCCGAATCTCTACAAAGAAAGATCGAAATAGAAAAGGGAAAAAGAAGAGGGAAAGAAAGAGAAGGTCCTTTTACCTCAGAGAAAGGAACATGAACTTGACAGAGTCTTATTAGGCGGCTGTCTCCAGACGGCACGATAGGTTCCCTTTACAGACTACAATAATAACTACAGGGGTAGTCGCCAGTTAACTGCCGGGGCAGATGTCTGTATCACCAGATACTGCTGCAGTGCACGACCAAGTGCTACAGGCGGGTTTTACTACAAGGACAGACCCCCTCATAAAACAGATATCTCCTCCGTGTTGTTGCACACACACACCTACAGTGACTACATACAGACCGCAGAAACACCTAGAGACACAATAAAAAGCCTAAACCGCGGCAGATTCTGTTTGCTAAACCAGGCTGAAACAATATAATTCAGACACGAAGACAGATGTGACTCTGAAGCTTCTCCACAAGAACTCGCAGAGTAACACACGGCCTCTTTCCCGACCTTAAAAACATCATAAAGAGCTCACTGCTGCGAAAAACTTTTTCACTTATTAATTTCATGGACTTTTCAGCAGTTAAGGGGACACCTCTGAGCCTGCTGTGAATGTGTTTTACAGGGCTTCAGACGGGTTCAGGCGCCAGGAGTTTGTGGGGACGCTGGGAGACGAGAGCCGTGTTTGTGGACAGACTGAGTGTGAGAATCCCAGAGAACTCAATTAGAAGAGATAGAGATCGAGATAGGGATCTGATCAGTAAACAGTTGGCCAGAGTACAGCCGCAGCTTCCTTTTTCTCTGGCTTTGTTTATCCGTCATTTTGCACTTCAGCTACCGTGGAGGATGCTCCACTTCCTGACACCAAAGTTTGGAACTTGTGCTGGGTTTGGAATCACTGATGTGTCAATAACTTTTTGTGCAACTCTTTTTCAATGACAGAGAAAATGTTATAGGACTTGTAATGCATCTAAAACTGATTATAGTGCAAATATAATGATCAAGAACTCCTCGGGGAGAGGCGGCAAAATAAACAAGAACAATAGGTTTGGTTTCAGATTTCCTTAGAGGAAATATAAACAAATACTGCATTGTTTTCTTATTCAATTCATATTTTCTCACCGGGATCTAAATCTTTTTTTTATCTGACTCGTGTGACGCATCTATAAACACAAGATACAAGAAATGATTTATTTAAAATTGTACTCTGTACTGTCATTGATTAGCTGGACTTACTAAGTTAAGGAACAAAAAGGTACATTAGAGGTGAAGGTTAGTTTCAGAGTAGGGCTGCAACTAACAGCTATTTTGACAGACGACTAGTCATCAATTATCGAAATGATTAGTCGACTAATCGGATAATTAATTGCAGAATTACTTAAAGCTCCTGTGAGGAGTTTTTTTCTGGTTATGAAACAGACTGAAATTAATTCTGATGTCTCTGTATGATAAAAGCAAACCAGACCATCAGTGACAAGATTAATTATTTCTCTATAGTTATTTTTAATGCCTGAACCTGCTGCCGGGGGGTAGGTGTCAGACGATTGATTGACTGCACGCTGCCTTTGTTTATATTTTCCAGGGCAAAACTATAAAGTGAGTGATACATGTGACTGTTAAAGAAAGCAGGGTGAGATTGTTTGTTAAAAACCACCACTTAAACATGTACAGGACAAAATCAGCAAAGAGAGAAGAGGTACATCTTTGTCCACAGGGGGCGCCAAAATCATTACAAACTGAAAGTTCCTCACAGGAGCTTTAATGGCTTTTATTTAGCTATCAGCTTTTAAGTTTAGTTGGAGGTTCTTTGAAGCATGTGCTAACTAACAATGAAGACATTAAATGAGAGTTCTTCATTCAAAATATGTAAATAACTTTGCTGCTGATTTGGCTACCTCTGATACAAAAGGTAAATAACAGGAGGAAGAACAGGAGATGAGAAGGAGAGAAAAAGATGAAGTGTTTAAGGTGAGGGACTGAAAATGTAACTTTGGACTGTTAAGTTGCTGTTTAAAAGAGAGATGGGTCAGGTTCTTTCTATGCCACTACAGTGTTATGTTAATGTTAAAAGCCAATACAACTCTGTCTACGGATAGCTATCGTTAGCTAGCTGAGAAGCTAATTATCTTATATGGGCGAGTCTGCAGCATCCACAAGTCCAATGTTCCTTCTCTTCAAATGCTCGCACATTACTGACGCGCAGGGTCAACTTTACAAATCTTGCAGGCGATCCTTTTCTTTGCAGCGTTGAGGGTGAAATGCTCCCAGACTTTAGGAGTTTAGGGACACAATGGTGTTGCATTGGCCGCCACCATTTAGCTATGTTTTGTTTACCTGTCGCTTCGGTGTTTTGCATGCGCAGCTCTCAGCAGAGATAGTAAGGATGCGAGGTGGCTCACCTCTCTGCAAACTCAGCTCTGGAAAAACGATGTTATGTCCATGCCCAGCATGAAAAACACGCATGATACTAAGACTTAAAAAAAAGACTGTTATAACATTTCTGCTGTACATTGATCAAAAACAACTCCTGCTCTGGGGGCAATTAGTGAAACACAATGGAGTAGAAACACTTACAGCTTAGGGATGCGCTGCGTAAGTGCTAAACAAACTGTAAACAGGCACATTGTCCATTTGCATTTTGCTTTGGTAATAATCAGACACAAGGGACAGCTAACAACTGACTCTACCATCATCTGAAACAGCAAGACTCCATTTGCACTCTCCTTCCTCCCCTTTTTCAACCAAAAATGATGGACATTAATAGCACACTTAGGGCCTATGACAGTAGGTGGAAATAAAATAATAATCACATTACATTGAAAGTGTGAGCTCTGTCTATGGAACAGAGTATTTATAGCGGTGTAATGGTGCATTAGGCGCTGTGTTCCCAAGAGAGAAGAGGGCCTAGCTACGATTTGCAAAATGGGAGATGTAGGAGGCGGAGGGTTCGAACAGTTAAAGCTGCCTCTTCTAACAAGCGCCGCATGTCATTTAGCTACAGAAGAGCTGGTAGGCCGCCACACAAAATAACTTTCCATGCCTGTTTGAGAGAAGCAAAGTGAGAGTAAGAGAGTAAAGTGCTTTTAAAAAAGGTAACTGAATGTGAAAAGCGAGAGGGGGTAGGAGAAGAGCTTGACAGTGAACGCGGCTCATCAGAAGGGCTGAAGTGCTTTCCTATCACAGTGGAGAAATGTCCTTGGAGGGCCGTCTGAGATGCATTCAGTATCCATTAAATACAAGTTTCTCCAAGTCAAGCGGCCCATCTATGGTGCTTTAGAGAAAGCACGATGACAATAACAGTTTACATCAAAGTGTTCACCATGTAAGGCTGAAGTACGACTTGGTAAATATAACAATGCATGGCTTTTAGCGCTGAGCAATCCTACCAACTGTGTTATCCACATGCTAATAAACACTAATAAGGTTTCTGCAAACAAAAAATATACACCTGAACTACACCAAATGACATATAGCCAATGGGTGATGGGCAGTTTCCCCTTCTTGTCTTTGGATGCTTATCAACATTTGAAAACTGAAACTCAATTTGTAACGACTTTAAATGAAGAGCAGATCGTCAAGTCTGTGAGGCTGTCATAAACAAAAGTTAGAATATTTTTAAACAAGTATTGGATTTGTAAAACTCTTTATTTTCTTTTAATTATATGATCAACTCTCTGACTAATCGTTACAGTCAGAACAAAACGCTCACCAAACCCACTTACCAAACCCTCCAAAAATGTTTTATTCAACCCAAACTGGCAACACAAAGTCACCACCGAGGCTCCTCAGAAAGCATCAAAAACACACGACTAACCGCCCATTAAATTTCATCTTGGTAACATGCTTTCTGGAAACCTATTGTATGTGTGCATGAGGCCTGGAGTGGTAACAACATATGGCTTTGTCAGTGAATATTCACAATGGAGAACTGAGGGCCAACAAGCTAGGTTGTGTTGGTGTGTAAATGTGTGTGTGCCGCAGCCTTCTCTTAGCTCTGCCCCTGCCTGTGGGAGCAGACAAACACAGGGAACAAACAGCAGATGATTTGAGTACCCGTCACCATAACAGGGCCTGAATATTGGCGCGTGTTAGCAGGTATTGCGCAAAAAATCATTACTGTTTTAATAGAACGTTTTATGCAGAACATTCACACACACGTCGACAATAATGTTTCATAATGTTCCCCACCGTTGTTTGCTGGACAGACCAACAGGAAGGTGGCGCATCCAATGAAACTACTTTGGCCTTGAGTCCCTACTCCTCACGAGCTAGGTCCCTCGCTACAAACATTTATAAGATGTCTAATTGAGTACCTTATGCAGGTATGCAGTGAATAGGGGACGGCAGCGATCACTGACTGTAGTGAGGTAACATTAGCTCAAGTTTATGCTAACATTTCCGCACTAGTGTTAGCTAAAAACAGTGAGTGAGAACTTTGATTCACTAGCTAATTTGCTAATTAGGTTAACGCTCCAGTTAACTTTTGATGTAGTTCACTAAAGGTAAAGCAGGTGCACATCGCTGCACTTCCCTAAGCCATGAAGAGAAGCAGAGCAGTGCTCAGGTGTATTACTCTCCTGCTCATCCACCCCTACACACACTATAACAGATCAATAATCATGTCAGTTATAAGAAGTTGAGGGAGGGGGTATGTTCGGAGAAGCTATTTGTGATTGATTTAAATGTAACGAGCATGCATTGCTAGTGCGTACCAAGATAAAATGCACAAAGATGCACACACACATGCATGTACTGGTACAATGCCCTGAGTCAAAGCAGCCGGAGGACACAGCAGAATCAGCTCAATGTCCGAGGAATAAACAACAGTAACTGACGTCACCCAAAATCAACAGGGCCGGGGCCTGAGAAAGACATCCAGCCAAATTATATAAGAACGTGAATAAACGAGGGGCTTTGCGACGATGAACGCGACAGCTGTGCTTAATCAAGGGAACCAAGCCAAGAAAGATGTGAGGGGACACGGAAGGACTGAAAGAAGGTGAAGAAAGCTGGAGAGAGGAAGCGAGAGCTTGAGGGGGAAAAAGAGGAAGATGGGATAGAAGACTGCAGGAGGGGAACAAAGTCTCAACTCTTAACTCATATCTCAGACACTGAGAGCCTCGAAAAAGGGATGGAAGATTTAAGAAGAGAGAGGCTGTTGCAGAGAGAGTTCATCCCAGTGAGCGCACAACTCTCTTGACAAAACACCCCAATATGGAACATCAAAGACTTGAAGCCTCTCCTGTTTGCGTCACCAACACATTTCAAAGAGGGATAAATTTGCCAGCGTTAAGGCAGGGAAGGTTTATTTTTCCCCTTTTACCAACCAACTGAACTCTCAATAAGAGCATACTTTACTTTCTCACCTCTATTCTATAGGGGAAGGTCCACTAAGTAATAAGGGATGAGAAAATAAAAGTATGTGTTTTAAAGAGCACTACTTTTTGCTATTATAACATCAACTTCAGTTTTAAGACAACAACACAAATCCTCCTGTGCAGAGACCTACAGCAGACCTTTGGCTCAGGCCACCCTGTCCTCCAGGCACTGGCCATTCATCAGCACACATCACATGACAGACCCGAGCCATTCATCCTGAGCCCACAGTCTCCTCTAGCCAACAGGATTTGTGATTCAATTTGACTGAGTGATGCCCCGGGCCCCAGGGCTGGAGCTGAGGCTGCTGGGACAGAAGGGTGAAGGGAACGGGGACACCCAGGAGACGAATAGAGCGGCGGGGGCGCCGCTGCTTCTTCTTCACAGCTTGGATGTGCGACACAAACATGTTAGCAGACATAAACACAAACATATGTGAGATTAAAAATGAAAATGGCACAGTGTGCTATAAGTAGAGCGTAATGAAAATAAAGAGCTAGCTACATGTTTTCTTTGGCAGGAGGAGTAATAAGAGTATGAGAAATTATGCAGCGGTGCAATGAAGACAACGAATGGGTAAGTAAAGTGGGTAAGAGTATCTTTGGCTTAGAAGCCCTACACATCATCTCGGTCTCTCGCTTTATCTCGGCAGGAAGGAAGTGAGCGCATGAAAGATTTAAAGTAAAAGGCTTTTAGTTTAAACCAGAGCCAGCCTTAAAGACACACACTCCAGACAAAGAATAGAGAAGGAGGCACACAAGGATATCTTTTACAAAGCTAACTGTTACAATCAACAATAAAGTCACTGGATGATAACCAACCATTAGCATATGCTAGCTGGATGCTATCCCTGTTAGAAGCATTTGTATGTGCAGCTCCTAGACTTTAAATGTATAAGAGGTAAAGACAACCTTAAAACTACAATTACCATCCTGCGGATCTGAACTGCGTGCTGTGTTCAATAGGCCAACAATTGGTCAGCAGGTTGCTGCATGTAGATGTCAGATAGGTTCATAAAAGCACTGTGATAAAAGCTTTCCTCACCAGCTTCTGTCAAACTGACCTTGAATGCAGCACTTAGCGTCCATCTATTTAAATGAAATTAATTATAATTATAGTTCTCCCTGATTGGCACACAGCTCAGCAGCTCCCAGCACAATATGTACTACATGTAATCCTGCACACGCCGGCATGTCATTGCTGTGAATAACATGTTCTTAGTCACCTTGTCTGCTAGAATGAAAACATTATGTAAAACACGTGGTGTGTGCGCATTTATCTAAATATGCAGGCAGATCGGCGCATTAGAGTAATGCAGCAAGACACTCACACACATTTTTTGCATAGGGTGAGTTTTACACACACTCAAACGTACGGCACACAAACACATTACGCATTACAAACACACGAGGCAGCCAGCCGTGCGCCGAGTGTGGGTTGACAGAGTTCTTTTTAGAAGATGTAAAATATTTATGAGCGAAGACTCTGCAGGGGAGGAAGAAGAGATGAAAATAGTGAGGGAGCAGCGGAGGGAGGGCAAGTAACGAGACGAATGAGACGATGACGAGTGGGCCCGACCGAAACGCCCTCCGTTACGGCTGAGCGGGAGAAATGCAAGCTAAATAAGTCATTGTCATTTCAAGTTCATTAGCTCACCGTTTGCCATCACCCTCCTGGAGCGGGGAGGAGAGGAGGTGGTGTAAAGGTGTGTTTGTACAGTAGCAAAAACACCTGAGCTCTGTAAACTCATGTGGAGAATTACTTGAGTTTTAAGCTTTGCTTTTAATCCTCCCTTTCTTACATCAGAAAACTCAGGGATTACACCTTCCTCAAACAAATCCTTTATTGTTACTTTTGCACAATTCTTTCATCTTATTAGGTAGAAAACAGAGTTACAGCACCAGGCAACGTGCCAGTGAGGTGCATCATACTACACATACAGGATGAATAGAGGTGATTTCTTTTCTTTGTAAAAGGGCCGCACATTGGTCAAAGGAGTCGAGACTGATATAAAGAGAACAGGGAGAGAGGATAGGGTGGAAAAAACACAAAATCAAGGATTTAAAGGTATAATAAGAACACATTCAAACTGGGCCCCTCCTCCTGGGCTCTTCGTCACCAGAAGCTCACTCTCACTCTCTCATGCGAGAACACGCCCAACCGGCCAACTAACACCGACAGCATCATGGTTACCTTTGCACTAGCAAGCTAACCGCCGGTTACCGTTGCGCTAGCATGCTAACCGCCAGTTAGCTTGTCCTACACGGTTTGAGGCACCTTTCCCAAACCACTCCCGACGCACTTTCACTCTGTTTGAGCGCTCGCATGGAGAGTCCGCCACATTGAGTGCCGTCCAACACCTGAGTGTGGAGTGGGAGTGGGCTGTTAAACCCTCCACCAGCAAGTCTGCACTGACTCTGACTCACTGACCAGTTGCAACGTTGTGTTACGTCTGTCATGAGATGAGAGACGTAATTTAAAGTTCCGTGTTATTACCCGTAAAAACGAGAACTGCTTTAATTAGGATAAACAAGTATTAATATACTGACCTGAAGCGTTTTATATCAACAGGGACGGCTTTAAAAACTCAGCAGGTCATTAACATGTTTAAAAAATATTTTTACACATAAGAAAAGCCGCGACGGAGTGGGAGTTGGGAGAGATCCGGTTTAGGAAAGGCCAACTCTGCATCGCTCTTTCGCCATGTTTGCTGGTCTGAATGGGGCCCAGTTGCTAATTTGAACCACTCCCACACTCACCTATACGCTGTGATTGGCTCAGGGAACCACAACAGCGCCCCTCCTGAAAACGTCCCGTGCAAAGCAAAACAACAGAATAGATGCAGAGGGAAGGGTCTCACAAGGGTCTGCACACACACTCACCAGCACACATGTATAGAGGGCCATAAGTGATGATTTATATTGTAAAAGTCTATATTTTATGTTTCTAGGAAAATCCTACTTATTCTACCTTTAAGTAATAAAAGTTAATCCAGGATGACAATTGATGGTAATGACATGTGTCCCCCTGTAATTATGAGCTTTTTTTATGCCCCTCTTCTCATAAGGCCTCAGTAATCCTCTGGTCAGTCCTGCTGCTGCGTCTTCAGCCTCTCTACCTCTGGATCTAAATAGGCGAGCATGGTCAAGCCAAATAAGCAAACCACCATGAACTACACGGGGCTTTCCTTAGCCACAAATAACGCTTTGAGAAATAACGTCACATAAAACCAGATGCAACTATCTAATTACAGAAAAATGTGCTGAGGAGGCAGAAAGTCCGACAGGAGATGAGAGCTGGAGAGGACTCAGAGAGAAAAGGAAGAGAGCTGCTTCACCACAAACCGGGAGATGGAGATATAAAGAGGCTGCAGCTACGACGACTCATTCGGGTATTCTGGTTTGTAGAAGAACTAATGTTATGGGGGGGCTCAGCAGTTTAAGCCAATTATACAGTGGAGATCCCAAAAATGTACCAGATGGAGAGGGAGACATGCAGAAGGATCACAGAGCACTAAAGCCTGGAAAAACTGTGTGCGCTCGGCTTCCAGGAAGCCAATAAAACAACACACAGATTTCACTGTAATTACATTCAAAGTAGGAGGAGAGGAAGTCGGGGGACAGTTAAACAGAGTGTGGGAAAATGGATTCCCAGAGGAGGATTTTAAAAGGAAAACTAAAACGATGCTGAAAATTTAAAAAAATACTTTAACCAGTGACTTTTAAAAAACTGATTCCCACTCATCTCTCCCAAAGCCCAGAGGGAAGAGGATTCCTGGGGTGCAATCATGTGCAGCCGCCATAAAGATTTCTTTTGAATTGAAACACATGGCTTTAATGTTCAGGCTATGAAATGCATGGTAAAATTAGATCACAGAATTGTGGAGTCATAAAAATCACAGACAAGTAGCAGAAAACAAACCAACAATGCTTTCTGAGAGCATGCAGTAAATTCTGCATAAAAAATAAATGGATTCACAACATCCTCTGCGGGGCCAGATAGGGGAGGAATGAGAGAGATAAAGCCTTAAAGGCAGAAAGGACTTAGGAGAGAGAGAGAGAGAGGGAGAAGAGAGGAGAAAATAATTACGATAATGGAAAGTAGTGTGAAACAGTTTATCTCGATGAGAGAAAAACCTCCAGGAAATTATGGACGCCGACTAACAATAAAGCAAAAACAACGCTATTGTGTGGCGCCATTTGCCTTGAGCTGCTTAAAACAAACTCCTCCAAAATGAGCTATTTAAAAAGCCAAAAGGGGAACTGTCAGAGAGGGGGACATTTGATAGAGTCGATGGGAAAGTGGCGACTGCTCTGCATCCCAACCGAGTCTGGAAACATCCTTGAAGAGATGCTGGAGATTATGTTCGCACCTAAGGGGAGAGGAGGGGAAAGTGGAAACAAAGACGATATTCACAAGTCCCGAAGCACCTGGGAGATCTGCAGAAAGCTTGATAACTCGCAGTCCGGCGTCTGTGCAGCTCCTCCCGCACTGTTTTATTCTGCGGATGTAGTGTCTTTAATAACAACCTCTGTGTGGAAGAAAGGGCCACTGTTGAACAGAGCAGAACAGAAATGATTGCTTATCAAAGGGAAGTGTGTAGTTGAGGGGTGTGCGTGTGTGCCGCTGCTCCTGTGTGTCCTATCTTTATTAAATCTGTATTGTGTGTGCCAGACGCCGGAGCAGCGAGGTGCTGGACACATTCAACATTTAGACGACACCTTCCTGATTTTATCAGCTATTCCGATCTTTTTATACACTGCCGCAATCTCTCATCTCTTCAATTCCTGTTTCCTCTTTTTTTTTTTTATACATTTCAGAGATAAAGGCCTGCAGGCTGTCTGCATCAGAGAATATCCATTTATTTTGGCAATTATAGCAGGAATTGAGAGGGGGATCAGAAGTGGAGGAAGCGCTGAGGAGTGAGGCAGGGCTTCACAAAAGACAATCAAGAGCAAAGAAAAATTAATTGAAACAATAGAGGACGGGACAAGGACGGAGTCAGCTGATGCCAATGTGTAAAGTCCAAACAAAAGTACGAGAGAAGTAACGATTAGATTACAGACAGAAGAATAATCAACTATTTTATCATCATCTTATTCATTTGTCCAGAGTGAACGCCAAATATTTGTTGTTTCCTCAGATTAATGTGATTGTTAATCAAACATGTGTTTGTGTTGTGGGCTGTCAGTCAGACAAAATAAGTCATTCACAGATGTCACTGCAGGCTCTGGAAACCGTGATGGACTTTTTTTTAATGGACAGTTTTCAGGCTGCCAATTAGTCCAAAACGACGCCTCAAGTTTGAATAATCACGACTAATATTTTCACTTTAGATTACATCTAAGATCTATAAATATAATAATGAAACATGTCGAGTATAATTTTAGCATATTCAACATAATGTCTTCATATGACTAAAGCTCAGTGTCTGGTCACGTCTGTCAGAAGAAGGCAGCAGCGTCATTTACTTACTTACTGATTCATCTGATGTTCTCCCTCTTCCTTTTTTATTGTAATGGCTGCAGTGCTTTTGTATTCATTGTAACCACATCAGTGAATACCTTTTCATTCGTTCAGCACAAAGACTTTGGTTTGTTTAATGGGAGTGGAGGGTTGTTCCTGATTTATGTCGCAGAACATAACTTGCCATCGTCAGAGCACTCGCAGTGTTAACAGGGTTTCATGATTTAATATAAATATTAAGATTTAGGTAATGTTTGGGATTTTTGCTTGAATTATTATATATATATATATATATATATATATATATATTATTATTATTTTAACTTTAACAAATAAATGTACCGTAAAATCCAGAACATAAGATGCAGACTGTTTTGGGGGTATCCCAGAGCATACAATGTTTTCTACAGCTATTTATTAATTAAAACGTGTGTGAATTATTTCAACTTAATAACAATTTAAAATCATTTAAAACACATTTAAAACACACACAAATTACAGTCCAACATCTGTTTTCGTCATGTCGAGTTTGCAATCCTGTTAGCTACCGGTGCTGTAGCTACCGGTAGCTGGCAGCCGACGGTAACGTTGATTGTTGCGAAGGTGGCGGCTGCTCAACGATCATGACGGTGCGATGAAGCGTTAGGAGCGATCAAGTTAAATTTCCTCGCTCAAAACAGCGAGGAAAACACAAAACAGCACAGCGGGGTGTTGTAAACAGGGGACGTTGTCGCGGCTTGGACCCGGAAACAGTTGAAATGTGATGTCACCACTTAACCAACAACTATAGCTAGATTGTAGCGCCATCGCGTACCTCTCTGTGCATTTTATACTGGTATGTTGGTTGCACCGGTATGCAGGACGCAGCCCACTTTTTAGATGAGAAAAAAACGTAATAAAAGTGCGTCTTAAACACTGAATTTTACGGTATGTATTCTGAAACGCCCCATTACTAATACGAAATAACTGTATGCCAGGGTAGATGTGCTGAATTTGCCCTGGTGAGTATTTAGACAATGATTCAACCAGAACCTGAAAGAATAATTAGAATCAGAATCAATAAATCTGAACAATCTCCACATGTGTTTATTTGTCCGTCCCTGCCTGCTGAATCTGTTGCCATAGTGCCACAGCCACGAACAAATACTCCGGCCCACAGCTGCAGACAGTGTGCACTGTGTGAGTGTGTGTGTGTGTGTGTGTGTGTGTGTGTTGGCAAAGGGCGTGTCACCCTGTAAAATTCATACTGCGTGCCCTCACTTAATAGTGGGCGTCCTGGTTTGGGTCTGTACCATCTGTCAAGCAGCGGGGGGGCGAGAGGAGAGCGAGCTGGAGCCGCGCTGAGAGCTAAAGCCAGTTCCTTGTCACTTCAAATACTCACCTAGTCTACAGAAAGCCCAGCTGGAGGGGAAATGCATCCCAACACACACATTTACATAACTGATGAAATACGGGGAACACACACACACACATGTCTGCACACAATGACAGCAAATGGAAAGGAAGTGGTTTAGAAACATTCCCTCTTATGGCTTTAGAAGTCATCACACATCTGTTGCACACACACACAAATGAATCCTCTCTTATTCGCTTATGCACACATCGGGCACACACACACACACACATCTGCGCCCAACACACACACAATGGCAGTGAGGAGGCTTGCTGTGACGAGGGAATAATTCTCCTTTTGACACCAGCTATTCCTCTGAAGACAAAAGAGGAGTCATACACCAACACACTGCAGCCCTCAGAGGGACAATACACACGCACACACCGCAAACAGGCACCGTTACACACACACACGCCTGTTGCAATGACGCTGCAACCCCTGTGGAGGCAAGAAAGGACTGGCCTACGCTGTCATCTTTGTTCGTGAGTGTGTGTGTGTTTGCCATGGGAGGTCTGTACGTGTGAACTCCTACTCGCGCATTAGACAAGTGACAGGGAAGTAAAGAGACGAGGAGCGTAAGACGAGAGGAAAGAGAGAGGAGGAAGCAAAGGGAGCTGAGATTTGTCAAGGCAATGAGCAGCATTCAAAGAAGCAGTTACCAGTCTCGCTCTCAGAGCTGAAATTTCATACCTTTTACACACTGAAAGGACTTGTTAAGGTCATTTTCTGAATTAGTCATAGGAAATAGTGACATGTTTGTCAGCTCTCACATCTGTCTGCTTCGAACATGAGTCATGTGTGTATTTGACTCGTGCTTTTTAAGGGAATTTTGTTACTTTATTGTTTATCAGAGTTGAAACCCGCTGCCCAAAAAATGAGTCAGTTAAAGATGACAACTTTATGGTTTGTGCTTTACTCGCAAAACAGGTTAGTGTGCGTGATCTGAGAAGGTTTTTCCGTCCTTGTTCCCACACTATGCAGAGTTCAGCAGCTTAACATGTTTGGACAGACTGTCCTCCAGATTTTCATGTTTCTCACAGGCCTCCAGAGTGAAAACAATTACATAAGGAAAAATGCGGAACACGTTTTTCAAAGCGGGTGTTTGCTCTCAACTCCATCCTTTCTCTTCTTGTGTTTACTTTGTGCTGTTGTTCCTACATATAGCTCGTCACAGGGCGGGGAAGGGACCAGCAAAAACCAAGCAGACCAGGGCAGCCCGCGTCACAGTCAGCAGTCCATTGCCCCCCCTCTCTCTCTCCTTCTCTCTCTCTCTCTGGTGAACATCAAACACATTGTGGTCTGTTTCATGCTCCCTGCAGCCCATTATGGCTTAATGCTTCAAGAGGTTTCTTACTGACTTCAGCATTTTAACAACTCCAGCATATTCAATTGGTAAGCAAACACACACAGATGCATGCACGCACACACACAGGCACAGGCGCAGACAGGAGCCCAGATGCAGGGATTCACACACTCTAAACTGCAGTCTGCGCACAGTGATACGGAAACAACTGTTGCTTTTGCTTTAATCTGCCTGTAGAGGAAGACCAGCAGATGCACGGGGCTTTATGCTGATATTAACCTTCAAATAAGCCCCTCTTATCTCCAAGACAGTTAATGGCTTCCATTCACGTGGCGGCAATATGTAATTCAGTACGATCAATTAGTTATCCGCAATATGGAGAATAAGAAGAGCACGTCAGCAGGGGTATTAATGGGATGAGATAAGGCTACTGTCCAGAACGGCCGCAATGACAACACTGCATGCTTATCTTAACACACACACAGTGTTTGCTGTTTGTGGTGAAGTTTGCACTGTTCCTTTAATGGCATGGAGAACATAAGCTGCTGGTTTCATGTGTTTACCGAACGTTTTAGTTATTATTCACTCTTCCTGTAAGAGGGTTTTTTTTCTTGTGTTTTTTTTCTCTTTGTCTTGTTTATTGTCTGCACAGTGAGGGGAAAAATCTCCTTACACTGTTATTTTTACTGGATTGTTTTGGTGTGCAAAACAGATGATAGTTAAGTGACTCATTTATTTCAGTTCTTTTAATCAGGCACAGAGGACAGCTATTTTCTCTCTTTGTTTGTATCTGTTTTGATGTCAGACCTTGTGAGGTTGCTGTAAATTTGTAATAATATTGGGAAAAATGTCCCTGAATGTGCATAAACTTGGGTACTTGCATATGGACATGACACGATACAAACATTTCAAATCTCAGTCACGTGTATGTAACAAGATGTCTTAAAGCTCCTGTGAGGAGTTTTTAGCTGGTTATGAAACAGACTGAAATTAATTCTGATTTCTCTGTATGCGCTACAAAAGCAAACCAGACCATCAGCGACAACATTGATTATTTCTATATAGTTATTTTTAATGTCTGAAACTGCTGACTGGGGGGGTAGGTGTCAGACAACGGCAATTAACTGCACTTTGCTGCCTTTGTTTACATTTTCCAGGGAAAATATTTAAAGTGAGTGATACATGTGTCTGTTAAAGTTGTAATCTCGAAGATTTCGTTCTCTTTGGAGGCACCTATGGCGATAAATGGTAACTGCGGGAGAAAGCTTCCCAGTGTTGCATGTGTGACGTCCACGGTTGGCTCCCTTTGTAGCGGTTTGTAACTCTCGATTTTCCTCGCTGCGGTTGCTTTCCTTATTAGACTGTTTGCCTTCATCTGAGCATCGAGTTTGTTTCTTTTTCTTTAGATTTTCACTTATTTTTGAAATTGTATCTGTAGTCGTCGAGGCTTCAGTCATCAGTGGGTCATAGGCTCAATCACCACTGTGTTACCTCATTCGGCCATATTTCGTGACTGAACACACATTTATTTAAATGTAAATCTTAGAGATTATCACTTTAACGAAAGCAGGATGAGATTGTTTGTTAAAAAACACCTCTTCAGCATGTACAGGACAAAATCAGCAAAGAGATAAGAGGTACTGCTTCGTCCACAGGGGGCGCCAAAATTAACCCAAACTGAAAGTTCCTCACAGGAGCTTTAAAGTACCTTGAGAAGTTGAATATTTAAGGAAGGTTACACAAAAAACCATACACATAACAAACTGCCAGGTATCCATCACATGCTTTGTGTCCCTGAGACAGGAAACAGCTTGAATCTCGATGCACACTGCCACAGAGAGAGGGTTTAACACGGAACAGCAGCCAGAGACACGACAATTTTAGCTACAGCATAATGTTAAAACTAAATTTAAGTAAATAGCTGTGCACATATTTCTAAAATCCCAAAAAGCATGAGTACATTTCTGTGGGCACAAGAATGAGGTGCCACTGAAGGTCAAGCAGCCTCACAGGAGGGCACAAAGGGAAGCTGGAAGGTCTTAAGCTAACAGCAACTGGTGGTAGATATGGAGATACTGTGTTAATATGTCCACAGAGATTAAGAGCTTAACTACATACAACACTGGACCTGGTGGGTGTTTTACTCTGGAGCATGAACATTTCAGCATCAGCCTTTTGGATTGTATATCATGCAAATTCTGAAAGTCTTGCATACCGAAGTGGGTGGAATAAAACGAGAAGTTTCCAAACAGTAAAAGTATGCAAAATGAGCAGTCATTTTTCAATACATCGTTTTTATGCAGTTCTTTTTCGCAGCTTTGTTTGTTTTTGCAGCACATCCCTGGCTGGCTAGCAGTGTGTTTCTGCTGCCAGGAGACTATCTCCATTTAACCTCGATCGGGAGGGAAGCGAAGAGGGATGAAAACACACATGAGCATCATCAGCTCATCACTTTGCTCAGTCAAAGAGGTGATGGAGTTGGCAAAGGAACATTTTCTACCCGGTGTGTTAAAACTCAGGCTCTGTTTAAGCTACAACGCTGTAATTACACATTTTAAGATTGTCCCAGATTCACAGTGAAGCTGCTGAGATCTAAACACTGACATGCTTTCTGTTGTGGATAACTACACCGATCAGCCCATAGTTCCAGCCGCAAGCCAGCCTTTCGTTAACAACCGCTCTTAGCAGGCCTGGTGAGCCGGAATCCCACTGTATCATTAGCCACACACTGGTTAGAGCTGACACTTGACTCACAGTCAGCCTGTAGCAACCAGTAATCAACAACATCACAAATACAGCATGGGAAAAGCCAATGCCATAGCGCAACCGTTACTAGCCTTCCTGCAGATGTCTCATGCAGCTTGTCTCTTTGTGTAGGCTTATGTGACATTGAACATCTAACACTCATTGGCCGCCAGCTGCTTTCAAAGGGCGTCTGGCGCCTCTCTCTATAAGGGCCTACGAGAGAGAGGGAGAGAGAGAGAGAAACAGAGAGATGAAGGATGTCATCCCCTGAAAGACAAAAAGATAAGTCATCGGGACTGTAATGATGGGGTGGGACAGGGAGGGGGCAGTGCGAGGAGGAAACATGAGCATCATAAAAATCAATCATCCACTTTTTGGTAAACACCAAGAAAAAATGGGTTGTTTCCAAAAATGATCACACTTGACGGAGCTAAACCAGCACTCATTTTAAGAGCATCAATCAGTTTACTTGATTACTTACGAGCCATCGCTTTTCATTTCTGCTCCACTGATACTCCTCTCAAGGTCCAGTAAACACGGCTTCAACACAATGATAACAAACAGCTCACCCTTAACTCAATAGCTTTTCTTAAGCATTGCTTTTCTCCAGGGCAAATTACTTAAAAACCGGGAACTATCCAAGTTGTTATATGAGGCGTATCGATGTGAGAGCAGTATCTAGGAATCTTCTTTCACCGCTGACTGAGCATAATGAAACGGGGACTGTGCTCGGGGACGGGAGCGCTCAGAGGGTTGGAAACTTCTTACTTTTTTACCCACGCAAATTCAGACAACTTATTCAAGATGTAAAGAACGGAGGTATAAAAGTAAAACATATATCTTTAAAAAACAAACTCTTGGAATTAAAAATCTCATTAGCTCAGGAGAAAACAGCTTTTTTTTCAGACCGCGCTGAGACTTTATTTGCATATGCCTCCGTTTGATCTTACAAGTTTTTCGCGGATAAAAAAGAAGTTTAATATTGAGTCGAGAAGCGCGTTCGCTACTTTGTGTGCCAAGGAATTTTATCTCGTAAATTGTGCTGCAGCATTGGGAAGGATTTAAAAGTGCTGCGAGGACATCACTCTCAGAGTTGGGATGCAGTCTTGTCTCATTGTCCTCCCCAGACTGACTCGCGGGGGTGATGGACTCCTCATGTGACCTTGAGTCAGGCCAAGCCAGTTACACATTGATCAGGCCCTGGTGTCACAGCAGGGAACATCCTTCTGCAAATGTCAGGGATGATCCGCAACATTCAGGTGCCACATAATTCGGAGGAATGAATTAAAGCTTTCATATTTTACCGAGGTGTTTAATATGTCAGACGGGAGCGGATGAGAGGTTATTTATGCTCGAGCGCCGAGAGACGGGGACATGTGGAGAAATATTGTCAAAGCCAAATCTCCCCTTTCCTCTATCGCTCTCGCTTCTCCATCTATCTCCTCCCGTCTGTCTCACTCCCTTATTTTCACTCTTACTGAGAATACATTGACCCGAGACTTAAGTAAGCTCCACATCATTGATTAGAACAAGAGGGATGGCTGGTGTCATGACAAGACAGATTTGCTCTTTAAAGCGTTATGGATTACAGACATTTTGGAAGAAAAGGGGATTTCTGAGGCACCGGGGCTGGCGTTGATTCTGTCCAATGATTTATTCAGTATGGTCGATCAATTGAATAAGAAGTGTCCGGTTACTACTTCGCCCTCACTACTTTTTTGATGTATGGCGTGATGACATGAGCTAACACTTTCATCACATTACCGCCCCACCCTCAAATCTTCTAATCTCTCTTATCAGTGCAATCGCGGGGAAAGATCTACTGAATATCTCTGGATATCGTGTTCCTCAAAGACGCTCTGTTAATGCCACAATAATGAATCAAAGTTGCAGCTTTGGAGAGGGAGAAACTTTCGTAAAATCATGAGGAGAGGAACCCCTCAGTGCATTAAAAACAAGCTGTTTTGTTTTCTCTTCCTGCAGCCGCTATCAGAAAATAGAGTCGATTCTACTTTGGGATCATCCCGAGTGTGTGACCTTTCGGTGAATCCTGCAAGAAAGTCACCCTTGTAGCATTCAGCCTGTACTAATGGACAAACATTGCTGCCTTCACGGGGAAGGAGCGTTTATCTGCTGTCACAGTGGTGTAGCCCGCTGTGGAAAATGGATTGGACAACATAGAGAAGATGAGTGACGCAGAGTCTAGAGAGGCTGTTCGAGGAAAGGGAACGTTATCAGATTGGGAGGAACTGCAGCGGTGTTACTGGAAGAATCACTGAAGAAACGTTCTCATGTACTTTGTGCACATTCATGATAATTTGCTGCTTTTAAGAGGCTGTAAGAATAAAAATTGGTTTACTTTAGAAACCTCTGATAGTTTTATTTCTGTAAGTCTGGGCACTAAAGTGGTTGTGTAAGCATGTCCTGTCTTGTCCATGCATGTACCATACTGTAACTGTAGAACCTGAAATTGCAGTAAACTGCGTGTGTGTGTGTTTGTGTGTGTGTTCATGTATGTGAAAGCGAATTCCAGGGAAGGCACACATGTAATCATCTGAGCTGTAAAGGGGGCTTGTGACCGTCTGACATCAGACCATGAATGACACAGTGAGCAACATTGTGTTTGCATTGCTACAGCACATGGTCAAGTGACTGGCTGGTAATTTATAAGGCAAAATTCCCCCACACACACACACGCACACAAACACCACAGAGCTTAAAAAAAAAAGATGAAAGATTAGGGAGTGTCTTCAGAAGTAGCAGCTTCAGAGTAAGAGGGAAACTGTGAAATGAGAGCAGAAGGAGAGGTGCTGATCCTGCATCTGTGTATCCAAAAATGTCAAGTGTGTGAGAGGATTTCAAAGGAGCTTCTCGTATTTTTGATCAGGGATCAAAACGCCAGATTGCAGGTGACATGTCTGTACTACTGTCTTAATATCTGTTCAAAGCTGTGTTTCATCTTGAGAGATAGCCGAGAGCTAGAGCTCCTCTGCTCTCACCATGGGACATGAAATGAGTGAGACTACAGGTTTAAAAGGCATAAAGATAGAAACCGCTCCCTCGCTCTCGCAACCAAAACAAACTGCAAACACGTTTCACTTTGAGCCTGTCGTTAACACGACTTATTCTTAAAGTTTGTGTCCCGCAGCAATTTGCATTGCGTGCACAACCTACATTCATTCATTTAAGGATCATTCATTTGTACAGGATATGTCAGATATACACGCCAGCACATACAATAAGTGGTGCTTCTGCAGGTGCAACTTTGGCCCCAAAATAGACTAACATTCCTGCGGGGGACTAGCAGAGGGATTATGGTTCTCAGTGGCAATGAGTTCATAGCAACTGTACACTGCTTTACAGAGTGTGGAACATATTATGGCTCAAACAATAACTGTAGAGAAGTGTTTTGATAGCCACAAGATCCCTAAAGTGTGTTTGGGTTCAGAGGTAAAGATCAGACAACATAACAGCAGCAGACTTTTTTCAGGCTGTATATCTGAAGGGAGCTTACCTGATATTTCAGACTGAGGGACACCATCCAGAGAGAATCCTTTCCCGCTATAAAACTGCCTGATATCCGAACAACTCCGGGCTTTGCTGGTCCCTTTGTCCCCATAGGCTGGTGCCGTTAGAGAGCACGCTACCACCAGAGCCGCTATGATGAAGGAATCCATCCCGGCCGGCTGCTGAACGTGGACTTAGTCAAGTGCAAATCCGACTGCGCTGAGTCCTAAACGGAGCAAGAGACTCCCAGTAAGTAGCCGCGCGTCAATCACAGCTACTGAGCGCTGCTGTTGTGCGTAAAATATCCTCCACCTTCTTTTATCACTCCTGCCCCTTTCAGTGCGTCTGCGGAGTCTGTGGCTGATCTCCGCGCGCTGCTGCACGGCACAGGAGCGACTCTTCTCAGCGCAGGCGTCCCGTCTTCCGGCGACAGGACAGCAGCTTTATTATAACCCCCCAAGTAGTTGTATGCTCTCGCGCTGTGCCCAGGATGCGTGCAGATCTCCTGTCTCGTGTATCCACTGCTGGGGTTTTGGTTCACCTAGATTGGAAGAAGCAAGAGATGAAAGAATGAGGTTACGCATTAACAGCTGAAATTATTTTAAGTCGCGTCAGAAAATAGCGCTTTATTGCGCTGACGCTGCGCAGTCAGGTTCTGTCGCTGCGCGCCTACCGGCTCTGACGGCCCGGAGGGATCTGAGGCAAGAAGTGCGCACAGCTCAGGCAGCTACTGCACCGCAGACCGTTTCCAGCTCTGGGTTTTCTGGACGATGCTATGCCAGCGCTGCCACTCTGTAGAATGAGGGGGAGGCGGGGGAGAGAGAGAGGCAGACTGACCGAGAGAGAGTGAGAGAGAGAGAGGGCGAGAGAGGGGGGAGAGAGAAAGAGTGCTCCTGCCTTTTCCGTTACATTCAGTCTCATCTAAATGTTATTTTTAGACCGTTTTTCAGAATCAGTTTACCGTCCAACAGATTTTATTTGATACATGTACTTTTAACAACATCTGTTATTTTCCTTGAGTGTCGGTCAAAGTGTGCACGTGGTCTTCGGTGCAGCATGCTGGTCTGGTTTTCAGTAAAAGAATGTGCTCTACGCGTCCTGACAGCCTGATCTCCACCAGCCAGGTGTCGCAGGTGAACTGTGGGCGTGCCTTCGACCCCAGGTACCCTCCCACCTATACAGGTCAACGCTGAGTACACCTCTTCTCCATGCACTCCCGCTCTGCAGAGAGTATCTGCATGCATCACTCCTCGAGGTGCAATTAGGAGACAAGTCAGTACCTGCCCAGGTTACTTGTCACCTGCTCAATGCCTTCATTATCCCAGTTTCTGTTTGTGTATGTGTTAGAAATGTTCATCATCTCAAGCTTGAGTGAGCATATGTACAGTATACTTTTGCTGTCCTCTATCTTTTCCTACAGGAATGCTGTTTATCTAATTGGACACGTTTAGTGGAATCCATTAGATATGTCTTCTCATGTCTCTAAGGAAAATGCTCTGTTTATAACACAGCCAACAATTAGCTTGGAATTTTTCCGTTTATTCATTACTTCTAATAGGATCAGTGACTATCACTTCCCATCTCCAGAGCCAGGAAGCCAGTTCCTCCTTTGCATGGCCAATTGTAACATAACTATAGCTAATGCGTATTTGTGAGAGGAGAAGTTCAGTCGGTTCAGGTTTTGAACCCAGGGCCCTCTTCCTACTGTATGAGGCGACAAAAGACCTTATTTAATGAATACAATGAGCTTGTTGGTGACACTCACTGCTCATGTGATGCATAGTCATAAGTTCAGGTAAACACAGGAGACAGAGTGTTACATGCTTACTTTGATATCAGAAACCCACAGTATTCTGCTGATGTAATGTGACTGTGGTTGTATTGTGGGTAAGTGCATTATAGCGGTAACAAGAGACGCCGCTCTCTCACTTAAAATAATGTCTCTTAAGTTATCTGTGTGTGTGAAATTAAATCAGACAGCGTTTGCTGGTGTCACTCCTGTGGGAGATGCTTTTTAAGGATTGTTTGCAGAAGAAGATGCCGCCGCACATTATCACAGTGACACATGGAAAAACTCCAGCGCCGCCTGAAATAACCAGAGACAAACACAAGTGAAATGTTACAGAGAGAAGAAAGGGAGAGCCACACGGCTAGAACAGTCATTTCCTGCCCCCCCAAAATCATTCTATTTATGATTGCAGACATTGTTTATGAATACATTAGGAAATGTTGCTCTATAATTAGTGCGTTCCTCGTGACTGGATGAGTCCAAACAAAAAGGGGCAGCGTTTCGCATATCGCTTACTGACAAATAGCTACACTCGCGTCCCATTATTGCAGCTCTGAAATGAGCAGGCATGAATTACACCTTTTCTCATGCAATGTCAAGAGTCTCACTCTTTTGCAGAATGTGTGCACGGGTAAATCTGGCACGGCACCATTACTCTGCAGAAGTTTGAGAGTTGTGTAATTACGCCACACAGCACACAGAAACCACTTTTTCTAATTATGTATATTAAAGTTGCTCCACTTCCATGTTGCCGTAGGGGAAGTTAAGAGCATGTGGCTGGAGGTTAATAAGCCTGGTGGCCTCAAAGTGTGTGTGTGTGTGATAATGTCTGTCGGGATTATATATGGGTTTGTGTAAGCATGACCTTTATGCTCATGTGTCTGAACACATTTCTTCTGTGTGTGTGCAGGGCCAGTTTATGTGTCTGACTGCGTCCCACATGTGGCCATAGGTCGACAGCGCTGTTAGGGAAACTGATTGGCCCTGCGCTGTCTGTCTGGTGTGGGGATCGTGTAATTAACGCTCAGTAAAGCCACAGAGCAGCCACGTTTTCTTCAGGCTGCCTCCCATTGAAGTTTTATTGGCTCTGACCATGAAAGGCCTTCTAATGAGGAGCAGGATGCCGGGGGAAGTTTGGGAGACCGGGGCGAGGAACAGAGGGGAGGCAGAATGGTAGCAAAGAGAGGGGAGAGTTCGGGGTGAGAGAACGTACAAGCTAAGCGACTGTCAGTTTAGTGTAAACATGCAGTAATTATGTGGGGAGCGTTTTCAGGGCGTGATGGGGTTTTCTAGAGAAAATTACATCGCTTTTAGACAGAAATACTACAGATGCTTTACCACTCACACTTAGCTCCTGGGACATCTCTATGGGGAGAGCTACTGCACTCGTCATCCACATACATTTAGTGACAGTGACTCAAACGCAGCCAAGAATAGCTCTGACAGAGAGACTCCTCACAGCGCTGCTCTTCCCGCTCCGGCTTGGTCACTACAGCAGACCTTCACGTGCAATGCTGACTACAGTTGTGACAGCCTCTGCTGTTGTAAGCCCAACATCTATTAGCTGTTTGCCCTACAGGAACATAAAGGCCTGTTGTCCTATAACTTCAAGGTTTTCACCCACGAGATCTCGGTTCTAGATTCTGCCTTGCTTTTCCCTCTGTTTCACAAATGACAAATAATTGTCATCCTTAAAGGGCCAGTTCGCCAATTTTCAACCTCATCATGCTATTATGAGGAGGCCAGGGAGCTCGCTAAACTACACTTCCTCAATCTAGGACGCCCTCCGATGTCATGTCTCGTTCAAAATCGTCAGGTTTGAAATGTAGACTGCAGACATGAAGATTTTTTAGACGATCCACCGGTATATTCTCGTCGTATTTCAGATTCTGTCCCGCTCTGAGTCATTGCCTGCAGAGAAAACGGTCGTATTTCACTCCAGCGTCTCTCGCTGGGTCATTCCTTTCAGAGGGAGGGGCGCAATGCACGCTGGGTGTTGTAGGAATGTAGAATGGGCGAAACCACGAGCTGTTTGTACAACTTTCTCCACAGCTATGGCGCCAATTTCAAATATTATTGCTTCTATCGATTACAGAGAACGCCAGCTTTGACTGACTGACTGACTTTGCGAATTGTTCCTTTAATCTTCAAATTTTATTTTTACAATATTTACAGAAGGACTAATGTAATAAATTCTGCACAAGACGACCAATCAAGCATACTGATGATTTTTTTAATTCTTATTTCAATCATCTGTACAATTTTCAAGCGAAATATTCATAACACAATCATTTCATGATTGTTGCACCAAAATTTAACACTGGCTGATTAATCGCTGATTGCACCAATTTACTGCTGCCAAAGTAGACCCCCGCTGTTTAACAATTATGTCTCTTTTTCTGTGCGAACAGAATATTTTTTAAACCAGCTGCTGTATCAAAAATCCATTAGTGACAACTCATTATGTTCTGAAAGCCACTAGAATGCTATCTTCACAACGTTATTCACACATATAGAATGTTGCAAAGGATGATTTTGTAATTTCTAGCCTTTTTTAAACTGTAGCATTGAGATGCAAAAGTACAGAGAGCTCCCTCTAATCACACTCACAAATTTCATGAAGACATTGATGACAAAAAAAGTAGAGAACAGCCAGATCTGATAGAAGACACACACACACACACACACACACACACTTCTCCCTCCAAATAAAGTGACTTTGGCCGCCTACAGGGTCTGCTGTCAGGCCTCAGCTGGGTTTCTATGTAAATATCAGTGTACTGTTTCAACAGATGTAATCAGTCTTTAGAGAGAGATCATTGTGTCCTCTCCCTAAAACCGGTCTCATCCTGCGCTCTCACAGATAGCATCGATTCTTCCTCTTTTCTGGGTTTTTATGTCACCATTAGCCTGAGTTCAGCACATTTGCTGGAGTGCTGGAGTGTGTACGCATTACTCACCCAGTCTCTCTCTTCTGTTGCTTGTTTCTCACTTCTTTCTTCTTCTCATTGTGTCTTTTCTTCAGTCCGTCTTGCTGCTATTTTCTCTCTTTAAACACACTCTCTGATGTTCTTTCTTCCTCCCATCGACGCCTCATGAGAACACATGATCGTTCCTTCATCCTCGCCTGTAAAAGCAGTCATCCGTAAAACTTAAATTCAGAGTTGTTCTGAGGCTTGCCCCCTTTTCAAACCCTTCCTTTTGCCATTGTGCGACGCCTCATCATCCCTTGATCACATTTACCCAGTGTCTGTCTGTGCAAACAGCCTCCACAAACAGCAGATCTGCATATCTCCACATACGAAGCCCTCCCGAGTTGCCTGAGACAGATGATGACAGAAAAAGGAGAAATTTTGATAGTAAGTGCGAAGGGTTGACAGATAGTATTGTAGAGAAAAATGAGAAATAGCAAAGGGAAACTGGAAGGAGGGGGTGAGCTTATGAGGTAAGATAAGGAAGAAGAGAATACGATGATGGATGACACGGGGAGAATGACAGAGAAGAGACTTGGGGGGGGAAAGTTGCCAGGAGGGATTTTACATTCAAATTGGAGAGGATGAAGTGCAGACGAGACAAATAAAACGGAGGATAAGAGTGGGAAAGGAACAGGCTGGAATTAAGTGAAATCACCCGATGGCCAACGTGGTCCGATGCTCGAAAATTCAGGGTTGTTCTTGTAAATTGGCGCTGTTTTGGATGAGAAACACCCCCTGTGGCGCGTTGCGTTGTGCTTTTGTGCGTCTCTGTGGGCATCCTGGCACCTTTTCTGTTCAGTAATCTGAGCACATTCCAGTTTTCTACAAGCATGGGCAGAGGGAAGCGACAAAAAAAACGTACAATCGTACAATAAATACAGAAAAAACTCCACAAACTACTTCAAAAGATGGCAACTTGATGGAGCAGATTAGACACCATTTAAATCCAAAAAGAGTTAAATATTTGTCAACTTAGCAGTTTGTAGTCACATAGAAAAATAAGCACATATCTCATTTACATAGACTAATCAAGTAAGACGGGTGCATCTTTCCCTTATACACAGTGAAAGACAGTACTGATCTGGCAGTGGTGTCTCCTCACTGCTGCACCAACTTCATCCAATTACTCTGCTCATTTGCCTCCATGCTGTTCTCATATAAATATTTCACCTCCCCTATTTGTCACATGTCTTAGAGGATAAATTAACCACTCTCCTCATCTGCCTCTTGCCGTGAAAACTCATAAATTCATGAGAAAATACTGCAAGACTCGGATGACCTCTTACGAGCAGCTCTCAGGCCAGTAATTGTTTCCAGGGCGTTAATATCCATGTCATTATTAAATTCATGATGGTAAGTCGCTGTGCTACAAAATAACAAGGCTGGTGTATTGTATTTTCCCCCAGACTGGCCTTGACAGTGACCTTGCTATCATAACAGAAATGAAAACACTGAAGTTTTCTATACTTTTTCTTACAGATTCAACTTACTTCAAATCTCTTCAGGTTTGTAGCAGATCTTCATCCAGATAAGCATCATCTCCCTCCATGTGGACCTTGCAGTCAGCGGGAGGCCACGTCTCTGTGTGGTTCTCAGCCCCCTGTGAGGAGTCCTTCATTATTTTCCCACTGCCACTTCATAATATCCACACATTCCTTCGACATTCCTCTCAGCCCTCCCCTGTACAGAAGCACTTTATCACATTACTCCTCCTCACATTTCAACGATTTGCTTTTAATGAGACTGCTTTAAAAAATGTATAGCATCAGTAGTGACTTAGTTTGATCACAAGACACAAAAAACTGCAATCTAATTTTTACAACGAATATAAACTGCCAGCATTTCGTCACTTTTCCATTTCAAACATCATAATTTTGCTGTTTAGTTTTGGCCTGAAGCCTTTCGCCTCGCACTCTCTGATCAGAGTGAAGCTGCTAATGGGGAATAGCCATTTAGACGCATGGTTCTAACAGCAACTCCTTTCAAACGGCGTTGTAAACCGGATTGTAAAACAAATCTTGCCTGTAAATCTGTCGGCTGAGAAACAGTCTGGCTTTTAAACGAAGCTGTAATGCTGTGTGTACATTTCCCGCTTCCCAAAGTGAAAAAAAAAAAAAAAAGTGCAGTGTGCCTAATTATTGACGCAAAAGACCCTCTTGACTTGAACGATCATTTACAGCAGCTAAATGTAACAAGGGTGTGCTTGCTTAGCGTGTAACATCATGTCAGGACCGGTCATGCATACATGCATGTTTTACAAGGTGCCTACAGAGAGAGGACACATCAGAAAGAAAAGGACTGTTTGCAGTTTGTGCACATCTTTTGTGATTGTAAGAATACCAATTGACACTCGGACAGAGTCTCAACACACTCATGTATTCAAATAGCATTCTGATTCTTGTTTAAGTCTTATCAGGGCAAACTTTTTCAACTTCAGTATTAGAATTAATGTGTATATTGGAGTCAGTGTGCAGTCTGAACATTTTTCTAATATGGATTTCATATGCCTGGTCAAGTCATTTAAATTTAAATTTCATGTGCACATGATATTATCACAGCCCCATTGTTATTACCAGTGAAAATAATGATGCCCGTTTTGACTTGCAACAAAAGGTTAGCACAGGTGTATTTAATAACTTATTAATTAATTAACCATGGCTCCACTGAACTGAAGTATCCCAGTAAGACAAGCCAGTGAGTTAGCATTCACAATATTACGGCCCTGAAGCTACCACTAATCACAATGCAGTAATTAGTATTGTTCATTACACCTGTGGGTTTTCCTGCTTTGACAAATTAAATCGTCCACTGCGAGTAGAGCTTTATTGATCCAAAGTTAGCGAATTCACTTCATGTAGCCTTGTGTAAAGTATTACTGTTGCCTAGTAACTAGTTACAGTGATGTAATTACTTTTTCAGCACTTTAAGTTAGGGAAATACAATTTCATTAAGTAGAGTATTAAGAGAAATTAATTCAAGTAACACGCAGTTACTTAGGAAAATGCAGGGGTCGGTATGTTTGCTATCTTACCATTGGTTTGATGACTGATAGCATGTTGGTCTTTCCGCTGTTATGGACGGACCGGTCAGTTACAGCTTCGAGCAAGGGAGAAGAGGTGGAGGAGGCGGGTAACAAAGGTTCGAGGCGATATGAGACTCTCGGTGACTTCTGAGATGTCATATTTATGCATGTGTCTTCTCTGCAGACCTGCAAACATTAGCAACTGCTGAGCCTACAGGAAACTGCCGGTTTTCGGCGGAGTGGCTGCGCGTGAGCCCAGCACCTGCGTGAGGATGACGCTGCCGACAGAAACCGGAAGTAGCTTTAAGCTACTTGTTGATTGTTTGCTATTTTTACCTCTAAACTTCACCTTTTCTATAGATGTGAGAATGTGGAGAATTTCGATATCTTAGAGTAAGGAATCAGTTTGTGTAGTTATATCATGTACTTTTATTGAGTATTTATGCTAATGTGATATAATTACTTTGCCTAAAACTGGTTACCTGGTTTTGTTAACATAGCCTATAAACCTATTTTTTCTCTAAAACGTGCCACCAAAATAAGAAAAATACAGGAAAAGCTGGAAAACTTATTAAAGCTGACATGATTTATTTATAAAATCTATTGTATTTGGAGAACTTTCTTTCATTTCCTTATCCGCTAAGGCCAACAAAAAGGACTTAAGTTTATGAATGAGTGGAGGAGCCCTCCCTTACAATTTTCTGGCTTTGCACGATTCCTAGATGGATGGATCAAAAGAGCCTCCAGGTAATAAAGAGCAATCATGGATACTAAAAAACCATGAACTTTGATAACTCCATGTAACCCAGCTTCTTTTCATTTCCTTTTAAACCATTTATATGATGTTACATTTCACCTTACCTACCGACTCTTTGTTATTTTCTGGACTTTCTGTTCTGTCTTTTTAAATAACAGTAAAGATTAAGTTGCTTTTTAAAATACAAATCCTTCCTACTGCAGGTTGGTATTTTCCAGGTCAACAGTACAATATGCACTGGACCTCTGTTGGCCAAACAGTAGTCAAGTAAACCAGCAATGTGTTTTTAGTGTCATTAATGTAATCCAAATCCCGTCTGGTATGAGGCAGGGAGCATGTGTGTTATAAGAATGAGGGTGAAGGCCTCATTGCCCTGCAGCATTGATTTCCCCTCTCTCGTGATCTGCAGAATCGGACAGCAGCAGGCCACCCTGAATCCCTAATCAGGGCTAATCAATGATGCTCCTGCTACCAGCATGCTCATTCATCCTGGGTCACACTCATGCTAACACACTTATAAATCAACAAACTAGTGAGTCGACATTCATGCTCTAAACGTAACACTCATTCTAGCACTGATATCATATTCTGAATAAGAATGCATTGAGTAAACCCTGACAAGACAAAGGGAAGTCTGAAATAAAGAGGTTAGAGGTAAAGCAACACAATAATACTCCAATATATAGGGGGATGTGGGAATTCAGTTAAAGCCTGATAGATATAGAAAAAGAAGGAGATGGAGGGAGAGAGAGAGTGAGTTGGAAAGGTAGAATGGCACCCTAGGGAGCCCTGGAACATTCACACCAGTGCTCATCCATCTCCGGGACATGAGGAGGGAGGCTGCCTGTAGCATGCCAAACAGAGCGAGCCCGACAGAGAATTCTACATGAGATGCTGGCAGGAACATGCGTGGCCCTACACACACACACACACTCCTCAATCATGTCATACACACCACACACACCAGCGCAGACCCCACTGGTCTAATTGGAATGGGGGCTCATGCTAGCAGGCCACATTTCTCCCAGGCTGGCCATTGTCATGTGGCGACTTAGTTAAGCTGTTTGCCTAACAGCTAGATTTTCATAGTGACTAGCCCCTTTGTGAGGCCTTTCTAAGATACACATTCTAAAGAAAACCTGCCCTATGGAAAATCTGAAAAATTCTGTTGTGTACAATAATATGTGGCTCAAATATATAGACTTTCTGCAGGTCGACTTTTGTGTTGCACACTCTTGCATCATGTGTTGCAGTCAAACTATGACCTGGTATGTTAGCAAACTGGGGCACAGTTATAAGACTAATAGGTGAGATCACTGTGAGCAATTATCCCCTGTAACTTATGAAGACAAACATCATGTGATTGTGGGTGTTATTTAGTCTTAAAAGGCTGGTCTAAAAATGTTTTTTGGACAAGGAAAACATCAACGTTTTTATCTTTGTTTCAAAGCCTGAAAGTGGTTAAACTATCAAAAAACTGTGATTGTGAATAGATTAAACATGTATAAAATCTTTAAAAGTGGAATTCTTCTCTGTGCCTAAAAAACCATAACTAAGCAGAGGGTATGATTTCAGACAGAGCAGACAACCGCAGTTGAGTGTTTTTACAACCAACGTAGCAAAGCCCACTTTGCATGTTGGGGTTATTTACAGGTGGAAAAACATCCAGGTACCTTTTTAAACTGAGCTTAATTTCCCCACAAGGTTTAAAGACAGGTTCTCAGGGATCTTCAGTTAATTTTCTTAGAAAGGAAAAATACTTTAGAATGTAAAAGGATAACTTCTGTCCAGGGTGGTGCAGAAGTTAGCACTAGCTAAGTTTGCATGTTCTCCCCGTGCATGTATGCCGGGAAGCTCTGGCTTCCTCCCACGGTTCAACCCTGAACAGGATAACAGGTATAGATAATGCTTGACACAGGACAAAGAGATAAAGAGCAGAATGCTGGCAAATGAGCACACAGTAAAACTCTAAAAGCAGCATCCACATGTTTTGTTGCTGATCCTACTGTTGTACCTAACAAAACATAAAAGCTATAAAGCGTATCCAACATACTATCCAAGAAGCTTCTCTATGACCTCTCTCAACTGCCTGGTCAGGGACATGTGTGATCAGAGCCCGACCTGACCTCTGACCTACCTTACCTTGTGTGTTTTTGACAGTAATAGGTGGACGGACAACCTCCTCACCCTTGGGTCACCTCAGAATGGTTGAAAACCGGTCCATGCCAGTTGCAGAGTCCTCTGGCTTGTGCTGCAGAGGTTCATGTCTGCCTCTATTTTTCTTTCATAACAGGTAGAATAAATTTGGATTCTTGTGGGATCTCAGATTATTGCACAGCTGAATGGTTGTTCTGCATTATTGCGTTCATATTGGGCGCTGTTCGTACACATCCGGAGTGATTTGCCAGAGGGAGCTGTCTACCGAGGGCAGTACAGCCTGTGCAATCTTAAACTTTTACAATTGTATGCTTGGATGATTCTTTAGTCATAAACAAACTGTTGTACATTGCCCCCACAACCGTTTTCTCACTGTCAGACTGGAAATGACAACAACCTCGCAGGAGTTCAACACCTCCTAACACTGTTTACCTGCCCTCTGCCAGCAGCACAGTGCGTGATGGGAAACAGATCTGACAAGTCAGGTCAATCAGTGAAAAGGAGGAATCAAGCAAAAGTTTGAGTGTCCCCGTCGCACGTTTGATCTCTGTCAGTGTTGCGCCGGCTCCTCTTGATGGTCTGTCATGTTGAAAATGTGTCTAATTGGACTCAATTTGTCAGTTCCAGAGCTCATTGAGCATAATGCTAATTGGCCAGAGGAGCAGGGTGAGAATTGGCAGTGACAGCTTGTGTTAGCCTGTTGTGAAGGCGCAGGGAGCCTGCGCAGAGCAGAATAGATACAGTTGACGGCTGAAACTCAAGAAGGAGAGCTGCGGTTCACGGGAGCCGCAGGTCCTCCTTCGTTTCCCCTCTAGCTCACCCGATTGTTCGTCTTTGAGAAGCTATTTCCAGTGCCTCCCTCCTACTTTCGCTCTCTCCTCTTAGCTCAAGCTTGTCACTCTGATCCCCCAGGCTGAGAAGGTAAGACAATCTGTGGGGGGGGGTGTCACCCTGCTACCGCACAATCAGGTTGGCTTCAGGGAACATCTGTTGGAAAATGAAGTTATGCATTTTAAGGCTCTTTCACTACATGGGATGCCTCTGTGGTTCATCTCCTAATGTGGGAATTACGGTTAGATCGACTCTTTGCTAAGGCAAGTAAGGTTTCAGTGTGTGTGTGTGTGAAAGAGAGAGGACTTTTACGTGAGGATTCAGCCAAGCCAGTGGGACAGAAGCGCTGATGTGTGCTACCGTTTAAAATAGCCCAGACAGACAGCTGAGCAGCTGTGACCTCAGGTCCCCCGAATTCTCAGTTACACTCACTGACCACTCTGCTTCTTGCAGCATGTGTGTACCCACAGTATAATACACTGACTCATCCATACATTAAACTATATTTATGATGCTACCTTAGGAAAGAAAGCACAGCTGAAAGTAATTTTCAGACTAACTCTCTTTCAGTGTCTGAGTCTCCTCATGTTATTGTCCGTGTTTTAAAGTCGTCCACGGCTTTCTGCGTCAGTCAGCGCAAGTTATTGAAGGACGACAGGCGGCTTGTGTTTTGTCAGGCGGGGACAATGCAGTCCAATTACAGCTCAGGCAAAGAAGACGAGGCACGATATATACTCGGACTGGGCACTCTCACTGCTCACGTCTGCAGCCAGCCAGACACTCAGTTTCACAGCAACAAGCATGAAATAGACTCCGAGGATCAAATACAGACTGCGTGCAATTGGAAGTGTACGACTGCGGGACAGGGTGTGTGAGTGAAATCATCGGTGTGTGTTTGTGATGATTCTTGTGTTCAAAAACGAGTGTTTATGTGAGAGAGAGAGAGACAAAGAGAGAGCTTGTGGACCTTGTATGCATTAGCCAGGAAAGTGCTGCTAGTTGTGTGCTCACAGGCTGATGGCTAAAACAGTGGGAGGTGTGGTGAGACTTTCAGCCACTGTCGCCTGATACATTGCCATCAAATGCTTTTATAATCACTGTGGAGGAAAGAAAGACCAGTGCTACCCTGAGGACCAATTATAAGCATAACTTTTACATTTCTATAGCTCTAGTGTATGTTTCTATTTGACACCTAAACTTATGCATGAAACATTGATATGGCATTACACACACTTGATTTAGGCCACAACCTCACTCTGTTTAAACCTCCATGAGTCCAGCAGTAGCACCCTTCATGCTAGCTGGTGTTTATTTGTGTCCCACAGTAGCTAAGCTAGTCTCAGTAATGCTAACATTGCAGCTGACAGCACAGACTAATTCAGGGCAATTACAGCCCATGAATAGGCAAAGTTTCCAGCCAGCGGGTCAGCCGCACATCAGCTGAGCGAGCAAAGTTACTCTGTCGACGCCGCTGTCATCGCGCCTGTCTGCCTGCCACGGTTCTTTCCAATACCAAACCTTTACATGTCTGCTGCTCTCCCACACGGCCCCCCTGCCTCTATTCCTGGTGCAAACACCGACTGATATGTTTAGCAAGAGGCTTCCTGGATGCAAATAGAGAAGGTCAGACTCAGACGGCATAACTCTGTCCTCCTCCGCTGCTCAGCAGCAGGAAAAGTTTGGTCTAAGTGCTGCAGGGACAGGAAGCAAGCCAGTAAAAAGTAACCATAGCTACTAAGTCTTTTTGGTTTGAAGGAAGAGTTCGACATGTTAGGGAAACAGCTTACTTGCTTTCATGCTGATTAGTTACATTAAAAGAATATCTCACGTCTGTACGCTAACTATAAAGCCTGAGCCATGAGGCTATTAGCTTAGCTTAGCATAGCAGATTGGAAGTAGAGAGAAGCAGTCTTCTAATCTTGCTCTCTCCAGTTCAAAAATACTCCTCACAGCTTCTCTGATTAGCTGCGAGGAGCTGACTAACTTGCTGGTTTAGTTTCCTTAATTTAGTAAATCATCATGTAAAATATTACCAGTTGTGCTTTTACAGGGAGTTACACACTGCTAGCATTACTTGCAAGCACGTGACATGGTGAGTCACTTCCTGTAATGTATCTCAAACAAGATAGTGTGTTAAGTTAAGAGGTGCTAGTAGGCAACTATTGGCACAAAAGCTAATTCAGTGCAGTTCCCAAAATGTGAAATTATTCCTTTTAAAGGGTCAAAAAGTATCCCTGTGTGTATATGTATTTGTTTTAAATTCCTCATGTGGTGCAATATGAATTATTCAAGGGCCTGCAAACCTACAAAGGTGTTTTCCCTTATCATAAGTGATACTGATGTTTAGTGGAGCTTTGGGATAACATAATGTCCCTTAAAGGGCCAGTTTCCAACCTCAGTCCTATCATGCTATTATGGGGAGCTAATGCCATTATGGTATAAAAAAGATGCAGTGTCGCTCTGTGCCTTTGGAGGATGCTATCCACTTCTCCAATGGGCCCTGGAAAACCTCCGCCAGGGAGCTCGCTAAACTACACTTCCTCAATCGAGGTCGCCCGCCTTTCGATGTCATGTCTTGTTGAAAATCGTCAGGTTTGAAATGTAGACTGCAGACCTGAAGAATTTTTAGACGATCCACCGGTATATTCTCGTTGTATTTCGGATTCTGTACCACTCTGAGCCATTGCCTGCAGAGAAAACGGTAGTATTTCACTCCAGCGTCTCTCGCTACGCCGTTCCTTTCAGAGGGAGGGGCGCAATGCACGCTGGGAATGTAGAATGGGCGAAACCATGAGCTGTTTGCACAACTTTCTCCACAGCTATGGCGCCAATTTAAAATATTATTGCTTCTATTGATTACAGAGAACACCAGCTTTGACTGACTGACTGACTTTGCCAATTGTTCCTTTAATCCTCAGACAGTGGCTTCTTTGACAGTGGCTTTTTCCAGGGGTGAATTTCTCCTTTAACTTAATCGACCAATAGAACAAAGATTTATATAGCAGGAGAATGTGGAAGATGTCATTCAAACAGTGTCTACAATCAAACACTGTCCTAAATAAGTAAAACGTTTGTGTGGATGTGTGAGTAAGTAGAGTTTAAACACCCCTTTTCAATTCATGATCCAGATTCTGAAACCTGAATGTGTGAATTGCTCAATAGCAAATAATCTGATTCAAGCGCAGGCAGAACACCTAGAAACGAGCTGATGACATGTTAGTGGCTGCTCGGCTTACATCCCCTACGGATGTGCTGTCCGCCTAAGTATGGGATAAAAAAATCAGTGGTTGCAAGTGGAAAACATTTTATATCCACGGTGGCAGCACGGTGCAGCATGCCGTGTAGGCGAATGCTTCAACAGTGGAAATTATGGTAATGCATCAATGCATACTTGCAGATACCCGATCTTGCATTTCAGGCTGTATTGGAGGCATTTTCGATCCTTGTTCAGGACATTATGTGTATCTCCTTTAATAACAATCTTTTCCAAGCAAACATCTGTTGTTAATAAATGTCTATTGTGACTGACATTCCTAAAGGAGAGGCTATTGAGACAAGCAAAAAAAAGCAGAGCACGTTTAATAGAGCTCAGCTACACTGTATCTTACTGATACAGACGAGAGGAAATGAGACACAAAACAGATGACAAGTGACTTAAAATATGTACATTTATACACATGCAAGGGGACAGGGCTGTAAGTGATCTGTGGGTGCCATGAAAGACAGTCAGGAACAAAACATACATGGAGGAAATCATGTGAACTGAACAGATATGGTTACAGAAGACAAGACTGCCAAAACCTCACATCATCTCTACTATTCATTACCTGCAAGGCATCTGTGTATAATCGTATGTATTTGACAGACAGAGACAGAGTGGATGGCGACTTTCAGTGGGCAGAGGGGGTAAAAATAAAGGCAAGTTAATGGAAGAGGTATTTCTCCGCACATAGACACATGTAAGTGTAAAGATCTAGTTAGCTTAGATACTGTATGTGTGTAGCTTTTCGGCATTACAAGGTTTAATACTGGATCTGCACTGAGCGTGCATCCATCCACATTCACACAGGTACTCTACTGTACAGTTTCACCTAAACAAAAGAGGAAGCAGGTATACGGAGGAAGCCTTTATAGAAGTCAGTAAAAGAATTTGCTTTTATTCCGTTGGAATTCCAGGGAATGGTCTGCTTAAGAGCGGGTGCAGAGGCATTAGAGCTTATTGAACAGGTCTTTCACAATGGCTACAGAAATGGATAAAACTATAAATGCACCTGACTGTGAAAAATATTCTACTTGTCTTTTTGTGAGTTAAATGTGTTGAATGTAGCGGCCTGAAATTCCTCTTTTTTTCAAGTTCCAAACCATGGTTTAAGATGAAATGGAAAAAGGCATTATATCCGCTTTAGTGTCTTGAAGGAGGGCCTGGTCCTACCAGAGTTATCTTGATAACTTGGTAGGTCATACATGCATTTATGTGCAATTCAACGAGCAAACACACAAAACTGGATGCACAATAAACATTAGTAAAATCAACAATGTACAGATCAGTCCAAAATGTATTCATAGGCTTCAGCTGGATGATGTGCATTCCTGTTTTATTTGTTACAGAAATGAAACCTTGATAAGTTCTTTGCATTGTTTTGTATGAAACATCGAGCAGACGAGCACAGTCCATTCATAGCTAAGGGAAAAGAAAACCTCCTCCTGCTCAATCAGTTAAGAGCTTATTGTTGATTCACACCCTCACACACTCTTTCCATCTATATACAGTTACATACTATACACACCTAGTCTGTCTGCACAATGTGTTCAGCCGTGCAAGTGTGCCCGTGCTCTACCTGTGAACTCATTACATTCTAATCCCTGCCAAGGTACACAGTCATTAGAGTGTGTCAAATCTGCCGTTCTGGGGCCAGGCACCTGGGCTTGATCTATCAATCTATCATGCATTCCTTAATCCTCGAAAAAGAAAATGAGTCGAGCTGAATTCTTCTGCCTGGCTGGCATATGTCGCAGTAGCCTGAAAGTTTTAAGTAAAAACCAGCAGCAGAAAAAGAAGACAGCTGTATTTGTACCGTAAATGCAAAAACATGTATGTAAGTGAAGGCGTTTTTTAAGTGATGATGCAGTCCCGTTCTGAGCCACAGAGGGTAGGGCTGTATTGGTGTCTGTATATGCATTCAGCCCAGCCTAGAAGAAGCAGCAGCCTACTCTTTGAAGATGAGTGTGCATGGGATTAGCTTGTGCAAACACCTACACTGGTGATGCTGCAAGACAAAGAGTTCCTGCAAAAGCCCCCGTCTACAGTCTCCTGCAGCGACGTCCTCTTCTCCTCCACGCTTTGCTTTCCATTTCTTTTCTCATTACCATCCACCCATACTTTCAGGTTAGGAGTAAGGATACTATGTGTGACGTGTGTACGATATGTGTGTCTGTGTTCATGTATGTGGTTCCTATAGGGGCTACTTTGGGTGGGTGATTTCCAGAGGCAGCTGGCATCAGAACAGAGTCCACTGCAAGCAAAGTGCAGCAAAGAGCAGCGCGAGGCTCCAGGGTTGCGCCCAGCAGACGGACGCCGATCCACCTATCACCCTCACCGAGGGGGGCTTGGAAGGGTTCTCGTGTTGGCTGTGACCTCCAGGCTGTCTCCCGATGGGCTTCCCTACGCTGGAGACTTCTGTGTGTACTGTGAGAGACAAAGCGAGAGAGAGAGAGAGAGAGAGAGGGAGGGAGGGAAGAGAAAAAAAACAGGCTTTGATAAATGGTTTGGCTCATCATTGTAATCATGCTAATCTGCTTTAATGTTCAGAGTCCTTTGAGCTTGTAGAGTTGTATATTAGAGGCTCATCATCCAATCAGGATTCCCATCACCTAATCTCAAGGGTTTTCAAAAACAATCAGACGTGAAAATGATGTATGATTATGTCTGTTACAGTTAAAGTGAGTTCATATGTGCGTAAGAAGAATCACAGCTGCAGCTGTTTAGGTTGAAGGAAGCCGTAATTCATTTTGAGGAGTGCTTTAAAACATGTCAGAAATGCATTTACTGTGCCACTGTGCAGCTACCAGCACACCTGTAAATCATTGTCTGCCTCTCATGCTGCCTTTCTGCCACATAAGACAAAGTTAAAGAAAAAGACTCCCGAGCCGTTTCCCATCACACTCTTATCATGATGGAGGGCCGACCGGGTATGCAATCATCAGCTTCAGATGATTGACAGCCCTCACTGGGTCGTTACAGCCAATCAGAGATAAATCAAAGTGATGAGAGTGGGGCAGACATTAAACACCAATCATCCTGACAAACACACACAAAGTTTCACACACAGACTGGTGAAGCTCTAGCTTCCCTTAAAGAGGACTTCGCTCATGAACCCACCCTCGCTGTTTTCGAAGTCTCCTTTAAACTTGATCACATCCTCATACAGTATCTTCGCCCTGGCTCTGAATGCATCTCCTTCCTCTCATCAGCTCACTTCCCTCAGGGATGCAGCAGCGCGGTTGTGTATCTAAAATTCTGAGGAAATGAATTCCTTCTGCTCGTTTCCCCATCCTTCTTTCCGCCCTTATTTATGGATCCCATCTGAACACAACCCAGCCAGGCTACTTACATTAATGGATTAGGAGAAAGATAATCACCCTCGGCGGCACAAAGTGCACCAAACACAATTAAAATCCAGTTAACCTGGAAAAGCTAAGAGCTCACAGGTGTCGTGGATATTTATATCCATATGCAGGAGGGCAAGCATTGTGTGACGAGAGTAGAGGTGAAATTAATTAAGAAAGAAACGAACAGGGAGAGGCATTGAGGGGCTGTGTTGTGATGTGGAGTAACCCTAGTTAGCAGAGCACAATCAGTGCCAAAGCCGAGTGTCGAAATGTCTGTTTGAGCTGCCACGCTCACAAAAACAGGCGAGGTTTGCTGTGATTCTCACCAGTGTCTGATAACTGATCTCGGTATGAGTCAGTTTTATAATTAAATAGAGTAAAAGACTCCCTTGTGTGGCGACTTGGCTGACAAGCAAGGTGACAGCCAGGTTTGTGATAAGTTATCAGGTATTACACCCATAGACACTGTGAAAACTCATAGGGCTCAGTGCAGGAGCTTTATATGCCTGACTGAACTCCCTTTCTCTCGCGCGCTGACATAAAGGATCTCTCCTTTTAAACTGTCATCTGAAAGGATAGTTTTTCCTTTCCCACTTGGCACGGTCAAACGTGTTAAACTAAGAATACACTGTTTTGTAGAACTAATTCATATCCACCCATCCCTACTGTGCACTTGGGTTTGTTTGCGTGCATGTGTATGCATGAGTGAGTAGGGCTCGGCGGGGCTCTGGAGAGAGGAGCGTTTCCCGTGCCAATGGTTTTTGTTGTTCCAGCAGACAATAGACAAAGACATCATTTATCCCAAATCAGATTGCTGTTATTGTTTCAATGGAAATGGGCTGCATCTCATCAGGGAGATGTCAGAAAACAGCGTTTGAATGGGCCAACACAACACTAATACTTCTCCACTGCCGGCTAACAAACTGGCTAATTATTGCAGCAGGGCCGTGCCAGAACAACCAATTACAGCGGAGAATACAGTACTGCCAACCAGTTTAAAGTGTCTTATTGAAATAAGGTAGACATGTTGGAATGCATGGTGGTTGGATGCTTTGTGATCTTTTAATTAAGATACAATTGGATGCAATAATTCAAATTGAAAGGCTGAGAGTCAATACCCATTACACTTAAAACATAAGCAGGTTTGTTTAAAGGCAAAGTGCCACCAGCTGGGAGAGCCATAAGAGAGGCTAAGTGAAATATTTATGTTGTAAATATCAGGTTTCATTTCCTATTAAATGTCACTCCCAATGCATGAAAGAAGTTTTTCAGGATCGTTAAACCTGGAAGAAATGCTGGAAAGACCCAGGACACCTACAGGAGATCATATATCCCAAACAGAGAGCGATCCAGAATCCTCCGCGAGGATCAGGAGGACCTGGCCGGGTAAAGAGACTCCGCTGCTGTCCAGATAAGCAGCAAATGCTTGATGGATCATTGTTGCTGCAGAACTCTGGTAGATCAGTTTGAAATATTTTCTGCATTGTGAATATGTTTTATAAATAGATGTAAGCAATCCTTTAAGATGACATTTTTGGCAGTATCATCAGTTGTTGCACAAAGTCTTGAAAACAGATGAACAGCTGTTGTGAAATAAGAGCAGTAAAGTTCAGCCCGAGCACTGACAGGTGCAGTTAGATCTTACAACACAGCTTTAGTTTCTTACTGAAATATAATAATGCATGTTTATCTTAAAGAAATTACACTTACACAATATGAAATCTTAAAAAAAAAAAAAGATTTATTTTTGACAGATTTAAGAGGTTTAACGTGAGAAATTGCTCAAACCTTTTCAGGTCGAAATAATTGTCAAACAAGCAGCACGCAGAGCATGAAACACAACTCAGCAAAGGTCAATCTGCATGTTGCATGCTAGTTAACTCATTTTAATTTAGTTTTGACTTTAAGCTATTAGTCTGTGACATGCCAACATACTAGTCTAACGAAAACAGACTATTTTGTGATAAATAAACGTACTTAATGGAATATGGAAATATCAGTCATATTGATAATCTTATTATTTAAGTATAAAAAGTTAAACAGTACAAGCAGTACAAACTTGAGAGAAACAAATGAAAAGTTAAGTCCCTAAAGCCAACAACAACTTGAGGTACAAAGAGATGGAAACCCAGGAGGCAGGCAGGAGGATGGAAGAATGTAATGTTGTTGTCATAATGAGACAATGTTAGCAGATAAGCCGTGCTTCATGAGCTGGCTCATGTGTAAATCCCACAAATATGGTGGGGAGGGAATAAACAAGCAAGACAGAAAAGCAGAGGGCAGGAGGGAGGGAGGGAAAGATGAGGAAAACAGTTCGTTTGGCTTTTCACTTTGAGGAGGAGGACTTATCGTCAGTCTTATCTTCAAGGCAGATTGAATCGATCACCTGAGGCGACTTAAAGGCAATGCAATAGCATTCAATGACATGTTCTCCACCAGCACTAGACCGATGTGATATGACTGGGAGAAAAGGCAAAAAAACGGAGAAAAAAATGGATAACTGAGAGTGCTAAGAGGTTTAAACAGGACCACAGAGCCTAATGAGAATGAAAAAGTGTGTAAAGATGTGTGTTTGTGTGTGTGGGACCTACACTAGTATTAAAGGAGCAATTCTCCCCTGGAAAAAGCCTCTGTCAGTCAAAGCTGGTGTTCTCTGTAATCCATAGAAGCAATAATATTTGAAATTGGCGCCATAGCTGTGGAAAAAGTTGCACAAACAGCTCGTGGTTTCACCCATTCTACATTCCTACAACACCCAGCATGCATTGCGCCCTCCCTCTGAAAGGAACGGCCCAGCGAGAGACGCTGGAGTGAAATACTACCGTTTCGCTGCAGACAATGGCTCAATCAGAAATACGACAAGAATATACCGGTGGATCGTCTAAAAAAATCTTCAGGTCTGCAGTCTATATTTCAAACCTGACGATTTTGAACGAGACATGACATCAGAGGGCGTCCTAGACTGAGGAAGTGTAGTTTAGCGAGCTCCCTGGCCTCCACCAGATGATGTGTTTTACATAGTCTGGTGGAGGTTTTCCAGGGCCCATTAGAGAAGCGGATAGCGTCCTCCATAGGCACAGAGCGACATCACATTTTTTCCCTACCATAATGGCATTAGCTCCTCATAATAGCATGATAGGACTGAGGTTGAAAATCGGCGAGCTGGCCCTTTAAGAATAGGTTTTAGTATATTTCACTTTTCATTAAAACCAGACAGAGTCATGGGGGTTAATGTTTGTACATTTGAACATCTAAAGCTCCGATATACAGCGACAGGTCAATGCAAGCTAACAGGGAGCATCTGTCTTCTGCCACCGTGTTGACCTCCCTGCTGGCTAATTGTGTGAGAAATTGTTCATAGTGTCCTTTGCCACTAATGCCTCTCCAGATGGGCAGTTTGTGTGTTTTGAGCAGCTTCCACTTCCCACTGGCCAAGGAGCAACAACAGCTGCTTCTAACAAGCCTGACCACAAAACTAAACAAGAGGACCACCTCAGGCTTCAGCCAAGAGGATGGAGGGATGGGAGGGAGAGGGAGGGAGAGAGGAAGGGAGGACTAAGGGTTAGAAGGTGAGTGGGAGGAACAAAAAAACCATGGTCATCATTTCTCCAGATTAAATCCTGAAGCCTATGCAAAGGGAAGACTGTTCTCAAACAATCCTCCTTCTGTGTTCACCTGATAAGATTGAGTCTCTCGTCATACACACTGTAGATAAGAGTGCACACGCTGGCAGCATGAATGCATGCAACACACAACAGCAGACACTCACACGTAGACGCACTGCTGGTGCAAAGGGCAAAAGCTTATTAAACTATAGTCCGTTTGTGTTGTGCATGACTGTGTATGTTCGGCGTGTTGTGTAAGCCTGCATGGGCTTGGTTGGATGCTAGCTGCAGAGATGTAATCCAGTGAGGAATGATGCTACTGTATACTGGGGCTTAGCAAGTTGTCACACAATATCCCATCAGGATGACAAGGCAGCTTTTCCAGACTCAACACTGACATGGAGCCATTGCAGAGAGATGCAGCATGTGTTCTACTCCGTTCAATTGTGCTGTCTCAGTGTCATCTGTGTTACCGGCTCTTATTTAACCCCACATACAAGTTCCATGTGTAAATAGAAAACGCCGACCTGTTTATCATGAGCTCTAAAGCACCTGTGGCAGACTTCACACCTCCCCCCTGCTGTGCACAATTATAAGAGCAGTCAGAAGGTGGCGGTTTGATTTATGGCGCATGTAGGGAGTGTGATGGAGGTCAGAAACTTGCTTCTCCTCCCTCTCGTTCTCACCATCTTCCTCTCTCTCTCTGCTCGCACCGCTGCCGTGACCTTGAAGGTCTTCTCCCTGCCAAGCAGTTTGATGGGAGACGGATGCAGCGTGGATGGGGGCGGGGGTGTTGTAAAGCCGGACACGGGCCTGGGTTCTGACAAGGCCACTTGACCTGCCTCGCAGCGATGTTTCATAAAGAGAGGTGACCTTTGACACACAGACGGATATGAAGCTCTGGAGAAAGCTCGGTCAGGAAGACTTTATTTTGCATGCGAGGCCTGTTGTTTGTTTCTCATTTGATTCACTCCTCTCAGACATGAGAGCTCAGAATGTCCTGCAGTCAAATAAGGTAGAGGCCGTTCCCATGTGCTGATCACTTCACTGCGACACGCCCTCATTGTAAGTCTTTTATATTGCCATGCATTTGCCAATCACTTTTCCAGTTGTTCCAGCTCATCCTGTTGTCCTTTCATTGGTCACTCCAGCTCTCAGTCAAGCCCATCAGCTCCCTCTGCTTCATTATTTCATCAGCCAACACCTAAACCAACAGTGTCTTTACTCAGTGGGGGGTATATCAAGCCGCCACTCAAGGCCCAATCTCCCTGTAGAGTGTAAGCGGCAAAGACTTTCTGACACAACTTAATTACCACACATCATCTGTTTTAATAAATACTCATCCTACTTCATTAACTTGTCTCTCCTGATTTAAATGGATTTACGTGATTGGACGGCGCGTGATTGGTTCCAGCACAAGTTCAAGACTTCGGCGACAGAAGTACAATTCATCCAACCATTCCTCTCCTGTTAGAGCTCCGCCAAGCAGCTGAGAAATGATACTGTTGACTTGCTAGATCAATCCTTATTTGCTGTATTACAAGATTTTCATGCAGTAGCCATTATGTCCTGGAAGCGCAGGAACCCACTCACCGTTTTTCAAATGCAGTGAAGTCGGTAAAAATGACGTGTGCCATTAGTCTCTGTCGTAAGCAGGGAGAGAGCCATCTCCTCTGATTGATCCAACCTGATGTGTGACCTTTGCCAGATATTTGCTTCATGTCATCTTTTCCTTTGAGAGCCAGAGGCTCTTTGTTTCCCGAGTAAAGAAAGAGAAAAGCCAGATGTGGAGCAATCCAGGAATATCTTTTGGTAGAAGCACGATTGTAGATTTTGTTCCATTAACTTTATACACTTTGAGGTAGAGGTCTTCACGGGTGCACCAGAACCCGAGGACCTGGGACCCGACCCGGGACCCGACCTGGGACCCGGACGGGTTCAGGTCCACTTATTACATGGTCAAACGGGTCCGTGTCGGGACTTGTTCTATAACCCTCGGTTCCGTGTCTGTTCAACATTATGTGTAATACCCGAATGGATCCAAGAAGACCCGTGATTAGAAAGTGTTCATGATTAAGGTGCTGTGTGTGTCAGTGTGTGTATTTTAACTTGCAAAGTGGAAAAAAACATAAGAAAAAGCAACAACGAGTTGAGTGACGTGTCACGTGGCTGCAGGTTCAGAGAAAAGTTGAAGCCAAAGCTGGTAATGATGGATACCTTCCTCACTGATGTGGACAAAAAAGCTAAAAGAAAACAAATATAAAGAAGTAAAACCTTGTTTATGTGAATTGTGGACAAAGACGAGAAGAAAGTATGCGCAGCTACGAGTAACACGTGTGTGGCTTCTAAACGAGCCGCGCGTTTGTCATCTGTCTGAATGACAGCAAGTGGACTTTTAATCTGAAATAGTGGATTAGCATCTCTGCTTTTATCAACACGACATGGATACCAGGAAACCTTGATGTGTTTTAATAACTTTCTTGGCGGAGGAAGGATTATATGCACGGACAGGCACAGGGGAGAAGGCTGCGTCACACAGGTAGGACAAAAAGGTTTGTTTTGACAGCTGACTAATGGCAACTTGTTTATATTAATCAGCTGTGAAGTCGGTGCTGATCGGGTCTGTTTCGTCCGGCTGGGGTCGGATATGACATAACTCTGTTCGGGCCCCAGCTTTCAAATAATAGACGGGTCCGGGCCCGGCATTTCTCGGTTCTTCACGGGTCCAGGTCCCAACTTCAAATATTAGACGGGTCCGGTTCGGTTCCGGATCGCACAATAACGGGTCTGTTAGGGTTCGGGGGCTAAATTTTGGACCCGTGAAGACCTCTACTTTGGGGTTCATCAGTATTTGGGTATATAAAACATATCCAGAAAGGACCAACACCAAACACTCCTCAGATGCAGCATTATTCCTTTCAAACAACACTGACCTGATTGCATGTGGAGTTGCACACACACAGTTATTCGCCTGCCCCCCCATCAGACCTTTGGACACCAATAAAAGACTGATGCTGCCCTCAGAGGCTATGGATCACGGCTGTCCTGACAGTGTTTGGTTCAGCTGGAGAATGCTAAAACCCCGGGTCACCGTGTTTTTTTAAAGCTTTTCTTTCACTGTCTCTCTCACACACAGACATTTATCTTCCCGTGCACCCACACAATATTTTCTTATCTCTTTTCACACAGACTTTCTTACAAAAAAAAGGGTTAGGTAGAAGAGGGAGAGGATGCATTCACACAGTTCATTAGTGGCCATCTATCTCTCTGGCTTTTTTGTCCGTGACTCTCTCTTTATGTGGTGCCATGTCAGGCAGGGGCTCCTCTCCGCTCTCCCTTAAACTAATCTCCCCATTACGTATTCGAAGAAACACTCCGAATTTGCCGACAAACACACAAATTTCTCTGGGAACTATGCCTCTGGCTCACAGGCAACCCTTTAATGGGAATCCAGGACTGGTACAGGGTCTCTGGCAGGCCACTCATGGGGCTACAGGGGCAAAAACACAGGGGCACCAGTGGGGTACACATGTTAGCCCACAGCTAGCCTAGCAACGGGCATAGCAGCATGGCAACTCCAGAGCAGGGATCGGTGCAAAGGAATCTGCCCAGTGCGATTCTTGGCTGAACTAGACTATTAAGCCCCTTGGCAAGATTAAGATTTACATCCCGTTACACACACACACACACACACACACACACACACACACACACACACACCGAAACAAATAGGCAAACGGGGCCCTGGGAGGACAGTGACCCCCACCAGTCAATGTGACAAATCCTCAAGATGGAGGGGAATCCTGAGGAGAAAACAGCCTCTTTGCAAAGGGAGAAGTTAAAGGCCCAGTACAACCCATCATTCACACACAGATGCGTACACCAGTGTTGGTTCAGTCACACACACCTCACACTGCACTCAAGCACCAGATGCCTCATTGCACTGGCAGGTGTCAGGTTGTCCTTGTAGACAGGAAAGCGTGAAGGATGCAGAGATAAACTGGCATTCATTTTTTTTGCTGTCGTACTTTCACACTCTTGCACATGCACACTTCACCGCCATCCATTATAGTGCACACTGGGTATGTCTCATATTGTTTCACACGTGGATCCCACCCAGAGAACAGAAATCACAAGTTTACCTGCTTTTATGTGAATTATTTCCTTGAGAATCGGAAACTTGAGAGCTTTTTGTTGAAGCTGTACAGGTGAAAGATACTTGAGTGCGTGTAAACTGTCGTTGGGGGTGCTACCTGCTCAGCGGCACCGTGTAGCTGCAGAATCGTGGACACAAAAGCAAGATGCAAAGAGCATATTTGCAGCCCAGTTTTGCTCCATGTGACCGGTCTCCTCTGAATTAAACTGATCTAAGTGATGCTCGCCTTTTCAACTTCAAAGTGTTTTCAGAAAGCTGTGTGGGTTAGAAAAAAAAAAAGAAGTTGCGCTGTGATGTTATAAATGTTTGATTTTGTGGGGGTGAGTCAAATACTTTGATGTAAACTCTTGGTTGCATAACTGACTGCAGTTTTAGAATTAAATCACTTTGAACGGTGCACTAAGTACGCTGTCAGTGGCCCCCTTCCTATCTGATCTGTAATCAGCTGAAGCAGCGTTAGGTCAGCCCCCCTCCCAGCCCTCAGGCCTGACAGTCTGTTACAGGTTCAGCTCTAATTGCCACATCAATTATGGATAAGGGAGAAGGGCTTTGTCGCTCTCACCACTGGTCAATAGGATAGGCCTTTAATGAAGCAAAGTCTTGCATGCAAGTCTCTTTGATGCACACACATTTATAAAGCCTCGCGCTGCAGGTAGTCAATACAAAAATTGGCTCATTGCGGCTAAATTCCATTATCTGACCTCTCATGCAACGCTAATGCACCTCGGCTATCTAAAACAGATACTCTGATCATGGATTTCTTTTAAAACAAAAGTTTGCATCTTTTGAGTTTGAGGTAGAAGTTCCTGCTTCACATTCAACACCCTCAATCTCCCCTCACCTCCTCTGTATTTTCCCCTGCATACCATCCCGAGCTGAGACAAAGAGGATCAGACTCATCCCTGCTTATCCTTCTACTGTATTTTTCAATATCAGTGGAATGTCTGCCTTTATTTGCTCAGTGCTGTGTTACAGCAGGAATGCCAGTTTTCTGCGCCGGTAGCCGGGGTCGGGCTTCAAGGCGAGTAAAGAAAGTCAAGGGGGTCACTCACGCAACCCCCTCGCCTCTCCTTCCATCCAATCCTCATCTTAACCCCCAGCAGAGGAGCCTGGGTACGAGCATTAATAAAGCAGCCCAAATAAACCAGGACCATCACTAAGTCGCCTCAGCTGTAGGTCCGTCTGTTAGTGTGCGGAGCCGGCAACAAAATATTTCCACAAATTCATTCTGATTAAATCTGGTCCCATTGAAGACCCAAAGGCCAGACAAACTCATTTAGGCCAGACAGAAGGTCAGGAGTGTTTGGCACACAATAAAATTCAAGTCAAATCCACTGAATTTGCTGCTTTCAATAAAGAACACTTTATGAGTCTGGACACCATCTTTAACCATTTTAAAAAGGACATTTACTGCATGGAAACCTGCACATGTTGTAAGGATTTCTTGTTAGATTAGTGAATAACAGCTCCTTCTGCGGTACTGTAATAAAGACTTTTATGTGGCTACGGTATCACAGCACTGAGTCACTAGCATTCCTTGTTCCTCTGCAATAAACCGTCTAGCAACCATACAAAATCGCAGATTCTATGTATCATTTCTACTCACTTCCGAGGTTGTAACCCTCACGACTTCCTTTAGTTTATAACCTGTTGCAACACCTGAGATTCCTGGTGTTTCCCAACCAGGTTCCCAAAGGTGTGCTGGAGAGGCTCCATCATAAAGGCCTTGCTGATACTGCTTAGAAAGGAAATGATGATGCTCGCTAATGAGAACCATTCTCCTCTGATGACCGCATGTCTAGGGAGCCCTTAGAGCTAATATGCTCTAAGAGTGCCATAAAAACCACGGGGCACAATGTGCCAGGCCAGGAAGAAAGAGGAGACCACAGAAAGGAAAGGTGAAAGATGGTATGAAAAGGGATGGCTGGGGCAGCACAGTAAAAGTGAGGCAGTTAACAAGGTGCTGAGGTGTACAATAAAAAAGGTTTGGCACTGTGATTAAGGTGAACAAGAATATCTGTCAGGTACTTTAGGTGCTAAAAAATGGGGTTGAGCACATATTAGTCTACAGTAAAAGATGATTATCCTGCTAATTGTTCTTTCCCCGTACCCATTTCAGAGGGAATGGGACTAAAAGGTCTCAGGATCATTCAGTTTTTGTCCAAAGAATTGAGAAAATGATGTAATGATATAGAACAAATACCTGACTGTGCATATCCGAGTGAAAATGTGACTCACTACTCCCACATCCACCCGCAAACCAGACCACGGCTCTGCCTGGCCAAAGCTATCTCTGATCCTCTTGTTCCTTCCTCTCAAACCCTCCTCTGCCCCGAGGAGCTCTCGCTCAACCCCTTGAGCTCCAGATGAAAGGCTACGGGAAATGGCAGTCCTACTGGTAATATCCGCATCGGGACGCAGCCACTACATCTGCTGACCAGCCGGCCCAAAGCACGCCAGTCCTCAGGGGCCCCGGCTCAGTCCAGGACCTGGGATGGGAGGATCAAGGGTTGGGATTGGTTCGACCCGTCCTGGCAGAGCGTTCCAGAAACCAAATCCCTAATCTTTCCTCCTAACCCACCTCTCTCACGGTAGATCGAATCATCGGCTGTCGCAATAGTCTTCTCTGAACTTTATTCTCATGTAAGCTGCACTTCCAAATCTGTACCTCTTGTACTGTAACATTACATCATATAGCTCTCCGGTATTTCCCCCATCATTGTCTTAACTGTCATAAGCCTTTTGCTTTCCCCTTAAACTCTACCTGACCTCGTGTCCTCTCTCAGATCCCAACTTGCTGCACTTCACTCCTAATCACCATCTTTTCTCCATCTTGTACGTTTTCTAACATGAAAGGCAGGTGAGTGCTCGGTCCAGGGCAGCAGCAGGCTGCAGTGGGCTTGGGCACGATCCAGTGTAATCCTGCTAACGCTGGTGTAGGTTGGCCATATCCTGCCCAAGAAACCATTCATTTCAGGAATGTGTTGTTCCTGCCAGGGCGGACAGCTGCTGCACACCTTTGCGGCCTTAAAGGATCTGAAGAGAAGTTCTCTTCATGCCTTTGACATTGGGTTACAAACACACTGGCAACCCGATAACCTCATGAGGCAGGTCAGGTCAAAGTTGAATAACGGTGTCAAGGGTAGGTTCAAGGTCGTCATCCATACAGTGGAATGCTGTGTTGGAACATTTAGGTGTTGGAAACGAGATCTCTACAGACAGGTTTTTTACAGCTGTGGACTGCAAAATTTCAACTTCATATAAACTGGACATTGATGGATGGGGAGCGCAGACTTTGCTCTGGTGCCCTTCAGCCTTAAATGCAAAATAGCTGATTGGATCTTTCTCGTGCCATATAAACCCACCTCTACACGTCTTTGAACGAGTGTGTGTGTGTTAAAACGTGGACTAAAATTCATAACTTAAAGGGATAGTTCGGATTTTTGGACACCAAGTTGAATGAAATATTTGCTAGTAGTGTAGTGGGCGCAAAGCTATTAGGTCACTCACCGAATCCCGTGGCCGGAGTTGTGGCCGGTTCTGAACGTAGAATAAGTAGTTCCAGCGAGATGCCAGGGTCATGAAACCAACAAGTTTTACCCATGTTGATTTCATATACTCAGTTGTTTGGCACTATTTTCTCTCTTGAACAATTCAGTATCACTACGCCTACTGCAAGCCGGTTTCTCAGGTAAGCCGTCCAAGTAGCCGTTTCACGTTGATTCTGACTGATTCGCATCATCGTTGAAGTAAACATGGCGGACTATGAAAGTGATGAGGAAGATTTACCTTTAACAGCGGATCCAACGGGACCTCTAAGGGCACGATCCGTGTCAGGAAAACGATGAATACGTGCGGTGGAATTTTTTTTATTACAGCCAGGAAAATCACAAATGTATTTTCCTCTGTGACAACAAACATCGTCTCACAAGTTACCAATTCCAGCGTGTTCTCTTAGAAACAGCTGATGGATCACGTCCTCTGAGAAACCGGCCTGTCGCAGGCGTAGTGATACTGGATTTGTCAAGAGAGAAAATAGTGCCAAAAGAACGGCGCAGTATATGAAATCCTAGGACGATGATTTTGTGTTGAAAATGGATCACCACTACCTGCGTGTTGTTTTTGTAGGGTCAAACTTGTTGGTTTCATGACCCTGGCATCTCACCTGAACTACTATTACTATTACTATACTATTCTATGTTCGGAACCGTCCAGAACTCCGACCAGGGGACTCAGTGAGTAAGCTAATAGCTTTGCATCCACTACACTACTAGCAAGCATTTCATACAGCTTAGTGTCCAAAAATCTGAACTATCACTTTAAAGTAGGTAATTTTCCTGGAAAAGAAATGTCAACAAAACCAGCAGCTGTGGATTTGAGATAGTGTTCAGAGTTTACACCCTTGGGGTCAGGTTTACAGTCACACACACACACACACACACACACACACACACACACACACACACACACTCAAAACCACACATCCAAACACATCCAGCCAGCTGTTTCCTTCTGCATGATGGTATGCAAGGAGCAACAATAAAAGCTAATATATGTGTCCTTCTGTTGAAGTGTAAAATAAGCACACTTATCCCCTCCTAAATCTTTCACTTCTGTCATATTTAGATAATTAGATTACTTGACAGGATGGCAAAGCAAAACAATCATCGCCAATGGCTTCATGCTAATAGACATGTTTAGGCAGTGAAGTGCAGAGAGCGTGAGCAATGCCGGGGGTGTCTTCACTTACTTGATGAGCTCACCAGTGTTCCAGACAGATGGTGTTTGTTACCAAAAGAGAATTGTACTTTCATGGCTGTACGATTCACGCTTTTTTTCGCTGCACATCCCTCCGGCTCAATCACAGGAAGTGTTTATCCGTGCATTTACTTCTCCTCCTCGGAGATGGATAACCTGCTTTCTCCTGCTGATGTTTTTATGACTCCTCGCACCTTTGTCAGGCAGCTTTGCGCAAAAAAGCAGCACAAACAACACGAGACTGCAGACAAATGCAAGTAGGTGTACCAGTGGGAAAGTTTCTGCGTTTTAAATCTCCCACATTCCATCTTAACTCCTCTGAGACTGCATAAAAGTCAACTTGTACATTGTGCACTTTTAATATCACAAAAATTAACATGTGTTCTCCTGATTAGCCTGTTTTTCCAGAACTTCACAAAAAGCCAGATCCGAAAAGGCTGCGTTTACCCTGCCAGAGAGTCAGACACGACTGCTGGACGGAAGCAGATGGACAGATAAAGCTCTGTTTTACCTTTTAATGCACAGACATTCAGAGTGGTCTCTCTCTTCCTAATGGAGGGATAGTGGTCTAATGTGCCACTGTGGGTCTTTTAGAGATTAATACCTTAATGAGCGAGCTATAAATGAATAGCTCCTTTGGAAGGAGCAGCCATAAGTGTTCCCGGGCTAATACAGTTAATAAGCCATAGTCACGCCAAAAAATGTACCACAGAAGAGGCTCTCATAGCTGCAGGGGGAGAGGGATGATATGGTTCATTAAAGAGCCACTGATTTATTCTCCTGTTCATGGCTGTGGTCATGGCAGTTCGTATGTGACCGGGCCTTGTTTAGTTGGCGCACAGAGTACGCTAGGATGTCTCCGGGCGCGAGGGGCAGGATCTGAACCGAGATAAAACAAGCATGACATCATGCAATCAGCCTGCACTCGCTTTTAATAGAGACTTTGTGAAAAGGCTTTTCCAACTTTGTCTGTAGCTTTTTTCGCACATCTGAATCTATATTTAGCTGAAAACTGTCATATAGTAACGTTGACTCACACAATTATAGCTCAGTTTTTATACGGCTCCCAGGGTAGGTATATGTATCTTTATTTTTAGACGTACTTTCAGTCTGAAGATGGCCAAACACACGCGTCCTATCTCCTCGGTACGGCCTGCAGCAGTTGCATCACATCTGAGTGATGACAGAGACAGCGAGTCTGTTCTCTGCAGATTAGTGCTGTTCATTAGCTTCGTGATGAAGTCTCTGTTAGCAGAACAGTAGGAGGTCATGCCCCCTTTTAACATGGAGCTTGGGAGCTCTGCCGCAGCTCCACAGCGGCAGACAAATGCACGGATAAACGATGGTTCCTATCCCTATGATGCATTGCATTTAATACCTGCTGGGGCTGTTAATAAATCCAAATAAGTCAATAGAGGTGCCAATTTAAAACATCACTTAGCCATCATTGAAGCAGATGTCACCAAATACATCGAGCGGCCAAGAAAATTGACAGATGGAGAGCTTTTAATGTCTTTAAAAGTTAAGATCTTAGTCGTTAAAGAAACCCGCCGACCCAAAGCTTCACTTTGAACAGCTTGACAGGCGAGTGTGTGAGAACACGCAACTGAAAAATTGATTCAAAATATGTGTATTACAATAGAAGTTATTCCCCTCAAAGCTTTCAAATTTGCCGAAGCATTCCCACAACGGAGTTCAAAGCCATGCTTGGCTCGTCTACGTGAACGTCGAGCCAGAAACGGACCGTCCATGCATGAAAGAGTTGCCCAGCTCCTGTCATCATCCTTCAGAAAAGCAAATGACTGACTCATAGTCGTAGTTGTCTTACAATAGTGCCAATGCTTGAGTTTGTTTTTATAGATACAAAAAGGCCAAACGCCTCTAGAAGCAGCATGGTTTTGTTTCTGGGTGACAAATACTCTTTTGAAAGCTAAAGGACAGTTGAGCAGGCAACAGAGCTCACCAGGGTATGGATTCATTCTTTGAGCTCAGGCTAATGGGTTTTGTTCTGTAAATCTCAGACAGTGGTTTTGATTGATTATCCCCCACTGTGGGCGTACTGCTGCTGCTGTCAGAGCTCTAAGAAAGGCTAGCATGTTTTATCCACATCGCAACAAGGAGCGGGGCAGAAAGGACCTGCCCGGGGCCGCGCGTAACGGAGGAATGCAATGGCTATTGATTTGTTTATTAGCTGTATTATGGTGTGAAAAGCCTTCATGCCACCTTTTTGTTACACTGGACCAGCAGTTTTATGCTGTGCTGATGGCACACTAAGCCACATCTGTTGTAAACATTGTTATACACAGACAGAGTATATTACTGTGGCTGATATCTTATAATGGGGGATGTGCTTTTTATGCTAACTATGTTAACTTATTAGCATCTCCAGCTCCTAATACAGCTGTGAGTGCTTGAGTCAGTTACTTGTTATATAAGTACATTAGGGTGTGATGAACACCTGAAAAATTGCCATCATAATTAAAGCAAACACTGATGGTTGCTTTTCTATATGAAATGCAGCAGCACAATACAGAGCTGTAGAGAGATAAAGAGGTAGGAGGCTTACATAGACAGCTGACCTCTGACCTGCATGATTGGCGCAGGACAGACAGGAGGATAAAAGCAATATATTTGACACATATTTAGCACGTAACAAGAGCTAAAAATAAACACTGGATTAATGTGTCAAAGTTTTAAAAGGCAAAAAATTAATGTCAGGTTTGATCATCGTCGAAATGCCTCTTAAATGATCTGACAAAAAGTTAAAATGCTCTGATCGTAGCTACTCAAGACAGATAAAACGGTTCTTTTGTCTGTGATAAGATTAGTAAATCTTTTTCAAGCACATTTTGGGGCCTTTTTGCCTTTACTTTGACAGAGTGCAGATGTGGCAGGGCATGCAGGGAAACTGAGTAGGGATGACATGTCATCAGGCACCTGCTAATGTATGCTAATGTATGTATTTGAATTTGTGTAAGTCTGAGGAAACAGTCGGAGCAAACATGGCGCATGCTCAATATGAAAACACTGCAGAGTCAGCGTTCTGAGAGTAGACTGGGGGCTGGGCGGTGGGGGGGTTGCTGGTTAAGCTCAGTTGGTAGGGTGCTGAGGCTGGTCCTCGTCGCACTGACTGCAGGTTCAACTCAATCATTTGGTGCATGTCAATCCCCACTCTGTATACTTCCTGTCTATCTTCAGATGTCATATCTAATAAAGGAAAAAAGGCAACAAAAAAAAGAAGACTTGGGGAAGCCGGAGAGTCTCCACTTTCTCGCGCCATGATTTTATAACTGATCCTGTCTTCATTGTGTTTGCCCGCCTGCTTACTCGGTTGTCTAAGCACACAGTATCTCCTCAAACCTTAACTGTTACGCTAAACCCAGCCCCTGCTGTTCTTGTGTGCATGGAGGAGTCCTTATTTGCTCCTCCATACTCCTCTCTCCTCCCTCCTTGCTATGTACGACAGCGCCTCACACCAGACTCCTTTGTTTAACTGTGTAGGTTGAAAAAAGCAACATGATAATTAGGGATGATTAACAAGAAGCTTCTGCAGGAGATCAAATGATTCTCATCAAAGCCAACACAAGCCCTAACACCTCCTCGCAGTCTTGTGTGTGTGTGAATATGAGTGTATGCCTGTGTGTGCGTGCCCAATGAGGTAAAGTGTCTTGTTTGTCTCGGGATCTGAGGAATCTCCTGCGCTGCCACCTTTGCTGTAGACTCAAGGAGACGCAGTAGGTGAGAACGGCAGAGTGAGAGTGTGTTTTAAAATGAATTTCCCGTCCCATGTAGGCGGAGAATGAAAGAGTGACTTTGTGGCACGCACTTGGAAAACAATTCAAAGCTCAATGAGCAAGAGAAAAAGGACACAGCCGTTTCGGGGGCAGATTTCTTTTGGATATAATCTGCACAAAACTAGCTGATATCAGTTGGTGTGAACATCATGAGCACGGTGGGTGATAAAACGACTTAGTTAAGGAAACTTGCACAAGATTAGAGGCTTATTACTCTTCCCAACAGTTTTGCATTTGGGTAAAAAAGGGAAAAGAAGCGTATGTGCATGTAGATGAAGGCATGTTTTACTCACAGATCTGGCCTTGATCATCTCCTGAGGCTTGACATCCATCTTCATCGTCACAGTCCGTGGTGCTGCCCTCCTCTGTCTCCCCGCTGCCCAGCTCATCCCAGGCCTCCATCTGGTCCAGTTTGGGAAACCTCTCCTGGGTCTCCTGAGCAACAAACACAATAATAAAAGTGTTATTACAGACGTGTTAATGTATAATCATTATTTCACTAGGTCATCTTAAACTACCCGCACAGTAAAGCTGATTCTCACCCTTCTTCAACACTCTCTTTATCACTTGGAAAGTTACCAAGTACCCCTTTCAAACCTACATTTAGCGTGTTGACATGTTTTCCACAACCGGGAAGACCCGCTTATAAATACCCATTGTCTCTTTTCCCATTGCCAGTGAAGTATACTCCTGTCTGTCTCTTTTCTGCTGCGTCACCGTCTGACGTCACAAATGCGCCGGAGACAGGGTTAGTAAACAGTGAAGATGTTCGGTGGTTAGGTCTTTATTGTGTCTATTACTCATTCAGTCTGTGTATCAAACTCGGCAGCGACAAATTTAGAACGATGTTTGAGCGCTGCTCGGACGGAGACGGGTGGAATTTGTAGCTGAGATGACGAGGAGTCGCAGAAGTTACCAACGGAGCATAGCATCGTGTCGGAAAGGGGGAATTAGCGTGTCGACACAGGTTTTGTGTTCCCATCAATGCCGATTGGAGCCGAGGCGATAATTACCCGGGTCTACTGCAGAGTCATTTGACCCGGGTCTGAATGCCGATTGTTGCCTCTCCCATTAAGCAAAAAAGCCGGGTGTTAGCTGTTTTTTGACCAGTGGGAAAGTGGCTCCTTATAGGCAAATAATTTACTCTGTAGGCCATACCTATGTTAAACACTGTAAAATATGTTTTAATAAAACTTTGTTGATTGTGCACCCAGTAAGATTGAGTGCTTCCAAGTTGGATACTTATATCCCTGCAAATGTTAGCAAGGGCCCATTTGATGAGACATAGCGTAGCATCCTGGGGAAACGGAGGAGCAGTGTGGGTGGTGTAAAGCGAGAGGCCCCGGGTGGTAAGATGACGTGTTGTATTTAATTACAACCACATTTTAAGAGGAGCATTGATTACAAGGTTGAGGAAGAGCCCCCGAACGAAAAGGAGTTTTATAAGTGTGATCTATTTTCTTCAGACGGGAAAGTTAAGATTTGATTCAATAAAACTAAATCAACTTAGTTAGCAAGAAACCACACACATTATGGTGCATCATTATTCGTCTGGCTTTTACAATGTCAAACAAATAGAAATGTCTATTGACATGTGTTTATTTCCCCACAGTGTAGCATCAATGAGATGTAGACACACTTTTCTCGAGGCATATTAGATGAATGAATCCTTCTGCCTGGAGAATTCCTCACTGATCAATAGTATAGATCACCTTTATTTTCATTCACACCTGCATCTAGCTGTCACCTGGATCTATAGAAACTGAATCACATCATACTACGTTCACAGTTCTGCATGAGCCCTTTGGCAGCGTGGTGCATGAAATACTACTCTTTATGATATTCCTCCCTCTCAGCGTGGAGCCGACTAATTGGACCACCTGCTGGCCCTTCCTGCTGTCCACCATCATCAAGGTGGTCTTTGTTCCATCGCACCATGTCTGACAAGAACCTCTCCTGACATAACAACAAATCATCCTTTAGAGTATAAGCGCGAGGAAGTGCCACGAATACCCGATGAGTACGGCACGTGGAGCCGCACAAACAGTTTCCTTATTTGGATCATCCTTTAGGTTGCGTTACGCACACGCACACACTATTAAACATTCATGAGAAAGGCAACAGGATCAATCCTGGTGCACGGTTGACCTTCATATGGAGGGAGCAACCACTAAAGACATGTTGAGAGCAGGGTGGGAGGGATGGGGGTCTAGCACGGGTAGCTGAGGGATGAATAATATCCTTGCCATTGACACAAGACTCTGTCTGTCACTCAAGACAACTGACAGCAAAGCTGACCTTTAACCAGTCGTCTCCTAAGCAATCAACAACCCAAAACAAACATCACATAAAAAGCAGACAGGTTTATATGTATGCTATCGTATCATCTCATGTGATTTTACATATTCTTAAAGGGAAGCAGACGTAACAAAGAGAAGACAGGGGACTTGATGCAACAACTGGAGGAGGTGATCCTTTGAAGAGAATAAAAACTAAAGCAGAGGGTTTAACAAGTCTGGATGAGGTGGAGATTTGCCAGTTTTGGTAAGTGTTAAAGAGCAGCTCCAGTCATGTTTTAAGAATATAAAATGCTCTACTTGAAATAATAAATTGTGTCTCATGTTTTTTCTGCAAAATACGTTTAAATACCTTTTAAAAATCCTCCCAAGGCATCTCCTCCTTCTGCCTCATTAAGAATTCATGAATCTGCATAGGCCCCGCCCACTATGTAAGACTTTTCTCCTTTCGCTAAATTACAGCCGAAAACAAAACACAACTTAGCTAGCTTGAAATGTAGTAATCAGAAGTAGTAACGTTAACGTTAGTAGTCAGTAGTGAGTTTGCACATTTTACAATGACGGTTACAGCTGGCTCGCGCATCCCGAAGTGGTTGCCATAGGTTGCACATAATGATATGCATAGCGTCACCCCGTCCATTAACGGGATTGGCTCCTTAGGTTTGTGACGTCTCAAACCTGCCAATCTGAAAACGTGTTGTTCAGCCTGTCCTGCAGTTTAAAAGGAGATGACTGCTCATGTTGTCCCTGATATGTCTTGTAGCACATGAAGGACACCACATGGAGATGTTTACAAGGTTAAACACTTGATTTTCACTGGAGGGGGGCTTTAACAGTTGTATGCTAGCTAACGTTAGCCTTGAGGGCTACACAGTCATCACTTCAGTCTCCTTGTAGACTTCTTTTGTATTGGCTACAGTGGGGAGTAGGGATGTAATCATTAACATTTGAAATCCCGATTATCAGATGTGTAAGACACTTTGTGGAAGGCCCAGTGAGTCCGTGAACTCTTCATGAGGTTTAAGATTGGATCTGTAAGAAGATAAACTAGTCAGAACAGTGTAACAGAACAAGGTCTTCGACCAGATTCCTCTTCCGATGGTCGGGGCGACTGAAATTGACCGAAAACTCTTGTAAATTCTGAGTCCTGCCGAGGAGTCTACAGCCGTGATAACAGCCCTGTTAGGGCGCACTTAGAAGAGCCGTGCTTTAAACACAACGTTAAAAACAGCACGCTAACTTTCTGACTTGATTTAGTTTGGATGAAAAGTAAGATGAGGACCACAGTCATGCAAATTCATTCTCTGGGAACCGACAATATTTACACAAAATCCAATTAATTATAACAAAGATAATAACTGACTCCAGACCTTTCTCAAGAAAGGTTTATAGAATAATAGACGCGCAGACAGTCAAGGCCTTAAACTGACGAGTAGAAATAATGAGGTAGAGAATGAAGAACACGCACGTAACATTTCGATTGTTGTCAGTAATTCTGCGGCAGCTCAACTTGTGTCAAAGTCGTCAGAAGAGCAATAAGGAACATATTGGTATTCTTTCTGTCGTTGCAACAAGAGACGCGACTGCTGCAGTCTGCTAATGAGAGAGGAAAAGTAGACTGAGAACGGTTCTGACACTAGTGGGTGATTTGCATATTGTAACTCATTACATCTATCATGTAGCCCATTTTTACTTAATGTGAACGCGCCCCCTCTGAGTCGGGCCTGGAAACGAGCGCGACTAACGTTAAATAAGTCCGGCACAACAATCCCAAAGAGCTGCAAAGGCTTCATGAAACCCAAGTGGGCCCTTTAGCGGCGGCAGGTTGAACGTATCACTGAGGCTCGCCGCAAAAGTGAAAGCCACTGACTGTAGCTGGGCGGCTCAGTTTTCATGGACGGACAGACAGGAACAAAAGGATTACTTAGAAGAAATGTGAACAATATGACATGCTGGTTACAGTTTATGGTTATGGATTGGCTCATATTACAACCTGTTGACAGGCTCTCTGTGTGTCCTGTGCTGCGTTTTGAGCTGTAATGTGATATGCTGTGTGAGAAGGAGGAGAAACGTTGGTTAGGGGAGTAGGTCACACGAGACACACTAGAAATAATAGAATGATTTGTGTGCAAAAAAGTAAGCTAAAAATTAAATGTCCGTCTGCATCAATAAAAATAGTTCAGCAGAAGCCTGCAAGAGAAAGATAAGAGATAATAGAAGACGCACAGTAATAGAGAGAAAACTTCTCCCTCGGTTCGGGACAGCCACCACGATAAACCCATTAACCTTTTTTCTTCATAATGTAAAGCGGATAAATACATTCAATGCATATTCCACAGGTTTATAAAGAACTGCTCTGTTAAACAGCAGAGTGTTGTGTTCCAACACATCCAGAAAACCATTTGGGTATTAAGCTAATAACCGCGCCGTTCAGGGAACGTTTAACACAATGCTGCTCGGCCCAGCTGTCCTTAAAGCATGTTAATTAGGGAAGGAATCAATTAAGGCGCTGTCGCTGTGGAAACCACAGTCGGCCCGTTGTAGAATTGTTTGTTGGCTGCCGTCCAATGCAGTTTGTGGGTTTGTTTTGACTATGTCAGGGCTGCAAAAGTGCCAGAAATGGCTGTTCGTTCTGTTTAAATGTCAGCTCTGCAGGGTCATTTCCAAAGTAACATGCAGGGAACTTAACCGTGGTATTCCAACAACATAGTGGAGAAGCAAATTTCTAATTTGCCCTTGGAGCTAAAGGGAGACGGATAAATATTCCTTTTCTTTAAGAATGTTGAACGCACAATACGCAGCGAGTCTCTCTCTCGCTCTCTATCTGCTTTCTGATAGAGAAAGAGTGTTGCTGCACTGAGGACCAGCTCTGGGTTTCAATGAGAGACTTAAGCAGTTTGTTAAATTGCCTTTTTTTCATTCATTTTTCTATCTTTCAGAGAGAAGAAGCAGAGCATCAGTTCACACCCAGTATATACTACACTGTGGAAGTTAATTTCTAGTGCAATAATAATGCTATGAAGACGGTGTTTACTTGCACTGAATGACTCGAGACCCTACAGATGAGGAAAAACATACTTGTCATCATAACAATAACCTTTCAAAGACTGGTTGTCTCGGTCTTTATATTGTAAATGGCAGCAAGTGGGCAGATAATATCAGCAGCAGCAGCCTTTATGTAACTTACAGAGCAGAAATGTGCTCCGTGCTTTTAACCCCATGAAGACATGTCTTTGTTCTCAGTTTCAAACGTTTCTCCCGGACATGCGAAACAATGCTGCTTGATTAGATGGAGCTTTACTGTAGAGCTGCCTTTTCATATGCTTTCAAATGTACAACATTAGAGCTGTTAAAGGTTGGTCCGAATACAGTTATACACCCACCTTCTGTAACACAGGTCAGAACTAAACTAACATCGAAGGGCAACCTATTGCAATTTGAATGGTACTTTAAATATGATGCAAAAAAGCAGATAACTGTAATTAACCTTTCTAATGTACTTTTTCTGATGTAGCTGTAATGTAGTGACCTCTTTTAAGTTTCTTTCAGCTTTAAAATGATGTCCATGTTCAAAGCAAAGCCCTGTCTTTTCAGTGCTGAGGATAAGACGCCAACATCAGCATCTTTTACTCGATACTGAAACTTTTTTACCTTTCAAACTGCCTTTTTTCTTACTGTGCAAGTCCTGTCAGAGTTTGTTTAAAGATATAATCTCTAAGATTTTCATGTAATTAAAGTCTGTTAAGTCACTATCTATCACTGAATGAGGTAACACAATGGTGATTGAGCCTATGGCCCACTGATGAAAGCCTTTATATTTGCAGTATTACAGACTGGTTGTCCGGCGCCCAGTTAGTGACGTGTTTTCCATCAGCCAGCAGTGGTTGGTCTGCCAGAGAGGGTAGGCGGAGCTAAGCGGCTGCTTTTCCGGCCTCTGCAAGTGTTGCGAGTAAACAGTAATCTACTATGGCTGAACAAACAAAGAAAAGATGGATGACTACAGATACAACTTCAAAAATAAGTGAAAATCCAAAGAAAAAGAAACAAACTCGACGCTCAGATGAAGCAAACAGTGTAAAAAGGAAAGCGACCGTCAGCGAGGAAAATCAAGAGTTACAACCAGAGCCACCCGTGGACGTCACACATTGTTTGGATATCTGGGAAGTGTGCACCTGCAGTTACTGTTTATCACCATAGGTGGCGCCAAAGAGAACGAAACTGAGATCTACCACTTTAAGCTATAATATATCATTTAACTGGCCTGGGTGCAGCCCCTCCTGAGGTTCTGTGTACGCTGAAGAACATCAGAGAAACACTTATTTTTAACATCAAACTGCTTTATTTTGTCTTTTCAGCCATTTTAAAAACAGATCTTTCATTTTTAAGATCAGCAGACTTCTGGTGATAATTAGCCTCTTGCAATAAATTGCGTCGGAGACGCCGATATTCAACGCGAATCTGCTTCATTCCATTTTTATTTCATAATTTTACTTCTTTGCTTACAAAAACAAGATTCAAGCCTTTGAAATGTTTTTCTCCATGAAAATAAACCACATTTTCAAGTTTAACTAACGAACCATCTGCTTCCTTCAGGCTTCCGTAATTAGCAGGATACTGGCAGCGTTTTCAAATTACATATCCCGTCAAAAGAATAGAAAATAAACACAAACGGAGTAAGGGGACAAAGGAGAGGTACAAGGGGCGAGGGGCTGAAAGGAAAATGCTAATGAGTTTTAATTCCTCTGAAATGTTCAGACAGGAGGACTGAGTTTGGAGTTGAAAGCAGTCGAGCGGCTGAGGGTGGACGGGTTAAAAAAGCAAGATGCCAGCCTTCATACTCAAAGCGTTCCTTGAAATTACTCCTGGCATCCGAAGACAAATCAGGTATTCCAAAAAGGCTTTGAATTAAATCCCAAATCATGAAATATTTTCTAGTTCTCCTCTCGCCCTGACAACTCATTCTCCTGTCTCTTTCTTTTCAAAAGCATTCCTCAGTGCGAGGATGATGGCGCAGGTTTGGGAGCATCAAGGGCTGAATTCCTGCATGTATTTGACTACATCCCAGTCGCGTAAAATCGGTACTGCCAGGAGTAACAGATCACTTTCTTTTAGAGTTCGGAGGAAAGACGAGCATGAGTGTGAGAGCGCGTGTTTGCAGTTTGACCAGGAGGCTACTGCTGATACATGTTCCAGTCGGTGTGGTGAAATCTGATTATGAAATGTATATCTGGAAACCACAGATAAAAATACTGTAAGCTGTGTTGGTGTGTGCGAGGGAAGTTTTTCTTCCCTGACAATTTTGAACAGCATCACTTCATTGAGTGCACTTGTGGTTAAACTGCATATGTGGACATGGAGAGGGGAAACCTGGAGGAGACTGAAGGAAAAAGTGACACTCTGAAAGTCTGCAGAAGTCCTCCAAACTTTTACATGAAAATTGCTTCAATTTTCTCGCAAACTGTACCGACTTTCAGTGCTTTTATGTAAAAGCAAACTTCAGCTTAGAGACAGAGTAAATGTGTGCCGTGTCTGTGTGTGTGTTCTCTCTGTCTGCATCCCACTGCTTGTCCAAGGAACAGCAGCTAAGAATATTTCTCAGGTATGTGTGTGAGAGGGAGAGAGGGTGATAGAAGGTAACAGACAGATGGAGGCCTCTACGCTGAGTGACAAACTAAAGGAACTATAGATAGCTGCACTACTCAGTCATCCGTAGCTGCTGACCTGGAACAGATCTGACCTATTGTCTGTGTGGATTAATGCTGCTTTTTAAAGTCAACCAGCTCCCAGACGCTTCTTAATTAACGGAGAGCCGATGACTGACTGGCTAAGTAAGCTCTGGACTGGACAGAGATGGTCGACGTTTGTGCGTTGCCATCAACAACATGGAAAATGAAACCGATTCAAAAGTCAATTTAAATTCAAAGTCGTAACAAAAATGCGATCCAAGTACTTTTGGGTTGTTGTTCTTTTCCAGGATTTAAAGATGAAGCCAGTAAAAACTCTTTATCCGAAGATGACAGCCAGATCTTTGCCTTGTTGACTTTTAGATTTGAAATCCATACCCCGCTGAAGATAACGAAACAGATTGCTCACCACTACCTCACACAAAAACAGACTTTATGCAGTTATCCTTCTAAGACAAAACATCAGCTCATGCAAAAATAATACAAAAACCTTCTTCTACATTTGTGTGGAAAAACTCCCTCAATGACCACATGCTCCTCCGCCAAGAACCATGCAAGCATTCAGAATGTTATTGTGAGGATAAAGAGGTTTCCTATTTCTTCATCTGGACCTGCATCAATAATGCATATAGGCAGATGTGATTTATAACAGGGATGGGGCATGAATTCAGAATATTTGAAGAGTCATTCATTTATAAAGAGTCGGAGAGTTGATGCGACTTAAAAATATTTTTCTATTGGTTCTACCGGCGCCTGGTTGTTATGCGGCACTACTGCCAGACGGTGGTGCATCTGAAAACTGTTTTCTAACCGCCATTAAATAACAAAAGAAGAAGAAAGCATTCGCGCCAGGTGTCGGTTAAATGGGTGTGGCGGAGATTTCTGCAGCCGTCAAAGAGATCTGTGTGAAACTCATCTGAAAAAATAAACAACAATGAGGTCAAGTGCAAACTTTGAAAGGTAAAACTACTATATCATAAGTCTACAACATCTATGCACAGTATGATTCTCACCGTAAAAAAAAAGATCCGCATATGTGTATAATATAGGGTAGATGCACAGTTTATTAAACCCTGTGTTATAAAACACAGGGTTTAATAAAAAACACTGTTGTGTTGTGTGTTTTTTTGACGTGAAAATAAAAGCATCAGTTGTGAAAAAGAAAATCGCTGTCTCTTTCTCCTTATGTAAGGATGCGCGCATGGGGGGAATCATGACTCATCCTTAAAGGAGCAATTCGCCCCTGGAAAAAGCCACTGTCAGTCAAAGCTGGTGTTCTCTGTAATCCATAGAAGCATTAATAATTGAAATTGGCGCCACAGCTGTGGAGAAAGTTGTACAAACAGCTCGTGGTTTCGCCCATTCTACATTCCTACAACACCCAGCGTGCATTGCGCCCCTCCCTCTGAAAGGAACGGCCCAGCGAGAGACGCTGGAGTGAAATACTACCGTTTTCGCTGCAGGCAGTGGCTCAGAGCGGTACAGAATCCAAAATACGACAAGAATATACCGGTGGATAATCTAAAAAAACTTCGGGTCTGCAGGTCTGACGATTTTGAACGAGACATGACATCGGAGGCGGGTGTCCTAGATTGAGAAAGCCAGGGAGCTTGCTTCTCCATTGGGCCCTTGAAAACCTCCGCCAGACTACGTAAGACGTGTCATCTGGGGAAGGTTTTCCAGGGCCCATTGGAGAATTAGATAGCGTCCTCCAAAAGGCACAGCGCTAAATTAAATTTTTTTTAATGGCATTAGCTGCCCATAATAGTATGATAGGACTGAGGTTGAAAAAGGACGAACTGGCCCTTTAATTTACAAAGAAGGACCAAAGGAATGTCTCAGTCACACGCCTGATTTCTGAGCCATCAAAATATTGAGTCTTTTTGCAACATCAAATTTGCCAGATTGCTCAGAGTAAAATTACACAATGCTCCTTTAAGTTTGGTTGCAATTGTAAAATGCAGGTTGTACATCATTTATAGGAGGAGAATAGAGCAAAGCAGCTGACTATATGTTGATGCTGAATAGTTCCCGGACTGAAACATTTGTCTTAAAGCAGGAAAGTGTCAGGAGCAATGAGACAAAACGAAATGGCGACACGGTTTCTTTTCCTGCAACAAAAACTCCCTCATCACTTCCTTATTTGCCAATGACCAAAGTCTCCACCAATTTCCCCGAAATCAGTCTGAAATCTCAAAACACAAACTTCTTTTACTTTCAAAATAAACATGTACATTTCCCAAGAGCTCTGACTGATACTTGGAACCTTCTTTAAACAATAGCAGAGAAACACACCCCTGCGCTACAAGCTCGTACAAGCCGCCTCTCATGCTAAATGTTAGTGACACTTTATTGGCCACGACCTCATGTAACCCTCTTGAGTCAATCACAGCAACGGACTGTGGCGTTGAGCTGTCACACCCTGCTCCTCTCAGGCACAGACTGAAGCAGATTGCTTGTGTGCGTATCTACGCGCCCGTAAACTTCTGTCTGGGAAACGATGGAGATGTTGTTGAGAAATGCGTGACGGTTTGAGCGACATCAGCGGTTTTCTGAGAGCGTGTTCCAACAGCTACCTGGCTGATGGAAAGTCCGCTGCTGCGTGAGATGTGAGGGTCAACGTCAGTGGAGGCTGCTGCTGGGAAGAAGAAGCCTTAGAGACTTCAAACTGGGCTTAAGAAGCTGGAATAAGGCAGCGGCAGGAAAGGAATTCATGTTGGTGGAGTGTTACAGAACATTACTGATCTTAAAATCCACATGTCAGGTCTTTGCATGTGACTGTTTTAACTTATTATAAAGGAATTGTTAGGGATAGAGCGTCATGAAAGCTGCTTACTTGTAGAGTAAAAACAAAATCACCCAGGATAATTGATGTTAGATTTATGCAATATTGATTAAATTCAATCCAAATGGGACCATCATAATCAAAACAGAATGAAATTATGAAATCAGTGCCAATATCCAGCCCTAATTGAGAACATTTTCACAGGCCATCAATTCAAAATGAATAATTCACAATCCTCCTCCTGGCTTCATAATACTCCCTAAACACGTGATGCCACAGGAGCCTGTAATCCCTGCTGCAGATAACCTTTGGAGCACCATGCTTTGACTTGATTTAACCAAGAGCCAGAAACAGAAACAGGTCACATATATTTTCTCTTTAATGGAGCTGAAACCTATAAAGAGAGTAAATGTGACCCAATGTGGAAGAACCAGCTCACTGCTTTTTCAGCAGCTTTGCATTTAATTATGTTGATAAAAACACGCTACGCTCAAACTAGAGTCTGGATCGGGAAGTTTGGTAGCCCAGCTTACAGCCAGCCGTGGGCAGTGAGACTTGCTGTTGCCGTAGCGTTGCCACAGCAGCGGCAGCAGCAAAGAGCAGCAGAGCTCCTGCGAAGGCCAGCTCCATCATCTCCTTCAAGTGGAAAGAATCTGTCCCCTCCCTGTGACGGGCTGCCAGCTCAGCCCGCGCTCTCCCTTCATCCCTGGACTCCCCCTGCCTCTTTAAAGCTCCAACCCTGTCTGGCTGCTGCAGGCGCTGCTGCAACATAAAAAGGGACATGTACTGTAAAGGCATATTGAAGTCACGAAAACAGACTTTACGAGTTTAGATAAAACTGTTTCCTGCTTTAATTTAGCGGGCTTCTAACTGTAACGTCCTCACAAACAAGACGACACACAAAGTCCCTGCAGCAGCTGATAGATCCTTGGATTGACTGGATGAACAAAGAGAATGTGCATTTGCGTGTGCGTCGTCTCTGATGTGGAACCTGGCCGGGACACTGGCCAAACCAAACAGCAAAGCAGCAGTCAGTCTTATCAATCACACATAAAACTGCTCTCTTTCCTTTCGCTTTCGTCTTCTCAACTCTCTATCCAGCACAGATTTCACTGTTTTTAATGATGCCGTCTGTGTTTGTGTGTGCATGTGTGTTTGCCAAAGAATAATAAAGAACATAAAGCATGAGAATGATCGCCTGGGTGTTTTTTTCCCCCCTCTTTGCACAGCTCTGCTTGTTGCCACCGACTTCTGCATTCACCGGAGTGAAAATTGACAAAGCGACAAATGATCTGGCGTGATCCTCGCGTGGAAACAGATAGACCATTGTAGGGAGATCCACACCCAAAAACAGCTGGACCGATGGCCGCGGATCAAAATTCCACTTTGAAACATTTATTGTCCACATTAGCGATATTTACAGGCAGAGAGACAGAGCGCGAGAAAGAGGAAAGCTAGAGAAGATACACATGGGAGGACCATAACTTGGCCTGCTCACTTAATGGAGCATTTTATAGGAGGTCAAGAGATTAGGGCTTTTCCTGTGTGTGATTGTGCGTTATTTCCAGCTTTAGCTTTAATTCCCATGCAACTCGGTAGGATGCATCGGTCTGCTTTCAGCCTGCAAACCTGTCTGCTGCAGGTTTGTGTGAGCTAGGAACGTGCTGTGTGTGCTTTACATGCAGGCAACACACACACACACACACACATTATGTATGCGGCTCTGAGTGCGTTAAGAGGAGAATACCCAGGGTAAATGAGGGGTCAGAGACTGCGATACATCAGCAGCAGTTTCCCAATCCTCTTAGAGCAGCCGCGCTCTGGCTCTAACTACTCTCCAGTAGGTAAAAATATACAAGTCTTAACCTCGCTAATCCCGGAAATGGAGGTTATTCAAATTTTGGAACAGCTCAGATTAGGGATTCATAGAAATACCTGTAATGCCTCTTTAATCAAAAAGGAGAATATGAATGCTGTTTTGAATCAGCCCACTGTGAGTGTTTTTACCCTGAAAATAACAGCGCAGACTAGCTTCAAGGATGAAAGAAGACAGACACCTAATTGTGCTTCAAACAGTGACACCGAACTCCACATTTAACCCTGAATAGGCTATTTACATCAGTCTTCAACACTTCTAAAGGATTGACTTCTCAAAACCTGCGCTGTGAAACTGAAAGTGCGTGGTTTTCTCGAGGGTAAAGGTGCAGGTACAAACACATAAAGACCCAAATGATGACTGTGGAGACATTTGTTTGATTAGTGCATGAGAGACGTTTCTGTAAATGCATTATTTAACGATGTTTCATTCGATTAAGCTTTTTCTTCCTGTCAAGGCCAGGTTTTTATTCTCAGACTGCTGCTGCCAGACTCTGACTTTGTCCTGCTGTTTCACAACAATAAATGTAATGTTTAAAGGAATATATTCAATTCAAGATGTAATGAGGGATTCTTTACTGGCTCTTTCCTCTCAGGAGGTTCTGATTAATGCCAAACACCTCAATGGCTGCTGAGATTTCTAAAATGACAGAGCTGGGCCCGCTTTGTATATTTGCTGGTAATGCCTTGTACGCCCACATCCCCTGAACTACCCGCTGTGTGCAGTGCAATTGGTTTAATTTCTCAAAGATCTAAGAGAACAGCAGCGTGGCCTTTCTAGCTCACTATGGCAGAAACTACTCCTTTAGCTTAGCCACACAGTGATTGCTAATCACTTTTGCTCTGATATCCAGTTGGCTGCACTTGTAGGTCACTGTAGTGCTAAGCGCCATCTAGAATCTCAGCTGTAATAGTTATACACTTAAAGGGGGGCGAAGCTTCATATTTCATCCTCATACAGCCTCTGCCTGAAACGACTCAGTCAGCTCTGCCTCTTTAAAGGTATAATAAGTAGGATTTTCCTACAAAAATAAAAGATTAACTTTTACAAATATAATAAAATCATCACTTATGGGCCTCTATACGTGTCTTGGTGAGTGTGTGTGCAGCCCTTGTGAGACCCTTCCCTCTGCATCCATTCTGTTGTTTTGCTTTGCACGGGACGTTTTCAGGAGGGGCGCTGTTGTGGTTCCCTGAGCCAATCATAGCATATAGGTGAGTGTGGGAGTGGTTCAAATTAGCAACTGGGCCCCATTCAGACCGGCAAACATGGCGAAAGAGCGATGCAGAGTTGGACTTCTTTCTATTGGATAGGTGCCTCAAACCGGGAAGGACAAGCTAACCGGCAGTTAGCATGCTAGTGCAAAGGTAACTGGCGGTTAGCATGCTAGCTAGCGCAACGGTAACCGGCGGTTTGCATGCTAGTGCAAAGGTAACCGTGATGCTGTCGGTGTTAGCTCGGCTGGGTGGGCGTGTTCTCGCACGATAGAGTGAGAGTGAGCTTCTGCTTACGAAGAGCCCAGGAGGAGGGGCCCAGTTTGAATGTGTTGACAAAATGCAAGGGAAAATCCTACTTATTATACCTTTAAGAAACCCCGCCCCTACAAGCCCACTTTCTTCTGATTGGCCAGCCCTCCCAAAGCCTGCTGAGGCTGCACTTCATGACGTCCCAAAGAGCAGCGTGTAGAAAAAAATGTGTGAAACCTGGCGTTCACAGCAGCCTGCAGACTGAGAGGAGAAGCCTGGAGATTACTCCAACATACTTTTACCTCCAGATTTGAAACTTCACCCACGTTTAGTCTGGACATCTAACATTGTAACATTATATGTATGTCTTAAAATGTGAAACAGCATAATACCTCCTCTTTAAAGGTTAGGTTACTAACAAATGATGCAATCAGTGCAATCACTGAGGTGAGTCAGTGCCTAACCACGAACAAATCTAAACTGTATAGATGCATCATGTCTGAACTACTCCCTCCTGATTAAACTGCAATTAGCTTTACTGCCTAAAAGACACAAAGGGTGTCCAATAAAGTTTGTAATTTGGAGAGGAATCCAGATGGGCTTGCCAAAATCAATCTGAAAATGAACCTATTTTGTGAACTGACTGGCCCACCTGGAAGTGTCTTACGTAACATCTCCAAACATCTGTTGAGGCCTCTGTAGCGAGCATGAAGAGAGCCAGGGACAAGTGTTTGCTTCGGAATGTAGACAACAAGACAGGTGACATCATTATGCTAAAATGTCTCATATGTATTAAGGCATTTTAATTGATGTGATTTCCTGTATTTTAATATTCTAATGACAAATAGCTAACTGGATGTCTGACTACAGGCAAGGTAGACAGAAAGAGAAAGTACCTTTCTTAGGACCTAAAGAGATTAGAGAGGCGGGAAGGCATTTGGGGGTTTTATAACATTAAAATTAAGGAGAACAAAATCACTTTGTATAAAAGTTCAGAAAGTAACCAGGGAAAGTAGCAGCCAGAGTTACGTGTCAAAAGTCTGAAGTTGAGTTCAGATGTGAGACATTTTGAGCAAATATTTTCTACAGTTTAATGTCCGCATACTGCAATTATGTAAAGCCATCCATGCAGCTGTGAGCCCACAAGTGCTAAAATATATTTCTGCATTTGTGGATGTTTAACTGTTACGAACGTACTGTACCATTAAAATCTGTCCACATTATCCAGTCTAACAATCTGTGATCCTTTTTGCTCTTATCTGGCACAAACACAAAGCACAGCCAAGCTTTGCCACCTGGTCTAGATTCAAGGTACGCTTTTCAACCCTGTAAATGTCAACAGGACACCTGTGCAACTCTGCAAAGTTACCATGACAACAAGGCACTTGACAGCGGCTGTGCACAATGGGATGCTGCGGTCTGACAGAAATGATCGTGAGCTGTCAGTGGCAGACAGGTGGACAGTCTGGCTGGGGGATAAATGTGTGATACAAGGTGCACATGAGGAAGAGAGGAAGGATATGTATGGATGAGAGGAGGAAGGAGGAGATGAAGGAAAGAGGGATGGTGCGGATGATAAATAATGTGGAAATGGCAAACAAGTTTTTAAGGTAAATTAGAGAGAAGGTTCAGCAATCAAATAGGAAGCAAAAGGGTAAAAACAGGAGAAATTATAGAAGGAAAGTGAGAGATGTCTGGTGCACTATCAGAGGGCATAATTTTCAGGGCAACAAAAGGCGCAGGCAGGCAGAGGGGAACTGAATCCTGCTCCGTTTGTCTCCTCAAATGGCCTCTAGGGACTGTGTGAAATGGCCCTTTTCTTCTTGGTCCTTTTCAGCTCTCAACCCCATCTACATGACAAACAGTGTCACTTTGAAGCTGCTTGTGTCATCTCTGCCTATCTGTCACTCACTCCTGACCTTTTGCTCCCGCCTCTCATCTTTCTCTTTTTTCTTTCTTTCGGCAGTAATTCACTTTTTTTTTTTTAGTCACTTTCTCCCTTTTCACCCTCTATCCTTTCAGTTTACCTTTTGATACCTGCTTCTGCGCTCATAACAAGTCTTTGGATGTGAGAAAAATGGCAAGGACATTTCAGTAGTTCATCTGTGTGTTACATTGTTTGAGGCATACTAATTACAGAAAAGCCACTTCAATTAAAACTGCAGTGGTTATATAAATCTTCATTTCCACGTCTGACCTGTGTCGGTGTCATTCTAAAAACTGTTCTGAAACAACGACAGAAAAACAGCCTGTAGTTAACGCTCAAGTTTGTATTCACTCTTGATGCTTCATTAATTTAACTGAATGTTGTTATCCATTTTAAACAAGGCAGCAGTAAACAATCAGGACGGTAAACAATGAAGCCAATCAGTAACAACATTATCTCTCCTTGTTTAGGCATGTACAGTAATTGCAGCGAGCTCCTCGGCATTCAGTGGTGTCTCATATATCAGGTGTGAAATATGGAAGAACAAACCAGTGACTCAGTCGCAGCCTTAGGCCAATCCCATGTTAAAACACAGAAAAGTATGTATTGATATACATATATATTGAACTTCATAAGAGAGGAAATGCAATGCAGGCCTACCTGATTGAAGCGCTCCAACCGCTCCTTCACCTCAGCTAGCGTAGGGTTCGGGGTGCGAACTTTGACCTCAGGGTTTTGCCTCTGGGCGTGCAGACCATTCCCAACAACTCTGCCTGTGTAGCTGTGAGGAAAAAGACACAGTAAGTTAGACACTTAAAAACAAAACAGAAGAATATATAGTATTAAACAGAGGCAGAAATGTGGTAAGACTGACAAGAAATGCTTGCACACCAGCATTGTCTTTGTGTTATTTTGCTGTATTCTGAGATTTAACGTGCACTACAGTACTGTATGCATTTGTTACCGCGGGGGCCTTTATTGTTGATTTTTTATTGTTATATGTAACAATGTGTAATTATACTATTTCAATGACTACAATGGATCTGGGACTCAAGCTTAAAAAATAAGATGTAATTCTGCTTTCACTGTTGAACAAACTAAACAAAAAGCCAAACAGAAACAAACATCATGTAGTCCATCAATGTCTGTGTTTACAAGTCTGCCAACTGAACCACAGTAATTCTGCAGCATAAACTAAAAACCCATTAGGGCCTCATTTGTCAAAGACAAAACACAGAGCATGAAGCACGGAAACTCCATTATGCAAAATGTTTTGAATGAGCATTGAATCAATGAATGAAATGTGGTTAAAAAGCACTTAATGCAGCTTTTATGTTCCTCTGTGATTGAAAAAAACTATAAATGAAAATATGAGTGAGCACAGGCCTGAAAAAATTAAATTGAGAGACATGGTGAGCTGGACCCTTTAATCCCTGACTTCCTCCGCGGGTCTGCAGCTCGGCAAGGATTATAGCTGTTGATTTTGTCGGAGCTGTTTTTGAGCTGATGTCAGGAAGGCGAACATTTCTACCGGCTGCCCGATGTTGAAGGGAAGTGTTTTAATTGTGTTCTGTTGTGATGAATGTTGTACCATGACATATCAAACTACTGTTAAGGCTCTGGAATAAAACCATTTGACATTTATAATTTGAATGGTAAAAATGTTAGAACCCTGGGATGTGTATTGTTTTGCAGAGCGAGCGAGCACTGCAGTGCTGTGTGTGAAAAGTCAATCTAGGAAAACAGACATTTCTTTCATGTTCAATTTCCTGTAAGCATTCAGAAATGTGGCTCTATTATGTGTTATTGCTTTATTCTATCCTCCCTGTTAAAGGTCATGGTCAAACACCACCATTTATTAGCACTACCTAATAAAATAAAGTGACTGGTACATTAGTGGAAATTATACAACAGTTTGTAACGACATAGTAATCTGATTGGATAAGAGGCATACCATGAGTGCTGATATACAGTACATCATCACTGGGACTTTTCACTCACATTGTAGCAGACTGTGTACGTCCGCATTGACTAAGCTGGTGCCTCTGCATCACACAGCAGGCTCTTATTTCACTGGCTGATGATAAATTAAAACCTACAGATAAATGTGCATGATAAAAAACAGCTGATCTGTGGTAAGCTGTAGACACAGAGTGCAGGAGAATGTTTGGGTTGCTTGGCAACAAAAGTCTAGTTTCAGTTAAGTTGTGTAGTTGAGTTGGTGGAGCAAAAAACAATCTGTCGTTGATTTTCACTTTTTTGTACTATTTGCCGCGTGTGTAACTGTTGTATAAAAGCAATATCACACTCGAGGTTGTGCTGTTATACTGAATATAAGCACAGCTGTGATTATCTGCAACTGAATCACAGCCGTGCTGATATTCAATCAGTACAACATCACTCTCAGGTGATATTGCTTAATTAGTCTTCATAATGGACCTATTTGAATAAAGACTAAATTGCCAATAACCATTTTTTTCATAACATACAAGCAAATTAACACATTATTGCTTCTAGTATGTTAACAGTGACCACTTGTAATTGTTGGCTGACTGCCGGGGGCCAGCCCTACACATGGGTCTGTAACTGACTGAGTGACTGACTGAGTGATGGTACTTTCAAAGCCAAATAAAGTTTAAAAAAAATATAAAATAAAAAAACAACAACGGCCCGGGAAACACTTCAAAATAAAAGCATTGTGTACAAATGAGGGGAGTCAGAATTCCAGAGCAGGCTTTTACTTTGAAAAATCATACCGGAAGTGTTGACCTACTTTACTCTCCATGCCTGTGACTTTTAGTACAGGAAGAGATGTTAATATTGCAGTCAGAGATCAATAGGACTCATCACGATTCATTTCAACACGCAAGCCTCCTATTCTCTACATTTTCAGGGCGCGAGGCGCGCGAGATATGTGCGTGTCACGCCAGCATTGTGAAGACTCATCTTATTTTCATGCATTTCAAATGAAAATGAACACGTCCCGCAGCTGTCACGCAGACGCCACGCTTCCGGTGTTGCCCACAAAAGTGCACATTGACCTGATGCGGTCAGCCACATACTAGGTTTGGACCTAGTCTTGTTCTAAAAGTGATAACTGAGTAAAAACATCTAAGAAACGACTTAGTACAGATTTTGGGGAAATAATAAGACAGCAGCCTGTCGTAGAGAAGTGCTGAGACACTATGACCTTTAGAAGTTCATCAATGCTTTACAGCGAAAACACACTTCAAAGCCCATTAATATTACAGAGATCACCTTCTCTTGACTCGCTCTCTCACAGAAACTGCTTTAGACATCTAAAGAACAAACACATTCACTCACCCCGCTCCCACCCCAGGCTTATCCAAAATATTCAGGCTACCCACCAGTCCCCGGTGTTAAACACCAACAGGAACATACAGTGTGTTTTCTCCCCCACAGCCATCACACTGCTATTCAAATTAATTTGAGAATAATATGTTGATGCTAATCTTCCATGCGTGGAGGATTTATCAACATTGGAGAGGAATGACATGTACTGGCATCAAACCAATTCCACAGGCTGTACAAGGCTAATAAAGTGATTATGGATTGTGTAAGTGAATATGTTCATAAGGATGGGTTTATGTGGTTGTGCGTGCACACACTTGCAAGTGTTCATGTGAATATGAGCGGAGGCAATCATAAAAGTGCTGAACTTGAAAATCTCGGGCGTGTGATCTAAGCAGTGTCTTGATAAGGTCTGCGCTCCTTTGGCTTGCTGAAACAGCGCTTTACACAGCAGACCCATAAAAATGCTAAAATTTTCTCGCTTAACCCTCTGCCGCGACACATCACTTTACATCCCCTTCTTGTTTATTCCCTCCTCCTGCTTCCACTGCTTGTTTCACTTTATTGTATCTGCAAAGTGGATCACCCCCCGACCCCTCCCCCAGCCTCACACACACACACACACACACACACACAGCAAACCAGTGTCTGCTTTGACAACAATTGGAGCTCTTAATTGCCAGCGGCTCTGAATCCTCTCATGTCAAGATGGAAACAATCGATAGCCTTTGGACTTTCAACTTCCCGCCTCTGACACAAATGATAAATTGAAGAATCAAACGGCTCCCTAAGCAGCGGTTGAAAGTCGGGGGCCTGCGTGTCCGCGAGCGTTTGCGTGTCTGTCTCCAGGCTTGGCTTGGGATAACTGTGTTGGCGCGGAAGTGAGCTCATCAGATGGGATGCTAATGAAAGGGACGTGTCAGGGTGCGTTTGGCAGCATGCTATAGGCCTGGAACATTTCACTGCCGGGGTATGTTTGATATAATGTAGGGGACGTGACTACTGACACAGCAGGGCGTCCTGGAGCTGATTACCTGATAGGCCGACAATTAATGCTGCACATTTCTGGACGGATGTGAGGCAGACATCAGATGTTATGAGAAGATTCCTGGCAATTGCAACAACACACTGTTTCAAAAAGCTCTCACTGTATAGCAGAAGATTGAGTGCCCAAATACCATCTCCCTTTGTGTGGCTAATACATGAATAACGCTTCAGTCCGTGCTCTCACACATTCAGCTTTAACAAACATTCAAAATGACTACCTACACATGTATGACTTCTGACTCATAGCTCTCTGACTCCTTTCTATGGAATTGACTCATCCCCCCGTGAATGCCCAATTGATGCACTTTCCTAAAGGCAAGCCTTGTCTGTTCTCGCCTTCCCCTCTGCCTGGAGCAACTGCTAGCAGTGACCTCCACTCCCCGCTGCTGACCCCGAACTGAACCGTCTTGATCTTTCGGAGGCCTGCAGGAATGCTCGTGGGCTGCAGGGCAGAAAACACAAATGAAATATTCATCCTTGAAGGTGCACAGGGAGATAACTGAAGAAGAAAAATTTTGAGTGGACTCGTGTGCGTGGACATTTTTTGGTGTACATGCTGTAAACAAAGCTCGGCTATAGCATGAATAGTAACACTTCAAGGCCGAGTAAACATGTGATGAAGGGTGTTTAGAGAGGGTCTGCTGAAGCTCAGTGAGGGGGCGTACTGAAGATTCGCCCCAGGTAAAGTAGATTGTGGTTCTCTTTTATCTGTGCTGGGTTCTTGGCGGATCATCGAGGCCTGGCTGGAAGGTTTAATGAGACCACAATAACTCACCAGGGATTCAATTAGCTAGGTTGCATTTCCACATTCTCCTTCTTCTACAGGGAAACTTGTTGCTGCTTTAAACAAATACGACAACAAGCAACTAAAAACTAGAATTAATCTAATATGTATGAATTAAATCTAGTATAATAAGAGACGATCATTATAAAATAAACATACAGCTGGTAGGCCTGTTGGATTGTAATCTGTCTGATTGTCTAATTGCATTCATACTGCACGCTGTCTGCAGAGATCTTTGCCAGGATCCCAACGGATAATGAGATAATCTTGAGTATCTGCCAAGGAGACAAATGGCTGGACATCATCTCTGACATGATTAAAGGCAGTTTTGTTGATGTTTTCGACATGCCTCAAAATCCACGTCATGTTTAAAAGGCACACAGAGGTTACATACCGGGCTCGGGGCCTTTTTACATTTTAAGTCAGGAATTTTAAGTCTGTGCAAAGCTGATGTGGATCTTTGCTTCAGTAATCATCGTGTACTCGCTGAAAATGAGTTCAATGCTCTGATGCAGTGTATACGCAGGATGACATCATTACACAATATAGAAATAAACTGAGGAATAGTGTCAGAAAAATCACTCGGCAGCAAGTAAAAAATGAACTACAATGGTCCTGACAGGTTCTTAAAGGAAAAATCCACCCCTGGAAAAAGCTGCTGTCAGTCACAGCTGCTGTTCTCTGTAATCAATAGAAGCAATAACATTTGAAATTGGCGCCATAGCTGAAGAGAAAGTTGTACAAACAGCTCGTGATTTCGCCCATTCTACATTCCAACAACACCCAGTGTGCATCGCGCCCACTCAGAAAGGAACGGCCCAGTGAGACACGCTGGAGTGAAATACTACCGTTTCGCTGCAGGCAATGGCTCAGAGCGGTACAGAATCAGAAATACGACGAGAATATACCGGTGGATCGTCTAAAAAAATCTTGATGTCTGCAGTCTACATTTCAAATCTGACGATTTTGAACGAGACATGACATCTGAGGCGGGCGTCCAAGATTGAAGTGTAGTTTAGCGAGCTCCCTGGCCTCCGCCAGATGATGCGTTTTACGTAGTCTGGCGGAGGTTCTCCAGGGCCCACTGAAGAAGTGGATGGCGTCCTCCAAAGGCACAGGGCCAAATAGCATTTTTTCTCCTACCATAATGGCATTAGCTCCCCATAATAGCATGATAGGACTGAGGTTGAAAGCTGCAAACTGGCCCCTTAAGAATCTGTACGTCCTGCATCAGTGTAAAGCAGAGCTGTAGAGGCAAAAACATCAAGTCAGCTGTATCTCAGACGAGTCCTCAAGTTGAAAATCATCTTGCACCAAAAGTCAAGACTCACCTTGAGGCGATGTCTCTGGCAACGTGGAGGGTGAAGAAATACGGGAACATTGTGCATGTGTGTGCGTGCGTCTGTCAGCAAGGTGTCATTACAGTTCAACAGCATGACATTTAAAGAGGGAAAAAAAGAACCATCTGTGTTGTGCAAATGAATTACTAACTACTATTGACTGAAAATGTAATCCATGATGAATTTTCAGCCGTGCTTCCTTGAATTTCGCCCCTGTACCAACTATTCACAGCGTCCCTTTGTTTCACTTTTTAAAAAGGTTTGATGTGATTCAATATTTGTTTTTTAATCAATAGAAACAAAGTGTTTTTTGCTCATCCAAAAAGATTAGACGTGAAACACGGTCACGTTTCATGTTTTGCACTTTTCATATGAATTGATTTGGATGAATGACACGAACACAAGGCTGAATCAGAGCACGCTGAGGAGGGGAAAGTGTCAATGAGTAATGATTAAGAGGAGAAGAGGGTGTTTTCAGTTCACTGAGCGTGTGTATTTTAGTGACTGTGGGTGGTACTATTTCAGCAGAGGAGGGCGTTGGATTAGAGCTGGTGGTACTGCTGTCAGAGTAAACAGAAAATTGTTAGTTCATCATGATTAATAAAGGCCCCCGCCACCCTCCCGGCTGTTGTGGGTATACAAGACTGAGCATGTGTTGAGTCCTGTGATTAATGCACAGTGGGTCATGCCAGCTGTAGTTTTTAAAGATGTCATCTTTGAGGCTTTGGACTCTTTCTGCATCTTTCGTGGAATATTGTTTGTTTTTTTTCCTCACTGCTGTTTTCCTCTTTTTGGCTCAGAGTCGAGAAGTGTCAACGTTTTGCATCATGTATTTCTTCCTGCAGAGCAACAGCAGTAAAAGAGGTTTTTCATTTTACACACAAATACCACAAATGCCATTTATAACTGAAAACTATTGGGCATAGTAAACACTAGTAAAATGAGATTATTGATGCTGATGTCAACAGAAACTAGCTGCTTCCACTTTTAAAATAGATGTCTCTTGAGGTCTGCTGCACATATTTCCAGAGAACGGGTGCTGTTGACCAGTCCAGAATAAATTGTAATTACACAGTACGCGCACTTTGAATGACATTTTATTCTTCTTTTCATTTCCTTTTTCGTTAAATGAAGCTTTAGCGAAAGTTCATTCAGGGAAACTATATTTTACTCGCAGGGCCGGTTGTTTATTCCTCATAAATTCTCCTCTCAGGCATGCTCACTCACAATTTCCTGCTGTCAGTTGTCTGGGCCTGTCAGTTGAGATCAACTGTTCTCATCAGCTGATCACATCTATCCAGTAGCACCGGGACACACCCTCATTGTTAGGCTTTTATATTGCTGCTGTCTTTTTATATACGACTTATTTTTGGGGCCAGTTTCATCCATGCTGTCCTCATGTGCCCCCCTCCAACTCCACATCACCGTCCATCAGCTTCAGCATTCGCAGCAGAGGTCAACAGCAACCACCTCCACCACCAGTGTCGATAACAATATCTCCATGGAGAGTGCCAGAGAATTTCTGACAGTATTAAATTACCACATCATCCAATATAATAAACACGATTGTTTTCTTCATTTACTTGTCTCTCTTGATTAAACTGGGTATGTCTCTTTTACTCACACAGCACAAGTGTAGAAAAGCTAACGGCAAGTTAAGAGGTCTTTAAGTGCCAAAACAAGACCTTTAATAAAACACAGACTGTACTGTGTACAAAACTAATATTAGCAATGCAGTCTAACCTATGTAGATGAAGTAATATCGCTCCTCAAGCCAATACTAGAGCATGATTAATATGAGATTTTGAGACAGATACATATATGGCGGCTGATTGAGATTTTTTGAGCTGGAATGAAAATAGACTGTAGGTGAGAGGGTCATTCTTGAGATTTTCTCCAAAATATGAATAATAGTAGGCATAGTGTGAAGGTCGGCTCCATTGCATGTGCTTGGGATCATGCGATTCGCATGCTTTTCTACACTGGAACGACAACATAAACAGTGTTCCGTAATTGATGATACTCCTCTTCTTCTCCTTGTTTTTGAGGTGCATTACCGCCACCTTCTGCTTGGGAGTCCTACTGCAAGTGTACTCGGGTATGGAACCAAATTATTATGTGAAAGCTGACCAGCTGTGGAGAGCAGAGGGGGGGCAACCGTACTCGGGTACTGTATGAAGCAATCGTACCTAATGTGAAAACCTCCTAATATACCTATTCTGATTAATCTGTAATAGGTCAATAAAGGTCGTCAATATTGGCCTGACTCTAACCTTTGTGTTTCGGTGATCGGATGTTTCCTGTTTTGGTCTGTGACTTTGTCTCCTGTTGTCATTCGTTCTTGTTTTTTAGTTTTATATTTAATTGAATCGGTGTTCTTGTCAGTTAGTCTTCTTTAGTTATGTATTTCATATGTGTTTCATTGGTTTGATCATTTCCTATTTTACTTTGTCACCTTGTCTCTTGTGTTGATCCACTTCGTGCCTTTGTGTGTTTCCTGCCCGTTTGATTGTGTGCCCTGCCCTTATTGTTTTCACCTGCCCCTTGATTGTCTCACCTGTGTCTGATTAGCCTCACCTAAGTTTGTTTAGTCTCTGTGCTCCCCTGTCTCTTTGTAAGTTTGTTGTTTGTCATTCGTCTTTCGTCTACCCTCTCTCCGTGTGAATTACCTTGTGGGATTTCTTGTGTTTTTGCGTGTGAGTTACCTTACTTTGTTGGATTTCTACCCTGGACTTATCTTTGTAAGCATTTTGAGTTTTGCCTCTGTATCTTTTGTTTGTATTAGGCTTGTTCAGCCATTTTGGATTTTGCCTTTTGTTACTTAAACTTTTGTTGTTTTTAGTCTGCACCTGGGTCCTCTACCTCTTTTGTTTCACCACAACTGTGACAATTAGTCGATATAGGATGACAACATATACTGCTCACTGCAACACTAAGCCAATAACCCTGTAAAATAGAGCATAACAAGTTTCTCTTCCTGGAAAAAAGAGGACCTGAAGTCACAAGTGAGGCCAGTAGTGAGATGAAGGGAGGGGTTGAGTAGATGTTTGTAGCCAGTTAACTTTACGAGCAGCGCTTGGACATGTTGAAATACTCTGAACAGGAGGTTTTGTTCTGAAAGGCCAGACTGTTCTCACACACACTGTGAGCTTAGCAGCACTGTACTAACACTGAGCACATGAACAGGCAACTGGTCAAAAGCCACTTTGCAAACATTTAATCAACATGACATATATGCACATGCTGTCCCGTGGACGGTAAACATGAACATGTGCAAACACATACATGATGTTACGCAAGCCCGTTCCCTGTAATGCAATGTGAACGTACACAGAGCACAGACACAAGCCCCTGTGGTGGGTCTGAGTTTATCGTATGGTTCCCATGATAAACACATTGGAAATAAATATTTTAAACATCACTCAATACACAAAACTAAGCACCGGCAAATTATTTGGCTGCTCTTATAGAAGACATCTAAATTCCTGGCTGTATATACTGTAGCTTCCTCTGTAATGAAGACATTATTACAGAGGGAATAGTCAGATGATAAATGTAGATGTAGATACAGCAAGCAAATCAGCAGAGGTCATATGCAGGGCAGGCAAGCTCAAACAGGGCGCTCTTCTTTCTCGGCTCATGTCTTCAGTTCAAGTCCTCTTTCTTCTTCCTCTCGACTTCCCTGCCTGCAACCACAAGCTCCATTAAATTCTGTTTTGTCTCTCTTTGTTCTCATAGCTGTCTTCTTTAACCCAGCTGGTAGCCACATGAACACGCTGAACGCCACTTGTAGCTGCAGTCGCTTGGAAGTCCCTGCAGTACCTGGGGCATGCAGTCTTGGCTTCCTTCTACTCTCACTCTCTTCCAACAGCTCTGTGTTTTTTCCCCCCCTCTTTATCTGCCTCCTCCTATCTTTTGACTTCACCTTCCTTGTTCCAGCTGGCAACTTGGGGATTTGGAGATGAAACAAGTCTATGGCGAGCCTTGTTCCAGTCAGACACAGAGCTAATGGGTGTTCAGAAGGACTAGAACACTCTGGATGATGAGGCTGACTTTGAGAAGAGCTACTCTGACTTCAACAATGAGAAAAACTAAAACAGATAATTTACTGTTGTTTTATTGAGGATTTGATTTCTGGTTTCATCTGCTGACAGTCGAACTTTTGACTGTATTTCTCAGCAAACAGACTTCAAACTATTTGTCAAAACTTTGTGAAGCTCCCAGTTAATCTCTTTAAGAGCTGAGTCAAGCTTGCCGTGTGATTTTGTAGACCTGGCCGGAAGCCCAGTGGGCCCTCTGTCATGCCTCTTTGCAGCCTGGCGAGCTCCTGTATTGAGTGATGAGTCAGACATGTAGGCAGGGTCAGGGAGGGTCGCAAATATAAAGAGCAGCACAGCCACTGGAGTCATGCTGGCAACTCGGAACAAACTCAGAAACACAGTCAGCTGCTGAGGCCAGCAATCTAATCGCTCATGTTTTGAAGTTTGTTGGAAACTGTTTGGATGATTTCATACTGACTAGCTGTTCCTTGTGCTTGGGAAGTGACTGCGTGACGAATCATGAGATAAAGTTGAACTCTGTAAACTCGCTGTGCCTTCATAATCACTCATCTGAAGTTCATCTAACTCTGTCCTCCTCGAGACGGGAATGCTGATGTCAAAGATTTGCCTTGAACTTGCAATATTTTACCCAGAGCAGTGGTTAGCAAAACGTTTGACCTGTGACTCCTTCAAAGAAAAGGAATGTTTGCTTGGAAAGTCTTATCACATGCATTTATCACTAATGACCAGTTCAACTAAACTTCTTTAGAAGGGGGGTATTAAGCCAATTTTTGCCAAGATTAAGATTTCACTCGGTGATACCTGTGGAGTAGCTTAGCAATAATTTACAGTTAAAAGTTTTTCTCACACTGGTGCTCTGTGCAGGCCCTCATACAGCCCCTGCCTGAAACGACTCAGTCAGCTCTGTCCCTTTAAGAAACCCCGCCCCTACACGCCTGCTTTCTTCTGATTGGCCAGCTCTCCGAAGCCTGCCAAGGGGCAGAACCACAGACTGTATAAAAAGATGGACGACATGACAGCTCCCTAAAAGTGAAGCCAAAACATTTTGAGCGCCCCCTGCTGACTGGCTGCAGTATAGGTCATAAAGCCCACCTCCTCCATGTTAACAGATGGGACATGAGTCAAACTATAAAATTAAAATACATACATTTTTTCTCAAACATGGTTTCTGTCATTATAGTTAGTTCTTATCATGCTGATTTATGTCCAAATGTTCATTTTTCTGACAAGTTTATTTAATTAGTTATTTGATGCTGTCAAAATGATGATTCACAGCTCTATTGACAAATACGGCTCCTGCAGCCGATCAGTTCCTGTCTATATATACAGTCATTGGGCAGAACTCCGTGTACCCTGTGGCCGCGTTACAGAGTTGTCGACAAAGAGTAAACTTCACTTTTTCCGATTTGAAATGAATGTCTGCTGCTCTTGTCCTTTGGGAAAGTAAACACTGATGTCTTTCCTTCACAGCCAAAGAAACTTTCTTCAAGACATTCTTTACCAACTTGACGAGCAGAGCCATTGAGGAGAGTGAAGTGAAAAAAGTTTCAGAGGCAGACTGAGCTGCTTGGTGGGCGTATCCTTGAACTGTGCCAGGGGCAGGAAGTTCTTCTGTGTCTTGGACAGATGCCCAAATATAGAGTTCCTCCACTTTGTGACATCATAAAATGAAGCGTCTGGACAAGTCTATCTGAAAGCACGGGTTCACAGCAGCCTGCAGACTTTTATAGCAGGAGATTACTCAAACATACTTTTACCTACAGATTTGAAACTCCACCAACTTTTAGTGTGGACATCCAACATTGTAACACTGTTTATGTGTCTTAAAAATGTGAAACAGCATAATACCCCCTCTTTAAAGGTATAATAAGTAGGATTTTTCCTTGTATTTTGTCAACAACACATTCAAACTGGGCCCCTCCTCCTGGGCTTATCATCTCCAGACGTTCACTGTCACTCTGTCGTGCAAGAACACACCCACCCCGCCAAGCTAACACCGACAGCATCATGGTTACCATTACCGTTAGCTTAACCTACCAGGTTTGAGGCACCTATCTGTCCAACAGAAAGAAGGCCAACTCAGTGGCAGGAGGGCTCAGGGAACCACAACAGCGCCCCTCCTGAAAACATCCTGTGTAAAGCAAAACCACAGAATAGATGCAGAGGGAAGGGTCTCACAAGGGTCTGCACACACACTCACCAACACACATGTATAGAGGCCCAGAAGTGATGATTTATATTATTATATTATTATTTATATTATATTATATAAATTTATATTATATTATGTAAAAGTCTATATTTTATTTTTCTAGAAAATATCCTACTTATTATACCTTTAAAGAAGATAAAAACTAATTCTTAAAAAATGTTGTGTTTGTTTTGTTTTGTACTCTCTATCACGCTAATAATCTTGCAACCTCTTTTGGCATACAGGAATCAGGAGTTGGGAACCACCAATCTAAGAGGACATGTCCTTTTTTTGTCAATGATCGGTCTCGACAATGTAACATAACCGTTCAACAGGCAGGTTTGTAACTCCTGTTACACTGACTGCAGGGTTATGTCATTTCAGCCAAGATGAAACATTTCCGCGCAGGACGTTCACCTTAATGCATCTTTCCACTTATTGTCCCGGACTTCACCTGAGGCTCGGCACCTGTGCCGAGCCGGCTATATATCTGTCTTTATGGCGCTGTGGCCCAGTGAAATATGGCTGTTTATGGCGGTGTGGTTGGGTTGGAATTACACACCACTATGTCGGTCTAAACTGCTTTGCCACTTCTTAAGAGGTCCCCGGGTGATGTTACCAAGACCAGGCTGGTTTATTGAGTGGTTGCAGTGTAACAGCTATATGGTTGAAGGTCCAATGGCTCAAATTACTCATGGCTATTACGCACTCAAAGCCTGTCCCCTACAGTGCAATAAAAGGTGTTACTGCACTTATGAATGGCTCCCTTCATACTGTATGTTTGTTTTCTTGATGTTTTTAATGCTATCAGATACATGTGCTTGGCCGTCATTGGGTCAGGTTAAGTATCCAATCAGTATTTCTCCTCCTTCCTGTTTTCAGTCTGCCAAGGCTTGCTTTTAATGCATACTCCTGAGGGGAATCCAGCTTTCATACACCGATTTTCTTTCCTTTCTATCGTGCATAATTCTCCATTTTCACAGTGACTAAAGCTGCATGTGGTAAAGCAAAACAGCCTGTCTGAATGTTTGCTTGTCTCTCGGTTTGTTTGTGTAATCAGCATGGTGGCGTGGTAGCCGTTGACTGGATGTGTCTTATCAGATTGTTGGGTGGATGGAGATGAAAGCTGACCCCAGTCCCCTCTGAGCCAGCAGAGCATGGTCTTGTGGAGATGCGGCCCAATGCTAACACGGGCTGAAACTCTCTTTGGAATTGGGCTTTCCAAACTGCTCAGTGCCAAATTAATATGAAAAAAAGAGAAAACTGCTGCAGATGGAAACTGTGTTGTCATTAAGAAGGTTTGTGGGAGCAAACAAGCACTGCGGCAGGCTTCATCAACAAGGGCCAAACCTCAGGAGAGTCACACAGCGCTGCTAAAGACAGAGCGAGAGGAAGGGCAGTGAGTTTAAACAGAGATGGTAAAATGATCTATGACTAGGCACAGTGATTCACTTAGCATGCGCATACACTTACAGGTAATCACACACTGTGATTATCTTGTACCCAGGAGGCGTTGATGCTCATCATTAGGGCTATTCCGCCCGTCTATTTCTGTTTCCGTCTGCAGGCTAAGCTGATGTCTACAATATCAAGTTTGGCTCATCATTAGCCCATTATAGGCCTACACACCGCCAAGCATGTTTCATTTCAATGCTACTCCAGGCTAATGAACAGGTATCGATTTATCTAACAATCGCAGCGGCTGAAAAGAGCAGAATTCATTTAGTGTAAATGACTCGCTCCTGCCAACAAACCGCTCTTGCTCCGGCTTTCATCCTCAAATCGTCGCTCTCTCTCAGACGCACACACAAACACACGCTTTCTCCCTCCATCTTCTTCTTATCCCTGTGGCTGTGTAAGCAAATCCTGACATTAGCAAATCAAAGCAAAAGTTGCGGCACAGTGTAATCTACATGCTCTTCTCCTCTCTATGTGAAGCCACCAGATTCAACACATTGTGCTTAGTTCTGCCTCCAAACACCAAGGAGCTAAGATGAAGGGCTAAGGAGGTTTCTCCTGCAGAGAAAATACAGAATATAAATGACTGTAATTGGACTACTTTTCAATATAGCACAAGGACATTAACTTGAGGCTTTGTTGCTGGTGAGAGAGGGGCGGGAAATATGCTTCCACACTGCACCCATGTGGTCAATATGGTGTACTGAAAGCCGTTTCAGGCATCGGACAATTGAAAGCTTGAATTAAGAATGAGCTGTAAGCTTCAGGCTTATATGCTTACAGCTCATTTTGAGCTTGTTTTTAGGTGTAAGATATGGCTTTCACAAAGCTTACAGACAGATCTCACTGATAGTAGCCTCACAAAAGCTTGAAGTACTAAAGCTGGGAACTCTAAGCTTCACTGATAGTCTTTGTGTTACAATCTCATTCAGGCAGTTTTGTGAATAACTTGTATTCAACTGAAATTGTAACTTTCATTTTCAGCAAATTCAACTCGCTGTCCTCACAGGAAGTGAGAACAGCAGCTGCCCACGCTCCCCCTACAAATCAAAGCGAGGACTTACGTGAATGTTAAACATTTTACAAAATGCAGATTTGTCCGTGTCTCGTGCTAGAAAAGACAAGTCATGTAAACATGCAATATGGACATAGCATTTAAAGCCTTAATAGTCTCTGATGGCAGGCACGTATATTACAGCTGTAATTGGCCTGTGGTTTGCTTTGAGGACATTCCCAGGCATGACCGTCCTGACTGCGTCTCTCACTGGGTGTAACTGCTCCCCACCTCTCGGCGTCGCCTGCTCCCATGTACCAGCAGACGGTTCTGCAGGCTGACTCAACAGACCACACAGACTTCTGGGAAAAGACTATGCAGCTCCATTAGACTGGAGACACAGGAACAAGTCATGTGCGCCGTGCCCACACACGCGAGTCGCATGCAGACGTGCATCATTACTTTTGTACCCTCACAAAGTCACTCACACGCACTCTCTGATCTGTATTCCTCCCAAGCATGCAGACAAGTGTTTGAACCTTTAAGCGGCTGTCAAGACCTGGCTTGCTATAACGGACTGTAAAATGGTGATAATATTTACTATCAGTTGCTACATATATATCTATTCAAGCACAAATTTAGCTTTTAATGTGTGTGTTCTTTCCAGCTAAAAACTCTGTTGTTCTAATTTCTGAAATGCATCTTGTGTCAACTGATTATGCATATACCTTTATCAATGACGCTGACTTCCCAGTAGGTGGCAGCATTAGCCAATTTAATTTGAGTTCAGACAGACAATTTGCTGATTTAAAATGATGTGTGCAGGCATCAGTGACAACGGGGTCAGGATGGATGTAAGAGAAAGTGATAGAAGAGGGAGAACTGAGACTGCACCCCGACCCACAACGTTAAAGAAAAGAAACCAACAAGAGCAAGAGCATTGCAGGAATGTGAATAGGAGACATATAAAAGAAAAAAGAAAGAAGTAAAGCAAGAAAGAGAAAGAAAAAAGAAAGTTAGTTGCGAGACCGAGAGCGATGAATCTATCTCCCCTTCCAGCCACATGCCCACATGCCGAGGAGGGCATGGATAACTGAGGTTAGAGGTCTGGGGGGAGGTGGAGGAGCAGTTGGTGTGTGGAAGGCAGACAAGGGCAGGCAGGGGCAGAGCCAGGAGAGTCAACTATGCCCCAGAGCACAGACGGGCGGAGTGGACCATGATCCTCTAGTGTGGTACGACCACCTGTTTGTCTGTCTGTCTGATCCGGGCCAGAGTGGCGTGATCTAGTGCTTAAAGTTGACAGCTCCAGTGTAAACTAAAAACCAGGCAAGCGGTTAACTGTGGGTAAAACTAAATAAATGATACATCCTGACTTGATTTCATTACATTAAACCTGCATTTAATTGCTGTTTAGCAATCACAGAATGGCTGAAGTGCACAAAGTGTATCTTAAACATGGACGAACACAGAAAGATGAAGGCACAATGTCTCATCCGGATTTTACTGTATGTGCCTCCTTTGCTAAGTTTCATGTCAAACGTACAGTGTGATTGACTCACCAACAAACAGAGGCATCCACATACTCAGACAAACCCACAGAGAGAGTGCAGAGGGCTTTCCAGGGTGTTGAGTGAAGAGGTCAAAGTTCAGACTCTCTGCTGCTGCAAAGGGCACGTGAGAGCACAACTCACACCCATCCTCTGCTATGAACACATGCGCACACACACAGACACCACAGAAGATTTACTATGTGCAATTAGAATATAGGTGTACCCCACACACACTCCCGTAAGAGAGACACTTGAGAGCATATTGTAGATAGAGAGATATGGAGGCAGGTCGAACCGCAGCTACTCGACACCAGAATAACACATATAGGATTATATAGTCGATGCTGTGCAAACGGCTCCTAAGGTCAAGAAGTAACAGAGAGAGACTGTACTGCAGGCGCAGAAAAGAAGGGCAAAGGTTAGGAAGCTATTATCCAAATGAAGTCTGGCAGATGGTAGCATTGACAAACACATGGCTGAAATGGCTTTCTTGGCAGAAATCCCAGCCATAACTATCATGTTTGTCATGATCAGGCTTATATGTCAGTCAGCCACAGGTGGGAAACTGGACACATAAGTCAGCCAGTAAGCTGAATCTGAGAGGCGCAGGTTTGCCGGGAAGAGGGTTGGACTGAAGCTGAGCAAATTTGTCCCTTGGGTGCAGAGTCACTGACAGTGTCGCCATTTTTAAGATCTTTTCTGTTCTTTCTGAAATCTTTACTGGACCAACTTTGCCTTAGTTTTTCATCTCTATGTTCTGGTTCAAACAGAAATGGACTACTGTGTCCCCCTCTGTGTTGCCTTTCAGCTGCAAAACACAGCAACACCTTTGATTTGAAACCATCTTATATGAGTGGTGCACAATAATGGGAAGCATTACCGAAAAAAAAAAGGCTGTAGAAATAGATTTTTCAACATCTAAGTTTTACTGCGATCTACATTGCGATAACTCAAACATATTATAGGCATTAATAAATTGCAAAAGCTTAACTTCTCTGACCCCAAAACACTGCTGGCCTAATATGCATTTGGTGGTTGTATGTCTCCTTCATCTGAGAAACCAGCCGCTATTACCATGAGCATTTATCTCTCTGCAATGTTTTATTAATATGCTGTTTTTATTTTATTCTCACCTGCAATGGACCCCGTCTGCCCCCTCAAAGTCAACCCAAATGGCAGACATATACAGTATGAGTCATGGTTTACAATTGGAGTCACAATAAGACTGACCACCTGGCTATATGATACGTATGCTGTGTTAGTTTTTTGATTTAGATATGGAACCTTTCGGGCCTTTTTCCACTATCGGTGTTTTTTGTGCTGGCAGCGCCCATCTTCTATACAAAACCAATGCAGCTCAGCGAGTTTTTATCGCTGAGCTCACAGCGCTCTCGGTTGAAAATAGTTCAACTTTTGGAACAGCGCCACGCTTGTAAAAGTCACTTTTCCCTCGTTGACCAATCAAAATCAAGAAGGGGCGGGACTTCAGATATCAACTTTTTCAACAACAATGGAGGAGGAGAAGCGTATCGTTTTGTTCTTTCGAGGGTAAAATTTCCAGGTCAAGAGCTGCTGCTAACGCCAGGACACGATTCCTTTCTTTAGTTTTAATGTTTTCTTGTAAGATTTCTTTGACTTAAAGCAAATATTAAGCACACAGAGCAATTTAAAACAGACACTACCGAGGGGAGCGGAAGTGCCGCCAGAAAACTTTTGTAACCTAGCAACAGTAAGTGCTGGCGAGAAGACGCGCTCTGGAATTGGGCGCTGCCAGCGCGAAAAGCAGCGTTCTTTGGTAACTTCAAATACAGTAGTTAGCAAAAGACACAAACTGTATATATACAGATGTAGTTACGAGAAAGCTTAGGGCAACAAGGTTAAGTTTAGGACTATATCGTCATAGAGGGAGTAAACAGTAATAGGTCTTTATAAGTACTGTCCTGCACTCACATTCGATCTATATAAGCATGATTGGTTAGTTGATAATAATAGATATATAGACACACTAATCATGTGTCTATATATGCCTTTTGAAGCAGAGTGAAGTGTATTAGGATGTATGAAATTGGGGTGGTGGTGGTGGTGGTGATGGGGGGGGACTTTCCTTTCATTCCGTATAGCTCTTCCGTGCCGAGGCCACATTCCCAGCACCACTCAGGGGGCTCCAGTGAGCGAGCCACGACACCAAACCCACCCGGAATTCTAGGAACGTTTTCCCTGTGGTTTCAGGTTACCACATACACACACTGAGCACAGATCACAGGCGCACACACACAACACCCCGCACAGTGGTGTACTGTACTTTTGTTGTTTGTACAGAGTTGGTTTTGTTAGCTTTCCCTCACTCCTCCCATGCCTGTCATTCATCTTAATTTTAAACTCACATACTTATCCATCGGGTCGGACAACAACTTGGACTGACGCTGCAAACGTGCAATTGGATTCCGACCAGACGTCTTGTTCACAATCTCACTCTGATGGTAAATACCACACACTGAAAACTTTAACTCAAACACACATTCACACTAAAACTCTACAGGGATTCTTGCCAATGCTCGCTTTAGGCCCCAATTTCAGACTTACAGGTATACATTACATCACCCAAAATTCAGCTCAAATTCATTCTAAAACTTGGACCTAATCAAGCCCTGACTGACATTTGCAAAGTCCGCTGTATCCCCCAGGAAAAGGGATAACAGTACCTAAAAATAGTCACGACAGAGAGAGGTGCAGCTCTGTAAGTCAGATGTGATCAGGCTATGTGACTGTTGATGTGTGTTGTGTATAGAGCGAGCACTGTCTCTGGCACACAGAAATAGTGTGACGGTCTATAAGGCCGTAATCCCGTGTCGGCACGGCTGCAGTGTGAGCTGCGTGTTTGGATCAAAGCAGAGGTTTGAAAGTGGATTTTCTCTGCCTTTGAAGAGTGTGAAAGTGCACACGGCACCGAGCGAGGCAGTGAGTGCATGTTAGTGATACGGTAAGAGTCAAAGATATGAGGACTTTCCCATAACGTGTGCTGTATTACCAGAGAGTCTTATTTTTCTTTGTTTTAACTGAACTGAAAGTCACACAACAAGAAGCAAATGTGTAAAAAAAAAAGGTGATGTACAGTGAATTATTTTGTATGCCATGTTTAAAAGATGAATGTACTACACAGAGCAGGTCCATAAGGAGTCAGATTGTTGACACAGGCAGAGCCAGCTCCGACATTGCAACACTGCGATAAGCATCACAGAGCGTGTGCATAGAAACGACGAGCACTTCACTGCATAGCTGCGGTGTCTTCCAAGAGCAATTTTATGACACAAGACAAAATTGCTTCTAAAATGCAGGGTTCGTCCTGGAGGACTCATCCTCCACCGTTTTGTTTTACACGTAATATTTTGGGCGATGTCGTGTTTATGTGCGCAATTGCATATAATCAGTGTGGCTGACATCAAGGAGGACGCATTTTCGAGGGTTTCTGTCCTTTGTTAATTGGAGTAGTGCGTCAGAATGCGTGTCAAACTGGGATACACAAATGCTCGAGAGGCTCACACACAAACCTCCACACATCACTGTTGGCTGGCACCCAGACACCCTAGCAGTGCGGACTTCAAACAAGCTCATAGAGGCAATTAAGCCACAAAGACAGAGGGCTCTCCGAAAGCCACCGCTTCCTGCTGCGACTGACCTACATCCTTCATTTTTTTTTCCTTCCTCCATCCATCCGTTTACCTCTCCTTCCATCCATTGTTTCCTCATCTGCACTTCCTTCCCCCCCTCCGAAGCACGTCCTCTTCTCATCCTCCTCTCCTGCTACGAGTTTGATGCCTCGCCAATGGGCAAGCAGAGAGGTTAGCGGGTACGCTACGTCTACCTCGCCCAGTAGGAACCGCTCCAGTAAAACATGCCAGTCTATTGTGGCATTTTAATTATATTAGCCCAACTCACTCCACTGGCTGGACACACAACAGCAGGGAGGGGCTGTAAAACTGTGTGCCTTCTGTAAAAGTAATGATAGTAAGTTTGAAGGAGTTGGAAAGAAACTTTAAAAACATACAATAAGCGAAAGGCAGTCTAAAAAAGCCGAACTGGAGGAGGCCGACGCACATAAACACTCGTCCCTCAGAGGAGTTATAAGTCCAAAATTGGTAAATAATTGTACAGTGAGGCCAACAAATCCTATTTGCTTACACACCCTCCACACAAACCGTCTTTGAACACTTTCCCTGTTTTTCACTCGTGCGCAGCTACAGATTTAGAAACGCCATAACGCCAAACACTCCCAATCCAAGCATTGCAGCAGAAAGAATAAATAACTCACAGTTACTGCAACCTGATCACTGTTGTTTTCCTCTTTCTCACACACACACACACACACACACACCACACACAAAGATGCAGGCCCGAAGGAGAGAAACGTCTAAGCAATGCAGTAATGCAGAGCGGGTCGTGCTGAGGTCCCAGGCAGCAGCCCAGGGTTATGGGAAAGGGATGGGCCACTGAATCTTAGCTAAGGAGAAATAGAAGAGAGCGATTGAGGGACGGCCAGAGGAAGGACGGAGAGGTTTGTCGCTGACGCCAAATGCGACTGGCAGAGGTGAAAGGGTAGGTGCGAGAGAGTAACAATGAAAGGATATGAAGTCGATGCCACGACACTGATTAATTCTGTTAGCTGTTCTCATGACTCTACTGCGCCACCAGTCCATCATATCTGTCTTTATGTCTACATTTAAGAATATACATGCTTAGCTGAGCTGGCTTCTGCTGGTGCTTTGCTGCTCTGCACTGAGCCACACATGCTCAGAGCAGGGGATTTTTTTTACTCTACATATTTTAATGAATTTATTGTCCCCTCTGCTGGAAATTTATTATCCAGTTGGAACTCAGCACCTCTGACACAGAGAAGGCAGAGGGGAAAACAAACTCTGACTTGATGGGACTGGAAGAAGGAGCGAAGCGAGTGTGAGAGGTGACGGCTTTGCCCGACGCAGCTCTCTTTCTCTCTGCAACAGCAGAATGAATTCCAGATGTCAAAATGATAAACAAACGGATTGTCCTAACCTTATAAAAATGCGAGGCATTCAGAAGCACTCACATTGCTGTATCGTCTGTGCTCCGTCAACCGTGAGCTAATCCAAAACCTTGGAATCATCCCAAAAGTACAATGACTTATTAGTTCTCCACATCTACACTTACGTATGCACTACACACACACATGTGCATACACCCACTCATGTCAAGGCCTTAAGGGTTTGTAGGTCAGAGGATGCTGATGTAGCTCATCGGAATTATCCTTTAACACATGCATTGTGATGTAGTGTAAGAACGAACAGGCCTTCCTTCACCATGTCCCAGTTCTTTTACTTCTTGCTGTACGCAGGTTGACGTAAGTGAAAACTGCCTCTAGCTCATCATTTAATCAAGTTTGTCTCAGGCTAACGACCAAAAGCAACAAGTCTTCAACCTGCCTGTGGGTGGAACCATAACTTTGTAAATCCAAATTATGTTTGCTGTTTGCTTCCATGGTTGTTGGAGGAACTTCTACGGTGAAACAAATCACAGCATGAGCGGTGTCTGAAACGCATCCAGCAACAAAAGATACATGCTCCAGTTTTCACTGAGATTAAAAACACAACAGATCTGAGCTGTGACTGATTAACACGGCGTGCTTTCTCACCCTCTCGCAGGTCGCAATTTACTAGTCGAAACTGTGGCCTCCGCTCCACCTGGCTTTCATTTGCCACCTGTGACCATGTTATACATTTGATTTGCTGCCTCTACACCTCGCTCGCTGTGTTCAGTCTTGCTTTACCCTAGAGTTACCCCTGCTCTGACAAACCCACACAGGGACCAATCACTGCAGCATCAGCATTCCTTTCTTCAATCCGGTTAGTTGCACCTACGGCGCTCAGCTTTCGGGATACTGACAGTGATGCCAACATCCATCCATCATGTTCCCACCACGTGCACCGAGAATCAGATTGGTGATGATTTGATTGCCCAACACTGGCAGATGTGAATACTTGAAGATGAACTCAAATATTACTTCCCCTTGATCTGCAATTCAAACACAATTATTGTGTGAGATGTCTGGGAGAAATTTAACAACGAGTTATTGTCGAACGAAGGGTCCTTTGAGGTTAGCTTCTCATGTGTTTTCAGTCAAGCTCCGTATGATGCCATAACAGTGGCTACAGCCTGCAGCATTGTGTCCATACATTATCTCTCAGAACGTGTGTAAAGGTTTCCCAAACAGGCAGGGAAAAACAGGGATAATGTTTAATGTAAGTAAAGTGAAGACAGAGGGCATAAATCATTTCAGATTGTGATCAAACAACTGAAATAGATTTATAGAAACTGGCTCACCTAAATAACGGGTGAGCTGATTTTAGTTGATCTTATCTTTCCGGAAAAGATGGTGCTAAGTATTCACACATGTGATGCCTTAAATGTTCCAACACATGCCAACACACTCTTTTAGTTGTAATGTACAACTGCTTGCCCCTCGCTTGCCCCTCTGTCATCAGATGCTGAATAAAGAGAGGGAGGGAATTTCAGTCCCAAAATGCCTTTGATGCCCTTTGAAGTATTACGACATACAAGTGCGTGTGTGTTCTCACATGTGGATGTGTGTGCTCTTGCCCGAGCACAGTGCGATTGTGTCTGAATGAATAAAGCCTCCAGCTGTTGAATAGCATATGGATCCCATGTGGATTGATATGCGAGTGTGTGCGTGTTTATGTGTCGATGTCGTCCTGTGTGTGGGGAAAACCCACCCAGCCCTCGGAGGCTCCGTGTGCCAAACACGCAGGAAGTCAAACTACGACATGGACTGATGCCATAACAGCTTAGCATGTGCAATTTCAACCATTATATTTGTGTCTTCTTCGTGACACATTTTCTCCTGTTCTGTCGTGTTCTTTGCTGTTCTCATGCGACTTTCCCAGGCATGGTGCGGGCAGTGGCAGGAGTAGTGGCAGAGATGTCCGAGTCTTTCCCATGCAGCCTCATAGGAGGGTCTTTGTTTCCCCTCCAGGCTTTGGGGGTCCCCACGGCAGGGCTGTGCCCCACTCCACTGACTCCACAATGGGTCTTTATGCTGCCAAGGCCCTCCCTCCCCCACATCACTCCATCATGCTTCCCTCATCAGGGGCACAGGGAGGCACAAGGGGCACCACGGCACCAAAACGCCAACCCTTTTCATGCCCTGTCCCTCTGTCTCTCTCTAATACATGCCAACAGAGTCAGATACAGAGAGAGAGGTTTGCTCAACAGCCACGGGACAATCAGGGGAGTTTATGACTTGTGCCAAATGTTTCAGTCGGGTACTATTTTCTTATTCAACCAAAGAGCACTTGAGACCACAAGCAAAGACCTGGCTCACAGCAGGGGATTGTGTGATAACACATTTTTACAACCCATTAGCACTGTTGTTGAAAGACCAGTGCCCTTTTCAGTAATGATGAAGCAGAACTGGAGAACGGACAATTTTAGAAATGTCTTGTTTTTGATGCTTATTGGTCGCCTCACCCTGTGTTTCTTTGCTCATATGCTCCTGATCCTGGACGTAGCACGCACACATTGGCCGCCTACTGTACTTTGTGTGCTGACACACTGTCACAGGCCCTGATGAATGGGTGGTCTGCTCAGTATGTCTCAGCGATTGGCAGGGCCTTTGCATTTGGGAAGTGTACTGAGCCAGGACGTGAGGATAAGAGACGAGAAGACGTGAAGAGGAAAAGAGATCAGAGCTTTAAACAATGATGTGATTCTGAGAGCTAAGTGTTTATAAGCTAACGAAAGCGTCATTTATTCGTGAAAATCTCGTAGAAAACACTTTTGAAATCCACCGAGGACAATAAAACGAGTCCTTTCAGAATCAGAGACATCTGTTCATGAGTGTAATATCTTCCCATGTACTCACTTAAAGCGTAATGTATGACTTAATCCAACAAAATGACAGAGAGCCAAAGGGTCTGACAGGCACTTGGGGTGGATCGCGGGGAAAATGGCATCCCTCGACCGCTGTTTTCCTCCGTCAAGGCCAGTACTGGCAGTGCCAAGAGCTGAGGTTGCCATGGTAATGGGAGCCAGTTTAGGGCCACCGCACAAGACGGAGAGCATAACCTTGTCATAATTGTGGACTGAGTTGTGAGAGCATTTAAGAAACAGATCCAGCAGGGGGAATCAGTTACAGATTCACACTGGCTCAGCGATCTGCATCAATTCTCTGTTCTCCTCATGCTGACTGGAAGCACATAACCACACACACACACACACACACACACACACACAAAGACACAGTAATAACTTCAGTCTCCGAGAGATGCACCAAAAACCATAAGCAGGAGAAGGGATCCAGGGCCACACCTATAAATCAGCATAAATCAAAAGCCTCATAAATGTGAGACAGAAACAGAATGGAGTGAAAAGGGGAGAGAAAGGCGAATAAAGCAGCTCATTAACTGAGTCTTATACAAAGAGGAGGAGAGTGTAGCAACTATTTGTTCTGCCTGCTTTCACTCAATCTGGAGATGGTTTTAATGACTTCCTTGTTTCCAAACTGATGAACAACAGCCAGCCTCGCAGGCATTATTCTACACAATCATAAACACACAGAAGATTTGTTACTTTTCCTCAAAGCATTAAAAACGTTTTAAAGCAAGTTATGAAATCTCAGGTGAAAGTGGATGACCCGTTTGAAAGCATTTACTGCAGTGCCATTTGGAGAAGATACAAGTCCTCATCTCCAAGATGTGATGTTGCCAAAAAATATGTTTATGCAACAATTGGCCGTGGCAGAGCAGCGCTAAGAGATACAAAACGTTGCCTCATCGTGAGGAACAAACTGCTCTCACAGCAGATCAAGTCGAATAACAAAATGAATGAATGCTCTTATCGAATCAGAAAAGACAAATTAATTTGGGGTGTGTAAGTCAAAACAGGGTCAGCTGATGTTTCGTGCAAAACCCCTCTTCTCTCTGTTTGTCAAGTCTTTATGTTGTACAAGATGTCGCCCTTACCTCTCCACCACGTCATCTCCGCTCCAGCACGTCGAGTCGTCCACTACGTTCTCCCCTTCGCACAGCATCTCTGGCAAGGCGGCGAAGAACGACTTGTAGCGCTGCAGGTACATCAAGAACTCCCTGAGGAAAAGCACAAACATGGGAAAAAGGGCATGGAGCTATTTAAGAAATAAACCACACGTCTTTCTGAATCAATTGCAATGTTGGGAAACACACAATTGAGGCATGTATTGTGTGATTGCGGCCACATTCCTGCTGCGGTTGGTGGCCAGACTTCTCAATACAACAATCAGGATTCTTTCAACAATACATGCCTGTGATAAATAATGGTGATTGTAGCAGGAAATTATTGGCTTTGAATGAGACCACTTCACTAAGTCAGCATATTTGTCTCAATTTTGTGGTGTGGTGCAGCGCTAGCTTCACCAGATCTGCTAACACATGTCATTGATACAGACGCTGTCATCATCAGTCAGACTTTGTTGCCACCCATGAGGCAAAAAACAGCGGGTGTCATGACAGGTTGTTAGCTCAGTCGTCACATTTTTAACAACATAAAAAATGCTCAAGTCAACCTACAGATAGTGATAATGACGTATCTAGACGAGGCACAATATGAGCCGTCACTGCTCAAAAAGGTTTGTGAGAGACCGACAGAAATAAGACACGTGGAGTCATGCTTACCTAGAGAGCGTTCTCAGACTATGTTTATTGTTCTTGGAGGGTTTCAGGGGGAACGAGCTGGGAATGATGGGAGTTGGAGTCCAGGGGAGATTGTTGCAAGCAAGGAGGATGCAGGGATGTGACGAGGTGGGGGTGAGAGAAGGAAAACAAGAAACAAAAGGATGACAAGACAAAACAGGAGGGGAGGAGGGAGAGAAGACAGTCAGTTGACCCTGGAACTGGAGAGTGATTATTCATGCACATGCAGAGACCAGGCCACACCACACAAAAATCAATACCCGCTTGTCCCCAGTCCACGCCAACAAATAAAACAGATATGTGTGTGAAATAAATATGTTTAGTCAGGAAACAAACACACAGGCAACAACATCTGCACATGTGCAAATAGTTAAATATTCACAGGAAAGCCAGAAGAAATTTCTGCTGAATTCTCGATTCATAGTTTTTCCCCATTAAAACGAAACACAAATGTTGCTTTACACGATCATGTTTCGGATTTTTCAGCAGTCTCCCTTTACTGCGGCGGGTGCTGCCATGTCTCTGAAGTGGTCAGCGCTCACATGTGCTCTGGTCAGGGTTGGCAGCAGGCAGGGAGCTGGATTGTCTAGCCATGAATGGTGGTGGCAGTGCCAGGCCAGGCCTGTCAGCTAGGCTGGCATGAGTGCAGTGATTCATGGTTTGGGACAAGGTCAGACAGGCAATGCTGCATGTGTGTGTGTGTGTGTGTGTGTGTGTGTTTCTGTGTGTGATGCTATTTAAGCTGAGGCCGGCTGGTGTGCAGAGTTGGTGGTATGGCCGTCTGGGTAAACAGGAAATTGTTGGTCCGTCAAGATTAATCTTACCCACACTCCCCCTCTGCTGGCACATCACTGCCAGCTGCTGTGGGCATGGGATGGCTGCCTCAGAGGCCAGGTGGAGGGCATGGACTTTAGTGCCAGGCACTACATTTACAATGTGTGTGTGGGTGTGTTGTGTCCTACTAACCATATTAAGAAAGAGGGAGGTGATGGCAGATGGAAATAGACATTAGCAAACCCCTCATACAGACCTGACCAGTCATTATTTAATGCAGTTTGTATTCCTGACCACAAAGCAGTAGAACTAACATGATGTGCTTTGTCTTACCTCCTCAAGTGGGCTAACTGCCCCAGCCACTGCTCTGGTAGGGTTTGGGAGGGGGCGGCAGATGGAGGAGGAGAAGACGATGAGGTCACAGTAGAGGTTGTGACCTCTGGGCTTGTAGGCTGCATGCCTGTGGGTTCCCCAGTAGACAGGCCACACACCTTGTCCACCTGTGGGGAAGATAGAACAAACAAACACACACACACACACACGCACCTGTCAGACTAGAAAAACATATAACAGCATGGGTGGAGCTGCAGGGTGACTTGCATTAACCACAAATTGACACCTGCGCAGTTGAAAGCACATAAGGGCAGATAAATTATTCAAAGTGAGATTAACGGCTTTTTTTCAGAGTGATGCTTTCAATTTGTACTGAGGAATGTTTTACATTTTGGTTGAGCGATTGCAATATGAAGAGAGGTGAAACGAATTACGGGACAGAGAACTTCTGAGTAACGGACAACATGGGAACACGGAGGCCGTGAAGTGAGCGATGTGATGAAAGAAAATGGTGCGACGAGTGAGTTATTGCCAGGAGGGCTGACAGTTAATGTAGAACATTCCACTACCTCACGGAGGTGAAACCACGTGCGCGCAGTTGGCAACGCTGGCGAGAATCTCCATTGGGCTATTAAAGCCAGCAGTGGAAAGGAGGAGACAGCCGGGTCATGAAAATGAAGGGGCGTGTGCTTCAAACCGAGAGGTAAAATCGATGACATCTCATTGGCTTAAAAGCCTCTGGCCAGTGTTATTAAGTGGTCCTCAATTAGCCGGAGAGACAGAATGTAATGGCTCTTGCACGCTGGACTGAGTAACTCTTTACAGTGATCAATGCGTACACGCTGCTTTGTCTAGAGGGATGAGTCACTCTGCCGTGTGAGGGCGTCCAACAGTAACATTTCGCAGCGCTAATTATTCACCACTGATTTAGTAAAGGGAGCCTTACTGTAAGAAGCTGCAAGGATGTGCGACTTCGGGAAGATGGGTTGCTTCCTCAGTGCTTTGGATGTTTATACTCATGCAGTAAAGCACACCCAAAGTTGAATGAAAACTGTGCAATTTTTAATGGTGTTTTTTAAGGTACACAGTGGAGAGATTTGACAATGAGCACAGTGATCTATGTTGTACTTATCCTATCAATCTGCTGCAAACTGATTGCACCAGCTGTCCTTTATACTGTTCGACACACTGCCACCAAAATGCTAGTGTTACAAAGTGTGCAAAACAACGGAATGCAGAAACAATACAAAAGCTTTATTTGGGAAGGAGCTGGCAGGCATCTGTGTTTAAATGGTTGGTTGAAGGGGTGTGTCCACATGCTGGGAAGCGTTTGCATAAGTATGTCGGGAAGCAGCTGAAATATGTGTTAATGGTGACAAAAAGTGTCTCGCAAGCCCGCTAAAAATACCCTTCCCCTCCAGGGTGAGGCCGATCCGTCATCTCCTGTGCCTTATAAATGGAGTTTAAATGGAAGTTTTCACATAACAGCTTGCTATTCTTGCGCAGACGGGATTGTCAATGAGCGTAACTTACTACCTGAACATTTTTCATCTGCATTGCACTGTTAGCACTTCAGTCCAGGCCCCTCTCTCCTACTTTAGCTTAACTGCATTCTGGTCTTAAATCCTCTCCTACGGCTGACGCTGGGCACGGGGATGGTTGTTTTATTGCATTAACCTTAACTCCCTCTGGTCCAATAAAACATGCTCACATGTGGTAGAGCGGCTCACAGCCACATATGGACATGCAAACATGCCACACACACACACAAACACACACACACACACACAGACACATTACATTGTGGCAGTGAGAAAAGATAGAACATAGCAACTGTTTTGGCCACGTAGTCTCTCAACACACTAAGCCAGCAGCTCTTTGCTTGTGCTGCAATGCTTCTGCAGACAATTACGGTTTAATTCATTTGCATACCGTCTGCACAACATGACGTGTTGAGACATTTATTAGAACGCTTCAATATTAAAACCTGTTAAATAAATTGTTTTATGAGACATAGTTTGCCAAATTAGTCTAAGCAGAGCTATTCCAAAACATGGATATTAATAAATTACTTTTGCTTTTGTTGATTAGCCCGCAGCTTTCAGCATTGCTCAGTCCAGCATTACAAACACTTGCAAGTACACTAGTGTTTGTAGCAACAAATAAAATACTCAATAAAACTCAAGAAGCAGAAAAGCTATAAATGTCAGACTGATTCATTTAAAGTCCTGCACGCTTGCATAAATCTGTTTATCAACCAAATGTAAAATGCTTTAAGTTAGCCAATATGGCAAATGAGGTTCAAGTGAACCATATGTTTCTTCCTTATTTAGCAAAAAGAAATGCATTTCCATTAAATACATTCCATGACATCATTTCCAGACAACAGTGTTTGGGAGGTCTGCAGGTCTGTGCTGGAGGGTGTGTGTGTGTGTGTTTGTGTGAACGTGGTGAAGCTGGCAGGCTGTGCATGGGGCAGGTGTGTGAAAGGCCGAGAATGAACCGAGAACCGAACAGTAACAATGTTTTCTGTTAAGGAAATTACCTTTTTAGAGTCTCTTCTATTCTTTAGGCACTTTTTTATTTATTCTTTTCATTCTGGAGTTTGGGCCACCAGTATCAAGTTAAAATGCATCTAAAATCGAATGAGAGAAAACCTAACTTTCTCCTACTCAAAGGAGCAATTCACCACTGTCAGTCAAAGCTGGTGTTCTCTGTAATCGAAGGAAGCAATAATATTTGAAATTGGTGCCACAGCTGTGGAGAAAGTTGTACAAACAGCTCGTGGTTTTGCCCATTGTACATTCCTACAACACCCAGCGTACATTGCGCCCCTCCCTCTGAAAGGAACGGCCCAGCGAGAGAGGCTGGAGTGAAATGCTACCATTTTTCCAGTCGAGGACATTGATTGCTGCAGGCAACGGCTCAGAGCGGTACAGAATCCCAAATACGACAAGAACATACCGGTGGATCGTCTAAAAAATCTTCAGGTCTGCTGTCTACATTTCAAACCTGACGATTTTGAGCGAGACATGACATCGGAGGCGGGCGCCCTAGATTGTTTAAGTGTAGTTTAGCGAGCTCCCTGGCCTCCACCAGATGATGCATTTTACGTAGTCTGGCGGAGGTTTTCCAGGGCTCATTGGAGAAGCGGATAGCGTCCTCCAAAGGCACGGAGTGAAATTGCATTTTTTTTCTCCTACCATAACGGCATTAGCTCCACATAATAGCATGATAGGACTGAGGTTGAAAATCGGCGAACTGGCCCTTTAATGCACTTTATAGTCTGATGCCATTAGTTTGTTAGTATTGGGCTGTATATGTGTGTTTCATGCTAATCACTGGCAGCCCTGTATCTCCTAAAAGTTTTCAATTATTGAACACATTCTGAAAACACCAAAGCCAATAAATGAAATTCAGCAGATGAAAAACGAGCAGAAAAGGTCAGAGCTGCAGGATCTCTTCTCTCTGCAGGGGTGATCGATGGAGGATTAAGACAGAATCTTATCCTGTCGCTGTGAACTTTCCAAAGGGGCCGTCTAACCAGCACAATCTCTCACTTGCCTTCGTATGACACTTTGCTATTCTCCGAGAGAAAAATGTAAACATCCTTTTAAAATATGAACATCAAGCGGAGGTCATTCACAGTTCTGTTTGCTTTACTCAAATATTTTTACAACCACATAGAAGAGGTTCAAAAAAGCACTTTAGAATAGGCCGGAAGAGACGGGAGAACGGCCTGCTTTTCAAAACAAAAACACTGAAGGAAATCCGTCTTCTGCCTAACCAAACACACAACATTGTAAACAGCACACAAAGCAATTGCTGGGAAAATAAACAGTATCCCCATAATGGATTCTCTTGAGAAATGGAGACATGCTCTTATAGGTTGGACCTTCTGAGCTCATAATCCTGAAGGCCAATCAGACGACAGGTTGAATAATGACAGGGGCTTGAACGCGGCCATATATCAATTATCTCCTGACCTGATGATGGCGTGAGAATGAAAATCCCATTTGGGCACAGCATGAACACTCGGTTCAGTGTGTGTCTGTGTGTGTGTGTTTGAGCACCTGTTTGTCCTTGTTATACCTTCACAATTTCAGCTATTTTGCGGAGCATTCCTCGTGTGATTGCCTGAGGACAGAGGCTGATGGAAGTGGCAGATTGGTGGGATGCATGTTGTCCGCATGGGAAGACTTTGGGGAAATACGAGGCATGTATTCTATGTGCATTTGAGCCAATCAAATTTGAGTTCTACTGCTGCAGACAGGCCAGTCATTTTTTACAACTATAACCATGAGTTTAAGTGGTTTGGGTTTACTGTTGTGTATATCAACAAAAGAGAACTTAAACCACTCAATCTAAATCATCTATTTTTACTATACAAAAGCTGTTATCAAGTGTTTTCCTCAAAATGCATGCTTCCATGTGTGTATCTCTGCCTCCTGAACATATAATCCTGAGGTAAGAGTGTAAGAAGAGCGCAGCAAGAGAGTCAGCTCCAAGCTAGCCAAGCCCAGGGCCATCCCTCCTCTTGGGGAGTATTGGCTTACAGATAGCAGCGGTGGTCTTGTCTTCCCAGTTTATTTATCAAGGGATTACCCAGTAAAGCCAAGGGAACTTTCTCAGCCCCTTCTTAACCCACACGCATTGCATTGTGGGATAAGGAGGGCTTGATCGGTCAGCGAAGGCCGCCCTCTTCCACTTTCCATGGTTTATGTGCAAAACAATCATAACCACACAGTCGGTCTCATAATGCTACCGACTGCTTCACTCCAGGAACAGGAACTTTATTTGTCAGCTCTGCCAAAGAGAACAACGGCTACCATTTGCAACAAAGGCACACAAATAGGCCTACATCGGTTTGCCAAGTGCATCGAAATAATAAAGGAAAAATGAGTCACACACTGAGATTTTGTTATAGTAACCGTCTCTGACCTGAGCTAAAACAACATCCACTTTTCAGCCAAGCTTCAGGGATTTTATTAATTTATCATAGTTATGAATCATGGGGCTAAATGGCCTCAATGGAACGTTAGCTCATAAAACTACAAAGCAATGGTTCTGTGCCATTAGTTGTACTGTTTTAAATTAGTCTCAGGGATTATTTGAAGTTTTGTATGCACTGTTCCAGTTGTTGCATTCATACGTGCAAATATGTACATTTATGACTCAAGAAAGTGTCTTACTGCAAACTGTCTCTGTTTTCATTCCTCTCCCTGAGAGAAGCTCCTGGGACTGCAGCTTACATCCATTATCCAAACCACAGTCACTGTCATTCCAAGATATTGGACACCCTTCATAACCATAAAATATTCACTTACCAGCAAAAATTAGAAAATTAAATTACATTCCCGTTAGTGTCGGTAAAACACAGAGCTCTCAAAGACATCAAAGGTGCTCTTCTTCCATTTGGGTTTGGATTCAGAGTCAGAGAAGAGACGGAGAAGAAAAACAGAAGCTCCTGTTTTGCAAAAAGTTGGACTACGTCTGGAATGGGAATTTCATTCAATATGAGACTGATACTACACTGGAAAAAAGCGGATGAGAGCGTGACAATTACATTTATTTGGTATTCACTTCATTGTGGTCTCTGACAAAAAAGGGGAAGAAAAATGCGATCAGAAAAGAAGCCGCGAGAGTAACAGGAACTCAAAGAGAGCCACTGGTTCACATTCTGGTGGGCTCTGTACACCACACAGGAAGATCCTTGTTACTTTGGCAACATGGTTGTTTATGATGTTTTCTCCAAAGAAAACCAAAGGCTTCAATTTAAATGCAAATGACTGAAGTTTTTATAGTCGAGCATCGAGCTAATTGTGTTTAAACAAGTAACAATTTCCATCCCTAATTGCAATGCATATGAAAATAGAAAGGGAGGGTCCGCTGGCTCTGCAGGAGAAGGGTTTCTGTTTCTATTTTTTGCAGTACATTTTTCATTTTGTGAAAAAAAAAAAAGGGAACCATCAACAACTGTATACTGTTTCCTGGTGCTATGCTTTTGTATAAAGCTATATCTACTTATATAAAGCTATAACTGTAATACTTACAGTATACTGTATGTATAGCAAGGATCCAGCCATACCAAAAAAAAAGTTTCCCCCTTTATTTACGCACTAATGTGACTACTTGAATTTCGCAGCACTAGCAGTGTTGTGGTGGAGCCCCTGAGGTTAAGGAAGCAAGCTGGAGACTGGAAGGTTGCCAGTTCAAACCCTGGGCCATCTGGGAAAATTTGGGTGGGTTGGGGGAATAAGGAAGTCTCTCTCCTCCCTTAACAACACTTGAACACTGGAACACTGGGTTTACAAAAGATTTACAATGAGAGGGTAACACTGTAAAAGTGATAAAGATTACTGGATTTCATGATAGATTGGATTCAAGGTGTACGGGTAGAGATTGTTCCCTCTCATTTGACCTGTGACCTTTGACAGTGTTTGTGTGACTCAAGGATGTCACAAAATGAAATGGGTGACCTGACCTACCAAAAATGTGTGACTGAATATTTTTCCATGCAATCATTCGAGTTAAGAACAATGTTTGAGCTGATGAATGCTCCCATTCCATGAACTTCTCCCTGAGGGAGATGAGAAGTCCAACTCTCATTAACCTCACATAGAGAATGAAGTCTTTCTTTTCCAGCCTCATTTCACACTTTTGATTCAACCTCTCATGACTTACTCATTTGTGATTAATGCAACATTATGCAATGATTTTAAGATAACAGCTTCCTTTGCTGGTGCACTCATTTGTTACAGGGAGAATGGAGTCTCTTTCATTCCCACTCTGCACTCTGAAGCCCTGTTTTTACACGATGGAACTATAGCTGTGTCTCAATTCAGGGGCTGCATTCTTCGAAGGAGGCGGTCTACGGAGGATGAGATGTTCATAGCCTACGTGGATCGCTAAAGCCGAAGTGAAGTAGGACGGTTTGGTTAATGGAGGATTTCCTGTTTGCTTACCTAGTGCCACCAAACGCTGCTCCTCTCACCTAGCAACAAGTAGCTAGCAGGCTAACTAGCTTGCATAACGTCAAGTAACTTAACCTATTATTTTAAAGATAATTTGTTTCAAGGGCTCTTTCATTTTTTTAACATTTGTGTCGGTAGCTGTTCGATTGAGTCGAAACCAAAAAGTTTTTTATTTAAAAGTGTGTTCCTCGGCTGCGTAAGAGTCGTCTTGTTTGAATTAGCGTGCAGTTAATCTCAGGATACGTTAGGCTGCGAAGGATCCTTCGTGGCCCGGGAAAAGGAGGACGCACTTGTCGGCAGCATCTGAAGTAGCCTTCGAAATGGGACAGCCTTCGACGTGCTGCAATCGGCCTTCAAATACGCGAAGGATGCAGCCCCTGGATTGGGACACAGCTTATGTAACCCGTTAAGAGAAAGAACTGAAGGCAAACCTTTTGTTATAAGTATAAGTACAAACATCATGTGTTCTAGCTTTAATAGTCTTCAGCCTATTTCAATGTACAAACATTCAGCATATACACTATAATATAAGAGCCCCCGAACCACTTGTGGACTAATTGTGGCAGCTTTCCATTTGGCCTCTCCCAGAAACCCTTGAGTGAGATAGAGAATAGATGATTTACAACATAACTCTTCTCTCATTGGCTTCTTTTCTCTCTCCCCCTGTCGGTTCTTTACGGCCATCTTTTAAGGTCTCTCTTCATTCTTTCTAAATCACTTTGTCTGCGTCTCTCTCTTTCGTCTTCACTCTGCATACCCTGTCAATCACCCCCTCCCCCCCCCCCCACCCCACCCCCCCTTGTCTTTTCCTCTCACTCTTATCCGAATGATGTCAGTGCTAATTAAAGAGAGACTCAGTCCCTCGTATATCACAGGAAAAAAGTCCTTGAGATTCCAATCAGTAAAGAGAGCGCCGGGTTTCTCTCTCCACATCGAGGCTTGTTTACCCTGATTAAATCACTCACAGATGATCTAAAAATGAGAGGCTCTCCTTTCCCCCCCCCCTCGTAGTAAATATGGGTGTTACTTTGGAGTTTGTTGACAACGTTTGTCCATCTTTGTAAACAAATTCAAGAGAATTACAGACATTAAATGTGGCAAGATGTCTCAGAGGATTTAAGTGTGGTTGAACCACGGCGACGGAGGAAAAAGAGACGGAGGAAGGTCAAGCGAGTTCATCTCGTCTGCAATATGGTGGCACATACGCGCGCGAGCAAAGAAAATAAGCTTGTGGGTAAAAACTTTGCTGGTTCATTGGAAGGCTTCAAATGAACACGTGGGCTCTCAATTACCACTAAAATCATAACACAGATGCAGCGGGCATTCAGCGGGCAGCTGCGTGGTTTTTATCATGCCAGCTAGCTTAGGTTTAAAGGCATCAGGTGAGGCTACTGGATGTATAAAAACACACAAGGGCATTTAAAGGGCAGCAGAGAGGGAGGGGGGGAGCATGGGGATAGTGCTGTGTGATATCAAAACTATTTATAGTAGACAGAAGAAATGCTACTACTGAGGTGTCCTGGTTTGTGGGTAATCGACGAGGTGGAGGCTCAAATTCTGTCATGTAACAGTATTTTTTTTAATGTATTGCCTGCTTCATATTAGGACTTGAAGGTCCAGGGATGGCCAGTGTTAAGAGCTATAGATGCAAACTGTGCTGAAGATATTTATTAGTCTTGCAAAATGCAACATCAGCACATTACTGCGCCTGTCAGCCATCCTTTCTTTTTCTTGTCATCTCTCTCTCTCCTGCCGTTTCACATTGTGTGTGAAAGAGTCCATCTGAGCAGCAGACCTCAGACTCTGATGGAAAGCCCCACATCATTTGAGTTTCCCCTCTGTGAACATTTCTTCAACTTATAATCAACTACACATCTGAGGATTCATATGATGATTCCGCGGATCCAAGTCATGGGTCGCAGAGAAAAATAATATACTGAGGACCACTGCTTCGTGTTCTGGTCCAGATTTAATGGCCCAGCCATCAATCATATGGTGATTGCTCGCAGTTGAAACTGCATCTTTCATACTGAGGAGAAGAAATAGGATTTCTTTTTTCCTGGTGTTGAGGGCTGCTGCATATTATCAGCAGTGAGGCTAACACTAAAAGAGGGAGGAGGAGAGCTGGAAAGATGTGTGAGGGTGGCTGAGGAGAAGAGAGGCTGCTGCACCCACCATCATTAGCTAATGGACTGCTGAGTAAGTCAGTCAGCTTGAGGGTTGGACAGAGTGCCAAAGGCACACACAACTTAGAGAGATGGGTTAAGCGTATAGATTGGCCATGAGCGCATTTTGCGTCAGCTACCATTCTGCTAACTGTCTCAAATATTAGATCCAGAGAAGCACACATAAAGGCCTGAGCGTGTGTATAATCCTTTTATATAAGGTGACCTCCAGAGGCATTCTGCGCAGCTGATGTCAGAGTGTATCTCAGAAAGCTTCTATTCTACAGCAATCATAATTCACTTTATCTTTACAGTGATAGATTTTTTTTTATCACAGTACACATCATCATATTTCTGAAACCATGAAAATACAGGGTTGCATCGAATGGGACGGGAAAAGTTAAACAAAAAGCTGTGATAACAAGAAGTTCTTTTTGCACCAATGATATTCTGTGTGCTTGCGATGTAAGCGGCTGCAGTCTTTTGAGGTGCCACCGTGGTGAATGGAAACCTTCCAGTCATCCCACTGGCCCTTGTTTCCATTATCTAAATGCCCAGGCTGCTATTATCATTCCTCCATAAGACTGTAATGAGAAGCTGGGGTAAAACCAACAAGCGGATAAGGTAGACCTGCGTATAAACTGCTCTGTAGCTGGCACTACTTTCTCAGAAGCAAAGCTCTTAAGTGAGAGACTGAATGAATGAGTGAGTGAGTGGATGCATGCTTCCCCGTGTTAAGTCTACTCATCTTTTGCAAGTACAAGATATAAAACGTTCCCCTCCAGGTCATATGAGCCATATCATTTTTAAGACCATGTCAATAAACAGCAGTCTGCGGCCTCTCGGGCACAGCCGACTCTGCAGGGAGAAACTTAAAGATAAATTGAACAGGGCAGCATTCAGGGGGAGAAAACCTCACTAAACATCGGAGCTCCCATTTCCACTGGGGCCCAATAAGAGTCGCCACTTTTACTGGACATTTTCCAATTTTCTCCTAATTGTGTCTACTCAACATAATCCAGCCCCAGGCTCCCCCAATATCCATAACCATAACCACTTCCCTCAGACCCGCGTTCACGCTCCATCTCAATAAGAGCAGGAATGTGTTAAAACAGAGTCGACCCGTCTGCTGCCCCACACAACTATCAATAGCTGCTTTCAGTCTAACGCACGCTGCAGGTATTGTCACAGGGTGGGCCGCACATCTAGGACTTCTAAAAACCTGATACCTGCACACGGTGTGGCGTGTGTGTGTACAGTATATATATATGTTATGACCCAGCTCCTACCCTATGACGTATTGCAACATATAGTGCAGACTCTGTGTAGTCTGCAGCTCTCTGAGTGAGAGAGAAAGCAACCACAAAGTGGTTTGGGATAACATCCCAGTGTAAAACCACAAAGTCACAATAATTCCTTTAATAACAACTCTATATAATATTCCGACTCGGTGAGAAACAGAGCTAGTTTTGTGCCTAACTTCACACATACTGCAGAAGTTATAGGAATCAACAGCGAGGTATGTGCACTTTGATTTGCTTGGCAGTTAGATAGCAAAGATAATAGGTGTTTAACATTGAATGTACGTCTGGGAGGGGGGTGAAGGTGGCTACGCTGAGACAGTAGTTGCTCACTGGAGACTTTACAGTTTTCCTTGACAGGCCACTGTGGCTTTATGAAAACATGCTGGGATTTAAAAAGGCCATGGGTCCTAGTTAATACATGGCAATAGAACTCTGTGTGTGTGTCCGTGTGTGTAAGTGAACGAGGAAGCGTAGGTGATCATGTTTACCCTCTAGCCTGGCTGAACGGCTGCGTGAAGCAACGAGAGCCCAGAAACTGGGAACCACCAGTGTCTGACTGGGGGCCACCTCCTTTATCAGCAACAATTCTCTTGGCCCTTTTTTCCAGCTGGCTGGGTCTAGTTTGTATGGCCTAGCTGGAACCCTTTCAATTCTGCCCCCCTTGTTCCCGTGCTACACTCCCGGCTCCAGACTCGCCTGCCACCCCATGAATACCAAGCAGCCATACACACACACACACACACACACACACACACACATATGTACATCCACACACAAAATACAAGCTGGATCTCACTCTGAATAGTTGTATTAGGTCAGTATTTAGGCCTGACAACCAGCCCTCCTCTGTCTGAGTGCGCGGGATTGTATACAGTAAGTGTCAGGCTCTGTGGCGTTCCTTCACTACATTGAAAAGAGGCCATACAAGTGGTTTTTGGATGTTTAAGCCCATTAACTACAAGATACTTTACATACATTGTATGATTCAAGTAACATTTATCGCTACACATAAATAAGTGTTTTTATCACCTTCCAGGCAGACATTTCTTTTAGTTCATTCTGGTGTCATAGGGGTGGGAATCGCAGGGTAGCTCACGAAACGTGGCCCACGACAACGATAATATCGCAATACAGCGATTCTACGACGATTGATATATTGCAAGACAATAATATAATAATACATCATGATATCTGACTAACTGAAGAATACAAAATGCCCATAAAAAGGCCAGAATTCATGTATTATTCACTGTAATTGGGTGTCAGTATCACAGACTATGACACAAACTGAGGTTAACAATGAGGTGACTCAAATTGGCAGGGAGATCTGTTTAGAGTGCTGATTTTGTTTTTATTAAATTATCTATATTTGGTGCCAGCAATACGATAATTGTATCACACCTATCGGGACGACGATATATTGCGACACCGATATTTTGTCCAACCCTGATGGTGTACTATCAAACTCAGTTTCAAATTCAGGGAAAAAAAACACCTTGCATGCTGATCGCTGCATCTTGATAAAAGGAAACTCTGGATTGAAGAATATTTAATTGAAAGTTGTTTCTATAATTTCTTAATGTGCAAAACGGAAGCTTGTACTACAAAGCCCCGAAGCTCTGTTGTCAGGGAACGTAGCCTGCAGGTATGACAAGTTGAAATTTCTGAATCAGAGTAATGCTCCGTTGCTTGAAATTGTAATTGGAGTGGATTGTTTGCTTGCAAGGAGTTGGATGGTAGAATAAGGTCAGTTCTGCTTCAGTGCCTGCGGTGTAGAAACTGGTCCTGACCGGGCCCTACTTGGCTAAGTAAGTTTAGTTGGGTAAAGAGAGCTACCCTTATGGTAATCTCTTTTTACAGGTTCTACATGTAGACGCTGTATGCAGTGACATGGATTTTGCGAATGTCAAGTGTTCTGGTTTCCCACCTTCCTCGAATGCATCAGAAATTATCGATCTGGGCATCACGTGTTTCCGTTACGGTGCTGCCCTGAAGAGGAGAAGAAAACTTTTAAAATGCTCGTTTGTTGAACGTAGGTTGGATCGATCATTTCTGATGCATTCGAGGAAGTCCGGAAATCTGAATGCTGAACGGCTTTTGTGACTCCGCGTGAAGGGAATTTATCTCAAGTTGAATTTGAGATCTAAAATGGATAGTTAGCTGTAAGCATGCAGATGTCTGTTTATAGAGATTAATAAGAAGCTAAATAATCGTCAGATAGCCACTGATGGGAGCCGGGGTGTCATTACGGCGCATCATGTTCCGCCTGTTTCTGCTCTCCACACGGACTGCATACGTCGCAGCCTGCTGATACGCGATTGGTCAATATTATTTGGACTACAAGCGTACTACAAACAGAAACCAGAACACTTGCCTTCCTGGAAATCCAGGTCCCACGTCTGTAAATAGTAGCCCCGATAGATACTTTATTTCAATAGCCTAGTTGTTGACAGGCGGGAGCTGGGTCCATATGGACTGCGGGGGTTGCGGGGGTATACTTTACGGTGGTGTCTTGAAGACAGACCTGACAAAGCTTTATTTTCACTTTTTACTAAAATGCCTGGCTTGTTCACCGGTGTCCCCAGAGACTATATCGCCGTCAGACTATAGCCAATTGGATCCAAGATTGCCCTTAAAGTAACTTTAACTCTATGCACTTTTTCACCACAGTGATGAACAGTCCGTGAGAATAACTTTCAGTAAGTCATGGGAAGTCTGCAATTGTGCATTTAAAAAAAAGGGAAAAACTGATTTGAAGATTATTCCAGCAGCAGCTCTCACATTATGGCTTCTATAGTGTTGTCTTACAGTTCTGGGAACAGCTCCAGTGTAGACTTGTGCACAAGTGGTCCCATTATAGATATTAGGGAACAACTGCAGCCTACACAACCCTGTCAACATTTGAAGCATTGTTCTTCCCTTCTCCATTCCCATATTCAACACAGTTAATATCACAGAAGGCTATAGTCCAACTGAGTAACTCCAGGTTCTGACGGGATATGAATCATAAAAACTCATATCTACGGCTTGTCGTGGCCAACTAATGAGATGGAGAGAGTTAGGGATCAGGATAAGAGAGAATAAACAGAAATATGACTTGCTATTCCCACATCTCAGGGAAGTCAAGTCCAGGCACCTACTCAGGAAAAAGAGGCCAGCTAAAGGTAGGAGAAGCATGATGTCCTGAACTCTCCAGCTCATCATGAGGAAACACATCTATGAGAGGCTCATTCAGAAACATTAAATGCACATAAAATGCATCGAGAACCATGTCTGAAATCTGGATGAGAGAGGGAGATTCAATGCAGACTGACATGCTCCTGAGGATTTAGTTATGTTTCTCCTGATGACGAACATAAATCACTTCTAACCACCTTCTGCTCCGCGGCGTATGACTCACGTCACCTTACACCCACACGCATGCCTGGGACTTTGCATTTTGGCAGAGAAAGTATTGTTTAAAATGCGTAGATAAAGATCATTGCATTCACTGACAAAGCTGATTTCAGACGTGCAAACGGCTCCGCAACCCGGAGTGTATTACATCAGTGTGTGCTATTTATTACACTGCGTGTCTAAATATGTGACAGATTACAATCTTTACTACAGATATTTGATCTGTAGTTTTAAAGCCACAGTAAAATGCTAAAGGAATTAAACACAACTGCAAACCCTAATCCTTCTGTGTGTTTAATGTAGTCTCACCACAATGCCTGCTGTGAACACGAGACGACAAACCAAGATAAAAGTGTTTTAAAGAAGTTTTGCTTTAGATTTAACTGCAGAGTTCAGCTTTAACAACTGTCTGGCAGTCGTTCATGAAACTGTCTGCATGTTCTGAACATCCAACCTAAAACCACATTTAACATAAGGCATGTGGAAGTACTCTGAGCATTCAAGTGCAGTAAATCCCCATTTTATCAACTACTTTTCTCATTTAAGTCAATGAGGAGTTTATAATATCCCCGCACAGTCGGAACGTAAATAACACTGATATTGATTTTAAAGCAGCTTTTATTTTGGAAAACGTGTCTTTTGCCTCGGCTCAGCCTGCACGACTTTAGAGAATGAAGTGAACATTATTTTTCTCTGAATAGTTTCAACTCTGTGCAAACATTAATGCAGTGAAGGGCTTTTTGTTGCAATGGTGGAAAAAATAGCTCATAACCCACAAGCAGTCTTTCCAATCAATACAACAGATATTGCCAAAGTATACGTACGAAACAAAGATGTTAAACAAAACGTTTGGAGGCATTTGACATGTGCCATTACAGCTGCTGATCTAGTGAGTGTACTCACCGTGGCAGTGATGAGAGGACCATGGAGCTGTGCGTAAAGCAAGGCCTCGTTAACGTACCCCCGTACCCCGAGCAGGGCTAGTTCGAGGCTGTGGTGCCCCGCCATGGCGTGGGTTAGCTGCTCCAATAAGCTGGTGTATCTCCTCCAAGGCTGATCCAGCTCAGACACGCTGGCCAAGCAGCCTCGCATCACATTCAGACAGTAGCCCACGCAGGGCTTGATCAGCGTCAGTCCTCTGCAGTGGGAGCAGTACACCATCTTCACCAGGCCCTTCACGCACTCTTTGCTCAGGCTGACATATTCTGTAGCGTTCATCACCTCCAGACCCTCCTCCAGGGCCAGGCCCAGTTGTCGGCCGGCTCCCAGTGCCCCCGACAGAGCTTGGGCCATGACTGCCGGATGAGGCCCGAACGGGTTGACATCCTGCCTGGTCATGCGGAGACAGTCGCCCATTTCGCTGGCCGTCGTCATGCTGCCGTCGATGCCTGGATTGATGAGCCGTGTGTAGACCAGCGGGAAGAGGTTGTTAAAAAACTGGTGGACTGACGCATCCACAGAGACGTTGGCCCCACGGAGGTAGAGGGATAGTGAAGAGAAGAGTTGGTTAACATGGGGTAGGGCATGCCGGGACAGTGATGAGTAGGTTACCTCCAACAGAGAGCTCAGGTGGCCCTGAGAGAAGGAGAGAAGGTACTGGAACATGTCTGCAAGGAAAGCAGAAAACAAAACAGAGATAAGGGACGATGAGAAATGACACTTTGTGAGCGGAACATTGTAAATCATGTGAAATGATATACCAGCATTGAATTGATGAGGCATTTAAAATGCAAACACATATCCAAAACGTGGCTCTTAGCCAGCTGAGCTTGGCTTGTAAGATGGGTTGAGAAACTGGTGTCAAATTCCCTTATAATGTGGTTGGATATCGTTGTGGATAAAGTCGTCACCCTAATAAGAATATCTTAAGGAGACAGCCTTTGCCAAGGGAGAGAGAGAAGTGAACTGCATGCTGATATGAGCGGCGACCGCCATCACTTTGCATTTTCTGTGGCGAATACTGAATTCATCCAGATTCCACAGGGTGTTTGACATGCCAACAGCCGACACGCACGCAATATTTGAGTCATTCAGTTCTTAAGTCACTTCCTGGTGAGCGAGTGAAGCTGAAAGGCAATCAATGATGTCAGTGCAGAGGCTGATTAGTGCAAATGAAGTGCCACTTCTCCCTGAGCCAGGTTCTGTTACAGAGCAGAGAGACAAACTGGCGTGAGACCAAACTTTCCCGTTCATTTCCTCCAACATTCTCCTTTGCCTGTCCCTTTTTCACTGCTCATTGACATGGTTTATGTTAAATCAATTTGGTTAATCACATAATAGAAAATCGGCCAGTCTTGCTTATTAGACCACTTCTACCACCCTGTACGTCCCAGCTCATCGTTTTGTCCCATTATCTCCTTCACTAGAGGTCCACTTAATCTTGTAACCTTTTGTTCTGTTTCCTCTGCAGCAAACATTCTCTTCTGTATGCAGCTCTGTGGGACTGCATGTATATGTATGTATGTATGTGTGCGTGTGCAGGTCCTGGACACAACACTCTCCTCTGGGGTGTGATGTCAGCTTAAAAGCATGCCAGGACATGAAGGAGCAGTAGCAACTGTACAGAAATCGAGACAGGAGAAGGAGGGTGCCAAAAACCCCCACCAGCACCACCACACATGCATACGTACAAAACGTTATGAATATTCTGCATGTGACTTCAAACTCTTTATTAATGATGCACTGTTGGCTCAAGTCTGTTTGATGTCATCCCTTAAAAATTCCTTCATAAGACTACCTTTCTCATATTGAATCTATCTCCCTGCAGTGTTTGTAACCAAATGACTGTGTGTGTGTTTGTGTGTGTGCCTGTGTGTGTCCAGCCCCTCCCAGCTCACAGACAGAAGGATAACAACAGTCATGTCCTCCTCAACAGCTGCACTAATATGACCGCTGTCTGTGACACACGGGGACTCCCCACTGGCCGATAAAAAGGCACAACTCACTCGTGATGGACCAGAAACCGTCGGCACGATCGGAGCTGCTCCCGCACGCACGGTATCGTAAGTTCGAGTTTAAAGAGCATGACTGCGTGCGACAGAAATAAAGCAGACGGACATGACAAGTAATGGTTAGGAGTTTTAATGCATCTTCAGAGACGGACCAAGGAGAGCATTAAAATGAGAATGAGCGTTGGGTTGGAATAGAAGTTGGAGTACAAGTTTCGGTTCCACTTCGGTGTCTCCTGAGCCGGAGGGGCTGCAGAGTAGCTACCAGTGTGAGGTCTGTCTGCCTGCCCGCCAGTCAAGTCACAAGGCTCAATAACCACAAGAAATTTACACCACAAGATATACCCACAGCCTTAGGTTACAGAGCATTACATAATGTTATTATAAAATGATTGTGCTCAGAAATACCATGATTTAATCTTGCCCTCTGTGAGGCGTGCTCTGGGAAGTCAAAACTAGACTATCCTACAGAAGACAAGAGGTGAAATTTCAGAAAAATCTTGTCCAACACTTCTCAAAACATCATAACTGGATAGACATCTTTCAGAAGGTTTACGTCAGGATCATTAAATCCTTAAAACATTCCGTACTTCTTCGAAAAGCTTATTTTCATTTGCCAAGAGGGTGACACACACAGAGAACACGGACGAGGAAAAAAGGGGAAGAGAGTGGGAGACGGCCAGGAAAATATGGCATAAAAAGAAGCGACTGAACTTTTGAACAAGGAAAAACAACTACTGTACAAGTGGGCTCCACCTTGTGAACATGCACTGACATCTGGATTCATTTGGCCCCTGGGTCCCGAGCACTTCCCTGTCTCTCCATAGCCGTTACTTCAAACGTACAGGAGGACAAGAGTCCACCTTTCTTCCTCTCCACACTCCCTCTGACAAACAACATAATGGCCCCCTTGGTGCGCTCATCTTCAATATCAGTTTCTGTTCTTCATCGAGCTCCGGCCCACGCTCAAATGTTTGCGTCCGAGATAAATCAGGCACAATAGTTGTGGTTTCCTCTGCGCTCTTCGGTACCAGGAAACAGGAAGACAACAATAAAGGAGAAACCCTCATTGCACTGGGTTTGATTGTTCTGCCTGACCATGTGTCTGAATCTGGATGTGACCACACTCCATTCAGACACACAGCCGTGGGTGGCTATCATTACCATGTCACAGTCTCCAATCAGTTAGCCTCTTGGGAAATGAAGCCGGGCTGGAATGAGGCTATTTTGCATGATGCAATTATCTTTCATTTCCGTGAAAGCCCTAACAAGTCAGAGATTCAAAACACATAATTTTCAGGCTAACTATAGAGGAACAGGTCTGATCCGACATGCTCTCTGCTGGGAATAAACAAGGTTACAAACAGATAAAGGAGGAGAGGAGGCCTCTGTCCTGCAGCGGCCTGAACTCACAATGTATTTATGACTCTGGGATTGGATATTATACCGTATCTTTCCACCAATGCTACGCCAAGGCCACTCTCTGAGCTCATCGGGTTCAATCATAAGAAGCTATTTCCACTTTACATTCGGCATGGCAACCCAGTGTTTTATTGGCACGTGTAAGGATTAAGTGTCACCATGGTGAAGCTGCCACAATAAGTGAGTCAAAACATGCAGTGGAAGCTCTGTTACACAACTATGGTGATGAGTTTCTGTAGGCCTCTCTAACATTGAGAGTGATGCACATACTAAGAGTGTGTGTGAGCTGAGCTGCACTGTGACAGTATGAGTAGGTATTTAAAGCCAATGTATCAAAGCTGGGATGCAAAACTCCCGACATATCACAGGCAAGTAGAAGCAGTGCTTTCTTTAGTTGTGGTACAAAGTTATTTGTTAATTAAAGTTTAAAGCACCTGTATACAGCATTTAAGACTTTCTGACTTTGATGACTCCTAGTGGTGGTATTAAGAAATGCACTGTTGCAGACAGCAATGCATGCATAAATAAAGCAACTACATGGTTTTGTCTGTGTATGTGTGCAGTATGACAGATCAGAACTCCAAAGCGTGCCCAAGCTTCACAGACAAATAATGAATTTGTGGAAATGTTTTGAAAGTCTGACAAGACAAAGCATTTCCTGAAGTCCTAAACTCTTGGAATGGTAATATTAATATGTCCAGCTCATTTAGAGACAAGTGTTCAACAGAAAACAGTAAAGTATTTTCTTGAATTAGGTTAAACTTAGGGATGCACGATATTGGATTTTTTGCAAATATCCGATATGCCGATATTTTCCAACCCTTTTTGCTGATTGCCGATTTCGATACTGATATATTAGGCACATGTTTTTTCCCATCTAATTGCAGAGAACATCAAGTCTCCCCTGTAGTGGACCTGATATAATGCCGACTCTTATTGTAATGGCCCACTGGCAGATGTAGAAATAACATAATTGAGTGCTTTTTAAAATGTAGATTCACCGGGCAATATGAAAACTACTTAAACTTAGGTTATGTACAAAATGCCATATTTATTTGTATGTAATATTTTCTTTTTTTAGGGAATCATGGAGCATTTAGGCATAATTAAATAATTGGCAAGAAATATTGGCAGAAAAATTAAATATCTGCAGATACCGATAACATGCCGATAATATTGTGCATCCCTAGGTTAAACCAAATTAAATCCTAACAGGTCTTTTCTGCATTGTGCTGACAAGTAAAGTATGAGCCCGCCTTTTCTACTACTGTATAATCCCCGAAATGTCGTACCATTCGATAAAGAGCTATGTTTTCAAATGGGACCTGCTGCGTAACCAGAAAGGATCCCTTTTACATTTTGCTCTTAAAAACACTCCTTCAGGTTCTCTTTAAAGGTATGATAAGTAGGATTTTCCAAGAAAAATAAAAGTTAGACTATATATGTGTGCTGGTGAGTGTGTTTGCAGACTCTTGTGAGACCCTTCCCTCTGCATCTATTCTGCTGTTTTGCTTTGCACGGGACGTTTTCAGGAGGGGCGCTGTTGTGGTTCCCTGAGCCAATCACAGGTGAGTGTGGGAGTGATTCAAATTAGACACTGGGCCCCATTCAGACCGGCGAACATTGCGAAAGATTGATGCAGAGTTGTCCTTCTTTCTGTTGGACAGGTAGGTGCCTCAAACCGGGTAGGACAAGCTAACCGGTGGTTAGCATGCTAGCGCAATGGTAACCGGCTGTTAGCATGCTAACGCAAAGGTAACTGGCGGTTAGCATGCTAGCGCAAAGGTAACCGTGATGCTGTCGTTGTTAGCTTAAAAACTTGTAATGATGAAATGGATGCACCAATTTTAGCGACACCAAATGATTGGTGAGCTGTAAGAGAACACAGCAATGCAACATGCACTATAAGGAAAATTTGAGTTCTTGATTTCAAATGTGTATACAAGTATCTTTAATATAAGAAAATAGGGAAATGTATCATGTTTGGGTCGGCCCCCCATGGAAAATCTAGTTGTATGGCCCCGAGAGAGGGTTATACCGTTTCTGTGTTAGTGTGAGTGCATCTTTTAATAAGCACAAGTATGAGTGCATGTGTATTTTTAAGTATGTGCATATAGGTTCATAAAAGTGGGTGTGCATATGTGTATTTGCATGCCTGAAGATGCGGTAATATTGTGATAATGAGGTAGGAGACACTGTTCTCATACCATGGAGCCGTGGACCCTTCATATCTTGGCAATCAGTCCTGACTGGAGCTGACCAACCATCTTCTCAGGCAAAGCATTTTAATCCTCACACTGGCTTGGGTTTCAGACAGGTCACCACACAGATATATGACACAGTGACACGTGTAGATTATATATCCTTGTTTTAATTAGTAGGAATACTGTACATAAGGCCGTCACCCACTCAGCACTGGTCATCTCAGGTTACAGAGGAGAGCTGCAATGTCACACAATCTCCCAGCCTTTAACCTTCCAGCAAACAGACCAATGGTAATAAACTATTAATAAGTCAATGAATCAATCTGTTGATTCATCATACTTGTGTGGTAAAATCACACGTCTGAGGTCTAAAGTGGGAGCATGACTCATCTGTCAGACGACACGCGCAGACATGCTGTCCATGCAAATCTGACCTACAAGAAGTGGGGAGCTTCACTCGGACCACAAACAACAAGCCCTCGAGAAAATCACAAATGTGTGTGCACAAACCCTGCTCCGAAATCCTAATTTGCTCGTATCGTCCTATCAGGGGGGCTAACAGGTGGGATAATGAGCTCGGGAGGAGCCGGAGGGGGGGTTGGGGGGAGCTTCCCATCTCTCCATCAGCATTCCTGTAATTAAAAAGGCAGCCAAGCTATATCAAAACTCTGAAACACAAACAATTCCACAGATGCCAGGGGCATTCGGGGTGCACTGGGCTATAATGTGGTAAGAGGGGGAGGGGGGACGGGTGGTGGAGGATCGCTGCTCTCTGCTCCGGCCAAAGTAGGGAAACATGATCGAAGGCAGGGGAATGAGCAGACGAGAGAAGGACGGGGACAGAGGAGACAGAGCAAAGGGGGCAGTGGGTGAGGGGCTGAGGGAGAGAGAGGGGAGGGAGGGTTGTTCAAATGGCTGATACCATAAAGGGGAGATGTAGAGGGCCAGCCTGAGGGCAGACTGTTGACAGGCTGATGGACAGCACCGCTGGTCCTGAGCATTAAGAGGGCCATAGGTCTACAGAAGCTCCCTTATTTCTCTTTTGTTTATTGGTGTATAAATCACAGTGTCTCTTTTGATGTACTGTAGCGCTAAGGAGCAGCACACAGTGTCATACAGAGTATTTATTGATAACTACTCATGCTGCAACAAGTAGGAATGACCCCTTGCTTTACACTTTTTACATCTTCTACTACAGTACATGTTTCTTTATTTGGGTTCTGAAATATTGTTTCGCAGATTGTGGAAAAGAAAAACATGCCCATTGAGAAAAGAGCTCAAGCAAAGGACAGGAAGAAATATATGAAAAAGTGAGCTCCATACAACAGCGAATCAGTTGCCAGTAGCTAATTACCCAGCCGACTGGGACATTAAGAAGTGGAGGTAAAAGGCTGGAGGCTTTTCCTCAAAAACCTGGCTAACTTGATGACTGACTGTGATAAAGCAAAAGGCCTCGTCCTGGTAATCTAAGTGGAAGCTAATGATGAATAGAGACGGCCGAACAGAGAGACTGGACTCCAGATTTCCCTGAAAAGGGAAAGGAAACATTTAGGCTAACATAAGATTAACATGAAACAGACTCTCCAACAGACTGAGGTGTGAAAGGAATCCAAGATGAAAGGGAGTCTAATGAAGTATTTTCCGCTTTTCTTAGCAGGTGCGCCCCCTGTTTTCATTTTTCAGCTTTATTATGAATCCAGCATACAGAGGGTCACTTATGCATTGTTTCAATTACGGGCCAAAACTGCGCTTTAATAGGGCCTACGCCTTTTATGCTCATGCCATCAAACACAACACAAAAACGCTGCGATGTATTATGTGGGCTGGAATAAATGAAAGGAAAAGGCTGAATAATCAAGATAAATATATGAAAATATTAGTGAAGGACAAACTCCATCATATTACTCAAACCGAATGGATTTCTTGCCAGTGGTAGACTAGGTTGTGGTGGGTTTAAGAGCGTATCCATATAAATCCTCTGTTCATTTTGGCAGACAGTGCAACAGTAATCATAATCCATTATGGCTCGTACAAACGGGACAAGACTGGGCAGGGTCACAACAACATTGTATTATTTTGTCCATCCATTTCTCTTATTTATTGTACCTCCTTCTCTCCAATACGTACGGATGAATGACTGTAGGTTCAGTCGGTGAATAAAGCCTACCGCGGGGACTCCTTAACGGTGGAGCCATAGAGGCAAGGAAGGAGGAGGGAAGGAGGCAGAGGAGTGTCCAACACAGGGCGGAATGAGGAAAGTGAGTTGACTGAGTGATGAAGTGAGTTGGTGGTGAGAGTGTAGAAGGACAGCCAACTGCAGCCTACTTTGGGCTGGAGTTACAGTGTTAGTAATGTACATCACAACGCTCACCCACTTATGCATTTAAAGCACATATGAAGCACACGCCCTGATCTCCCAGATGGATGGAAGCAGACATGCAAGTTTGGCCGATTTGTGGTGTTCTCTCACGCTATGTCTTACCAATACTCCCTCATTTCTCCCAGCGTGACCTTATTCAGGTCAAAACCCATCGTTGTTTTTTAAACCCATATGTCCTTTCATTTAACTGAATAAAGGTGGACATGAGATAATCTCACCAGAAAGGGAACTAGCAATTAATTTAGTTGGTTGTCAGACACGTTCCGAGAAAGATTCACTTGTAGCTGAGATCTTTAAACACAAAAATCTATATGTCATACTGTATAAGCAAGCCCACACACACACACACACACACACACAGACACACACAGACACGCACATTATGGCTTGTGGGATCAGTCTGGGAAGGACGGGGGCAGCCGAGTCAGACAGGACACAGGAGAAGGCCGGGCTGGACCAATCAGCTGCACTGGAGAACAAATCCCATCAGCCAGGCAGACAGATTGTGTTCCAGAAAAGCCAAATTCTCTTGGACAGAGAACAAGCCCCGGGAGATGCAACTTTGTCTGATTACCAAGAAACTTCCTGTGTGGACATCAAGCTCATACGATCGTAGGGACACAGATGAAGCTCAGTCTACTCCGCGAGTGTTTATTAAGGGCACAGCTGAAAGGCAGCGTCAGACGCAGTGCTGTTTCAGGAAAACATTGCGTGAGAAACAATACGGGGTTGGCGAGGAATAAAGGGGCATTTATCTGAGCTTCATTTCATGCTACAATGTCAAATTATGGCTTTGGAGACTGGCGGCAGGCTAATCTACACAGACCTCATATTTGTTTAGGCATTGGATGCAATATTGGGAACACGGATGGTTGGTGAGGAAGACCAGGGCTGGTGGGGAACAAAATAACAATGACGGAGAAAAATGAAAGGAAAATTCTTGGGGTGAAGACGACTGGGAAGAATTTTGTGTTTATGGTTTCATTCTGTGGAGTGCATTCTTGGCAGCTGGGTTATCTTTGAGACATGAAGCTTCCCTGCAGCGCACATGCCAGCAAGCAAGCAGCTGGCATGTTGCCTGCCCAAACCCAGCATGTTCTTGTTAAGCAACCATTGCTGACAAAGCATGGGCCACAGACGGAGAGAGAGAGACACCCAGGAAGAAAGAGAGCTGCAGCGCAGAGCGAATCTACTGGGAGAGAACCTGTTGATTCAACGATCCTAAAAGAGAGGCCACAGTTTACACACATCTGATTGAAGCACAGTCAAACACACCTGTGCACACTTTCACTGAAACTTTGCTTTAACCCTCAGCCCTCCCTCAATCTCATATTTCTAGCCTCACTTTCTAGACCTAACTCCCTGCTCCTCTGGGTTCTCACACATTCATGCTGAGGTGAGAGGGGCAGATGAAAAGCAGAGGTAATTAGGGAAGCTTTGAGTGTGACTTTATGACTGCGAGAGGCTTTAAACTTTTTCACTTTCTCCGCCCTCATTCGCTTTGTTCTTTTCCTCTATTCCCAAGCGAGCCAGAGCGCTGCAAACTCTGAGGGAAAAATGCATCCTGCCCTTATGTGTCATGTCTACTCCTCAGGAGACTGGAAAGGCGTAGTTAGAAGAAAAAAAAGATGTATTCGCTCCACTATTAGGTCCATAAACACGTTTCCCCCTCCACCCTGTGTGATTAAATGAGACGTGTAGGGATGGATTCCGGATATCCTCCCTAATTTGAGCATGAGCTCATGGAGCAGTGCAATGTCATCCTGTGTCCAAGCATCAGCCTCTAGAGCAATAACCCTGTCGGTCAAAACATCTGCAGAGAAAAATACATGCAGACGTGAAGTGAGAAAGTTATGATGTGAGAGGGAACGGGCTGAAGAGATCACAGGCTCAAACTTCCAGACAAATGCAGAGAGATTGCAATATAGATAGACGTGCTTGAGACTGATGAAAGAATTAAGATAGGACACAACGGCCAAGTAATTCATCATTGCTGTCACTTGCACACACACGTAGACATGCAGACGCACATACCCCTCTATATATAACACATATATATCATCTATATCTAATAACAAAGACAGTTGCTTTGACATAAGTTGTGTTATGTAAGCCACCCAGGATGATCCTGACACTCAAAGTGAGGAAAGCAAAGGAATTTGCTAATTGGTTTCATCCAGGGTGGCTTATAAACAGCAAGGCTTTAGGCTAGATATCCTCGCTTGTCTGTGTATACCTACAGGGAGGATGAAAAACTTTGGGGGGGTAGTTCTGTAAAGAGCGACTGCCATGGAAAGTACTGTCTTCTGTCTCCAAGCAGGCAATCAGAGGAGATGCAGATTCCCAAAGGGCAGTTAGAGTAGGTAGAAATCAGTCACCTGTGAAAGCCAAGGCGACAAACAACCAAACCTAACAGTCAGTTTCTCACTTCACTTCTCACTTCTTTGTCAAACACTCCAAGAACAGGGGGGTCTGGAGAGTTCCTGGATGATGAGACAAGGATCAGCTAATTATGTCGCCTCAATAAGGAAAGGCACCGTCCTTGCCATGGCCTCTTTCTGTTTTCCGTCCCTCTCTTGTTGCTGTCATGCTTTCTCAAATGAACTCCTTGTCCCGTCTTTGAAGGGCACATAAAGTTTGAAATGCGCTGCACTTTCACTGATGATTGTAAGCTATCTAGGCCAGGAGGGTTCACTGCTCTGAAAAGCCTTTGCCATTTCCTGTGAGGAGAACTTGAGCCCTGAAGTGGTCATGGTGACTTGCAAGGGTGGTAAATATTGTACATGCTCACATGTCTTTCGTACACATGTACGCACAAATGGTACAGTGATCAAGATGCACATGGACAAACTGTCAAACGCCCGTACACACACACACACACACCATGACAACAGAGTTGTCATGGCCTTTAGCTGTGGGCCACGTCCCCCTCATATCACTGACACTAGTGATCAGAAGTGTCAGCATATTTCTGACATCTGCTCCCCAGCAGCGCAAGTATACAGTACACCCAGATACTTACTCTCTTGCTCATCAATCTCACCTGTCATACACACACACACACACACACACAGACAAACACACAAGCAAATTTGATTGCCTGCACAATCATTTGGCAAAGGAGAGATTGCTCCATATTAGACTGAAGTAATTTATGAGGGCTTGTTAAAGCTAACTAAAAGTAGTACGAGCAAACAGTCTGACAAACATGTTCCTGTGGCCAATCCATCCGTCAAACTGTCTTTAAGCCAATCAGGAGGCCACGGAGAGGTAAGATTACTCCCAGATCTGATTGACTAGAACAGGCTAACAGGCCAATGCCCTTGATGGCAGCTCTAAGCTGACACAGCTCAGACTGGACTCTGTGCTAGACACCTACCCACAGTCAGGTCCAAACCTTTTTACAGATCAACCATGGCCTGGATTAGAAGATTCTGTCTGTTTGTCTGTTGAGGAGAGAATGGGGATATAGGGCAGGGTGACCTGGATGTAACTCAGCAAATTCTGTATTTTCCCAAATCTGAAACCCTTGGGGCAGGACAAATCTCTGCGTGTCCGGCTGACATCTGTCAGTGGATCAGCACACAACCCAAAGCTCAACACTGACAAGAACAAGCTGCTTTTACCCAAGCTCAGTCTTCCTTGACATGTCGCACCTAGACTTCTGCAACTACGCCTCCGCACCCTGAAGTGGCTCCCAATGGCTGCTCTGTCCGATTCAAGTCATTGGTACCCGCCTAACATGCTGCTAATGGCTCAGGTCCATCCTACATCCAGTACAAGGTCAAAACATAGACCTAAGCCCATCCGCTGTTTTCTGCTTCTGCCAAATGGCTCGCTACTACATCTCCCAGAAAGACATGGCTACTGTTAAAATGTTTATGACTGTCTCCTCGCTTAATAATGGCAGAACAAGTTCCCAATTGACATTGGGACAGAAGAAATTCTCTACATCTTCTGGATGTTAAACTAACCTGTTAGACAAAGAATAAGAAAAGTGTATCATCTAAATGTAATGTAGTTTTTGATGAACTTTGAACTTGAAACTTGAGACAGAAGATGCAGGAGAGGATATACTACATGGGATCAGGCGGTTGATATGTAAATACATGGGACCTGCCTGTGTAATTTAACGTGTGGCAGTTGCAGGGTAAAATTGGACGTCAATGTCTGGGGAGTAACAAAAGAATATTGGTTCTGTTTCAGTAGAAAGCTTGTTATCGCAGCGTACAATTGAACCAATTTCTTTATAATAATACAGTATCAGGAACATTTGAGGAAAAAAACCTCCCAGCATTCATAAATGTGGTCTGTGTTTATGGGGTCATATTCATGACATGACAACTCCCACACATGACAAAGCACAGTAGGGCCTTTAGGGCTGTCAAAACAAAGGCAGGCCAACAAAAACACACACACACACACACACACCGACACACGCAGACATACTCCTTGCACTCACACACTATCTCCGTTCCAGTGGGCATGTCCTTCTGGCTAAACCTTAGCAAACAGCAGGAGTGATTCTGAGCTGAAGCAATAAAAGCTACAGTGTATAAAGAAAACACACACGTTATACGATATACCGTATGACTTGAATGACAGACAGCTGTACAGAAAATAGTGCCTGCATCATGAAAGGGTTATCAAATAAACACAACATATTAATAGTTTTAGCCTGCAGACAACTGTCTCTGTGCTGATTCGCATTCGTTGCAATTGGATAGACACTAAAACGGGTGCAAGGAAGCTACCCGAACAATTTTCCACCATCCACTGTGTAAATAACAGCACCAATGGTTTCAGCCAGAATCCTATTAGTTCATGCATATATGAGCCCCTTGTTACTTCACATTCCACTCGAGGCACTCAGACAGCAGAGACTGTCCTTAGAAAGCCTCGAAAAAGTGAGGGCTAGTGACATCATCATTTTCGGCAACACCAACTCCAGTTTCTATTGTTCCTACATTGTTATTTTCCATCTTGGCCTTTTCTGGTTATATGAAACACCTGATCTTTATTCTCCAGACAGGCTCAGACATGAGGTAAGGAGGGAAAGATTTTAAAGATGATGAAAAGGACGAATACCAGGAACACAACTTCAACAAAGTTACTTTTATTTATGTAAATTCTATTAAAACATTCTCTGAATAAATTCCCTATGACTGTTTTCTAACAAGTTTAATTATCTATTACATATAACACATATGATGGGAGTATTCAATATTGGAAAACACGACCAGTAGTGTTCTCACATCTCTACTTTTCCTACATGGCGTCTAAGCCGTCCATTGTCTGGTATAAAACTAATTGCATGGTGCCGAAATTCCTACAAGTCTAAAAACATCCAGAGTGTGTTTTCCCACCCTGTGGAATTTTGTTGGAGGTTTTGAGGAGGAAAAAATTGGTCTTTTTTGGAAATGGTTAAATTTAAGTGACACTGCAATTACAAGAGGAAGAGAAAGGACAAGCTTGGGCAACTTGGGCACTGCCTGATTCAGATGGGTGCAGCACAAAACCCTTTGGCAGCCCGGAGCGATCTGAAACAATTTACAGCAGAGCCTTTTCTATCCGGAACTCAAGACGTCTGAACTGACCAGGCTACCAAAGAGGCGTCGCGGACAAAAAATGAATCCACAAAGTAAACATCAAACAAACAAAATAATGACTGTGGAAAGACTTTTTCCCTCTTCAGAACTACTGTAATTTCTTCACTCGTTCCAGTAATTGTTCTGTTGCCCTGAGAGCAGGATATTATAATGTTAAAGAAACCATCCTTAACCAAACAGCAAAGGCTGAAAAAAGGCCTCTTTTTCCTGTTTACCCTAACTGAACCCTCTCCACAGGCCATTGTTGCCAAACCCAAAGAAGAAGGGAAGAGGGGAAAGTGAAGCCATGCCCATTTTCTTGCACACTTGCCTGCCCGCCAGCTACCGAGACCTTGGTGAACTGAGTAAAAACTTTTTTTCGTCAAATACTGGACAAATAAATATCCATTGCAAGTTAAAAAAAACAATCCCAAAGTTATTGGATTCAAATCAGGGGCATAAGTTCAGTTTCAGTTCAGCACTTAGCCGGGTCAAGTTATTAAATTTAGTTCTGGAGAGTCATTCACATGCATTGGTCAGTACGATTTTTCCCTAATAACTGAATGACAACTCACCAACATCTTTTTCCCCATCCATTTATAACAACCCTGTGTCTCAGGCCAATCCCATCTAACCCAACCTTGGCCCCTTTGTCTCTGCACTTACCCTGGAAGGCATCCGAGTGGCCGGAGAGGAGGTGCTCAAGCTCGTAGCTGTAGGAGTGGATGTTGTGTTGGGTTTCTCTTTTTACAGCGAACTGGTAGCTTTCCTCCATCTTCCGGGTGCAGCAGGACGGACCCTGGTGCTTACAGACCAACAGATCCACATCTAGGAGAGTTGAAATGGACATACGTTTGTTAATATTCTTTCCTCAACATTTAGTTTTTAATTAATTTCAAATCAGTTCTAACACATACAAAAGTATGTAAACCAAATTATACAATATACAAATATATTTAATCCTACAATATATATGATTCTACACTGTACTGTGCAAGTATGTGCAAGTATATGTATAGTGTCCTGAGTATGCACATAGATAGACAGGCCATAACTCCACTGGGAGACAGAGGGGGCACCATGGGAGGGTGAGAAAGTAGACCAAGAATTCATACACGTTTCCTGCTATAAATACCATGTCTGCCAAATATATAAATATCTGTGGCTCAAAGGACTGCACACATGTCATTAAGACATACATGTGGACATGTATGTATACTGTACTTTATAATAAAACCACAAAAATACACGCATGCAAACATGCAAAATGACTGCACTCACACACACATACGGTTTGGTGTGACATCACCTCTAGAAGTAACCAGACATTAGACATAACACTGCAGTTCATTCTAAGCACATGAAGGCAATGACCTAACTGCAAATACTATGATCCAAAGAGCAGCTCAATCAGGCACAATTACATCAGCTGAAACAGAGTCCGGCCTGCCCTGCCAGGCTGTGTCACCTGCTTCTCACCATCTATACTTATACAGACACCGTCATTACATCACTGGGGCTGGTCACAATTCAAATTGGCAATTCAAATCGCCCTTTCCAACCAAATTCTTTGCAAATTCACATGCACATAATGCAGGAGTTTGATATGATAACTCATTTTGCAGTGGGGGGAAGGGGTGAACGGGGGTGGCTGGAGGCAGGTGTTGTAACAAGAGCCTAAAGCATGGCCTTAGGACAGACCGCAAGACCAGTGCCTCACTGTCCAAATCCCTCCATGAAACACAATAGGGTTGCATTCTCAATCCCTCTTTCCCTTTCTGCTCCCTCTCTCCCATTTGCCTGGCATATCCTAGTGAGGCCTGGGTGTCTCTTAATTACCCAGTGAGGCTCCATTTGTTCCCATCCTAAAGCCAGACGAGTGAAGTCATAACTGGCTGTCCTGCCCCTTCCAGCTCATTATCTCCATCTCTGTAGCAGTCCACTCTTTTTGTGTTGACACTGTTTCCCTGTCGACACCATTTCTGCAAAGGCCTATCTTGTCTTCTTCGTGTAAGACTACCAGTACCTGGACAATCAATGTCAAAATTTTGCAGATGCCCCATTTTATTAACAAACACTTTGCTTGTGCTTACGTGTACTGCTTCTCTGTGCAGACCATAAAAGGCTTACGAGTGCTCTTTTCCACATTTTTAATGGGTGTGATATAAATTCAACAGATCCCTTAGTTATAAAGCAAAGCACTCAAATTTGGCTCCTGGAATGAATAATGTAGGCCACGAAAGGTGTCAAACTCGTCAAACACTCAGTGCCCATTGAAAGCATGACGTGTTGTTTTAAGGTCGTCTTTTCACCATATTTGGCGTCTGTCCTCTCTGCCCTGCTGTCCCTGACCCTGCTCTCCTCACTGGCTGGCTCTTTCTCTCCTTTGTGTTTGTGTGTTATCTGTGATATGAAACTAATATCCAGGGACTCACAGTGGAATCCAGCCTGGCCTCTCCGTCCCTTGCGAGTAGATGCATGGAGTAAGTGATACTCGGAGAGACTTTGGCTGTTAAACCACCACAGCAGTCAGGACGGCCTGACTGTGTCACGAATATATGCCGGGCCACTTTCTGCAATCATTAGAAGTCATGTCACTGCCTGTATGTGCAAAAGTGAACGTATTGCTGAGTCTGCTCCTGTACGTCTTTGACAATATTTATACACAGTATATTTATGAAAAGCATCTTTGCGGCTTCTGTCTGAAGGGTAAACTAGAATATGTATTGAGGACTCAGGGCAGCAGTCTTCCAAGGACTCTGAGAGTCATTGAAGTCTTCAAAGTAGGACATGCTGTATCTATTAATATCTGTCTGCCTTGTTTTGAGTAAGAAATGTTTTAACCAAGCTCCTGTTAAGTTTTCATTACACGGAGGACAGAGCATTCAAACTTTTAAAGGTCACTGACTTCCCCATAAACTTTTTCATCATCAACTTTTTTATCAAATAGAAACATATGGTGAAATAAAAAACAAATCACAATAATAAGAGTTCCTTATATTTGCAAAGATTCTCAACCTCTTCCACCAAGACTTGAACTAGAACTCTGTAGATACTTCAAATATTGGTGGCGTCACTTTCTAGTGCTAGGCTCAACATCTGTGGCACTGTATTAAATCTTTAAATGAGATTGACCTTACTGTGCTTGGGGGTATTTGAATGTTATAGTCCTTCACAAAAGTGGTATTTTTTCAGTAACCTTATTGTGGACAAGAAATTAACTAGTTGGTTATGACACTTTCCAGAAATTGCAGCATTTCACTGACACCACACCTTCATTAGTCACCGGTGATCTCTGTCCAACGATTACACACTTTTAAAGTCATCCAGCTGTGATCATGAGACAGTTATCTAACCTCTGAAGAAGTCATGCAACCTGCAAACACATTGTAGGTGCACTGGTTAAAAACTAAAAAGCATAGCATCCTTAAAGTTATAATCTTGATTTTCATTCATATCTATTGCGGAATGAGGTAACACAATGGTGATTGAGCCTATGGCCCACTGATGAACGCCTTTGCATTTGCAGTATAAAGTATTACAACTGACTGGGTGTCTGGTGGCAACATTCACGGGAAAAAAAATCACAAGCGGCGCCCGTTTTCCATCACCCAGCAGTGGTTGGTCTGCCAGAGAGGCGGAGCTAAGCGGCTGTTTTTCCGGTCTCTGCAAGTGTTGTGAGTAAACAGTAATCTACTATGGCTGAACAAACAAAGAAATGATGGATGACTACAGATACAACTTCAAAAATAAAAACAAATTGAACGCTCAGATGAAGGCAAACAGTACAAAAAGGAAAGCGAGCGAGGAAAATCAAGAGTTACAGACACAAAAAAGGGAGCCAGCAGTAGATGTCTGGTTAAACTGGGAAGTGTCCTCCCGCAATTACCATATACCGCCATTAGGGGGCGCCCAAGAAAACGGAACCTCGAGACAAAATCAGCAAAGAGATAAGGAGGTACAGCTTTGTCCACAGGGGTCGCAAAAATCAACACAAACCGAAAGTTCTTCACAGTAGCTTTAAATGTTGGTAAATGGGGACAACAGATATATTAATCGGACCTTTCAAAGCTAAAGCTAACTAGCCAGGGATATAAGGATAATATGCAGAATAAGAGGATCGACTAGAAAAGCTAGTTGACATGCAAAAAGATACGATCCACTTCTACAGCAGCATTTTGTATGGGGATTTTACTTTATTTTGTAAATGTAAAAGTATCTAATGAATTGTGAATGTTTTGTCGAGAGCTGCAGCTATTCTATTGATTTCAAATAATAACTTTAGACTTTAAAGTGACCCTAGTCCTTTGTAACCAGTGCCCAGTGTGTACGCTACTCATTCTGCCTGGTCAAACCTAAACACACTTGGCTCTCCAGACTGGGTGTCAACTCTGAAAGCTGATTTGCTTAATCGTCCACAGGTGACAAATACCACTCGAGTAATTTGCCGTATTAAAGCCAGGGCTCAAGGGTCTTGACTTGTTAGTCACAATCCCTTCAGAAACACCCCAGTGCCCTTCATTGCAAAAGTCAAAACTGATGAGTGGAGAAACTCTACCACTGTATAATTGCCCCGCTAACTCACATGCCATTTTCAATGTGTGGTGCTACAGAGCGGAGCAGAGTACTGAATACTGCTGAGAAATGTTAATACTAGTCTTTTCAAGCACACGTGCATAAACTCATGCACTTCTAAACTGACTTATATGCAGCTCACGTCTACCTTACATACTGTGGATAGTTTATTTGATTTGGAATGTGTTGATGACCGGGACGGTTGTGGTTTCCTGATGCTGCTGTTTTGATATTTTTCCCGAGAACAAGAATAACTTTGTTAGAAAAAGCCAATTAATGCAGTGACCCTTCTCCTGCTTCAGGAAGCCAGTTCCCTTTGAAGTTCCCAGATCCACTGAACATACAGGATATTTACTCTATACAGATTGGCTGTGTTTTGGATGGACCGAGTTGAATGAAAACACATCTCAAAGGGTCTTTGCCGCATACCTGCGCTTTTGGACAACCTTGAAACACAACTGGAATGTTTAGATTTCCCAAACCCCAAGCTGGAACGCCTGCAGTAATTGGCACGGGGTCCGGAGCCGAGCCAGAGGGCAGAGGTTGGAGCGGCGGAGCTTAAAGAGAGAGTGGAAAGCTGCTGGGCAGATAGATGAAGCAGCATTTTATCAGAGGTACTGGCTGAGTAATTATGGTAATATTTAAGATGATCTATTGATAAAACAGCGCTCCTGTCATGTACTATTTTTGCTCCTACAGCTCAAAAAGGTTCATCTTTTCTTGATGGTTATTATACTGGAGAGGTAGATGATTAAATATACTTGACAGTCTAATAACCTCATAAAATCGCATCAGCCTCTTCTACAGTCAGAGCCAGGAGGGTAAGGTAGCACACAATCCACTGTAACACAAGATAGACTTAGACTGAAATCCAATAAGAGGTGTGTAGAGAAGGAGTCAGACAGAATAATCAGCTTCAGACTGGGGCAAATGGTGAGGCTTGAGTGTTTGGACAGGAGGTGCTGGTCACTTCAATTATCTGCTGTGGTTTCAATTGAAGACTTTGTCAGAGAGGTCGTCTTTTGTACCATTAGGTGGAAGTATTCTGGTCTTATGTGAATTTTCAGTGGGAATAAAGTATTTTTGAAGAAGGCCAGGAGAATAAAGCACAGATGCTAAATGATTGTAACTGTGTGTGGAGTACGAGTGCACCATGTGTGTGCTCTCTCAGTAGGAAAGGCCATGTTAAAAGAGAATCAAAATAACTGCAGCCAATCAAAGGCCATGTTGAGCTTTGAGAGCTTGCCAAGGTTTTCGACGCTGCTGTAACTGGTTAAGGATGTGGCGACATGTGATAACACACTGTGTTCTCATTCCCTTGCTATTAACACATGACCCTGCTTGCCTTGTAATAAAGATATGAGACACTTTCTCTTTCGCTCTAAAATAGCTGTTAATGACTCAGTAAATCAGGGACTGGCAGTGGTAATAAACTTTTAAAGACGGGATCTGCGCTAGTTTTGTACACAATCAGACGAGCTCTGCTCCGTCAGATAGTTTTAACCGAGCTGTAAAATAGGTTGATTATATCTGAGGACATTATGCAAGAAGCAGAATCTAGAAGCATCTCTGGGAACAGCGCTGCTAGTCATCTGCTTCTCAAATGACCCTCCTATAGGTTATATATAAACACCACAATACTGTATGTCTTTGTATGAAATAATTTCTGCCCTATGTTTTCATTCTAGACATTAAATATTTGTTCCCTGGCCCACAAATAATACATAAAGAGCAACTTTATCTTTATACCACACCTTTTTATTGGAACTTCCCTAATGGATGACATGAAGTTGCTAATGCCTCATATTAACATTACTTTCCTCTGGAGTTTTTTAAAGTTCACAGGTTATGAGGCGGCTGTGACTCAGTGCTGGAGTGGGTCGTCTCTCAATCGGAAGTTTGGGGGTTCGATCCCTGACTGCTACAGTCACATGTCGAAGTGTCCTTGAGCAAGACACTGTACACCAAATTGCCATGAATGTCCATAGATCCTGATTTGAGATTGGCATAGTAGCCTTTGCCATCAGTGTGTGAATGTGAGTGTCAAAGGGTTAATGTAACGGATTACTAGAAAGCGCTATTTAGGTACAGTCCAAAAAATCACAAGCGGCGCCCAGTTAGTGACGTGTTTTCCATCAGCCAGCAGTGGTTGGTCTACCAGAGAGGGTAGGCGGAGCTAAGCGGCTGCTTTTCAGGTCTCTGCAAGTGTTGGGAGTAAACAGTAATCTACTATGACTGAACAAACAAAGAAAAGATCGATGACTACAGATACAACTTCAACAATAAGCGAAAATCCAAAGAAAAAGAAACAAATTCGACGCTCAGATGAAGCAAACAGTCTGAAAAGGAAAGCGACCGTCAGCGATGAAAGTCAAGAGTTACAACCGGAGCCAACCGTGGACGTCACACATGCAACACTGTCTCGATATCTGGGCTCCTGCAATACTGTTTATCGCCATAGGTGCCGCCAAAGAAAACGAAACTGAGATGTTCGAGATTAACACTTTAAGTTTTATAATATTAGCACTTTCACCAATACTTGCTAACGTAGGATTACAGTACTCTTGATGATCATTAAGGCACTAATCCTTCAGACTGCATGTCCTGTTTTCTTTGGATACGAGAATTACAAACAAAGGGTTACTGCATTAGTACAGTAAAGATGCAATTGTTTAATATAAGATCATATCCAAATGGCTGGCTCTTCAGTTCCCTGCCGCCACACTCCTCCAGGCGCTTAGTGTGAAATCTGTTCACCACACATGAATGAAACGCAGCACTGTATCCTAAAACAAACACCAGGCTGTGAAAAGGGCTGAAGCTTTGCCACTTCAAATTTCAAGACTTGCTTTTGTTGGCATTTGATCTGAGAACTGAAGCAGAGTAGCGGAATTGTGTACACACACACATATTCACCAAATCTCCCACTCTAACACCCCCTTCCATTGGTCAGCGCTTTGAAGACAAGATTGCGCCTGACCCAGAGCAACCTCACTAAGACGAGGACAAATAGAAAGCAAAATAAGATAGAGGCCCAAAATGTACTCCTGAAACTACAGCAGTGTTTGATTAGCTGTGAGGGGAAGGATCAGCGGAGAGGTGGAGGAGTGTAAAAGAACAGAAATGCAGTTCATCACACCTGGTAAACAAACACATATTTATATCAGTTAATAGCCAAGATCAAGGAGCCACAGTTTGTATCTGGATTGGATCAACCATGAAAATGTCATGTATAGAAAGACGGTGTGACAGACATAAAACATATTGATAGTGTTTTCTCACTGTCAGGTAAAATGCTCCAGAGCAGCTGCAAATGCAAGTGGAGAGACTCTTAGCTTCTGCCAACATGCTGCAGACTGTTAAAGTTTGTCATGCAAGCATTGCTCCAGACTGCTGACATCCTCATAAGACCAGGGTCCTTCAGTTGTCTTTAAGAGCCAACCCGAAACTACTGCTCGCAATGAAAATGACATCCTCTGTTGCTAGTAGTGACACCCTGCTAAACAAACATATCAAGTGGTTTGGATGCACCTCGAGGTATGTTTCCCACTCAGCTATCTATTGCTCTTCTCCCTGTTAAAGCTAGCAGACTCAGACTGGCTGATACTTAAGCTGCCATCGACCTGTGTGTGACACTATGCAGCAAGAATTCTGATCTGCAGTGATATATAGTTGTACATCACATATCTGTGGGTGGTCGCAAGGAAACACGCATTTAAATCTTTGATATCCCCAAGGCTTAAATAATCTAAATAAAGGAAAAAAGATTTACAGTGTTTAAAGATTTTTAAAAAGGAAGTAAAATTAGAGTGATGATGCTCAGTGAATATCCAACTTGTGTTATATGACTGATGAAATGACCCCTAATAGAAGAAACATGACATATTTAGTTAAAAGTGATGAAGTCTATGTTTGCAGAATAAATTTCAGGAAAAACAAGCATAGTTGACTCAAAGCCTAAACCCGCTCAAAATGCGTTTTGCCTCCAAAACATATTTGGAACCAATGTTTATCCTCATAAAATAACTTCTCGTCTGAGCTCAGGAGGAAAGCGCAAACCACAAAACCTTTAAAGCTGCTTTTAAGAATCACACTGACAAAAATCGAACAGAAGTCAGGAAAAAAATGTCCTCAGAGGTGCCAAAAGATTCTGTAAGCCTTTTGAGTCCAAAATACCTGTTCTTCTAAAATGTGGTTCCTGAGCTCAGTTGCATGTACGCTTTAAGGCCTATGCCATCCCAAGTGTCTGAAGACACATGGCCTAAAAAGTTAGTGGTGGCAGACGTTTGTGAATCTCAATATTGCACATCAATCCCTTCCCCCCTATTGTGGACAAAATATCGCGCCCTCTTTATCCACAGAGATTATGAGACCTACGCATCACACTCCACTTGCTCAGGCTCAGAAAGCCTGTCTCAGCAGCTTGTGAATGTGCCGGTCGGCTTTCTGCCAAAAGAAATGTGCAAAATAATTGTTTAATCTCTCCAAACAGACTGTGTGTATGATAAGCAGCTGGCTGGCATATTAATCTGCAAATTGTGGAGAAAACAAAGAGGCTCTAATACTTTATAACCAAACAGGATCAATCATTAACATTTCATCTTAAAATATTAACATTATAAATATATATACACATTTTTTGGAGGGAGTCCCCCAAATATACATACAGTCTTAAATAACATATATTACCTGCAATTCAATAAGGCTGGACTGCCAAACCTCTTGGGACACACTTCACTTACTCTAAGATCCTTTCAGTTTATCCGAGTGCTAAATTATTTAAATACAACACATCATAATAAAAAGTAACCCCCATACACAACATCAGACAAAGATATCTTATAAAATGTCATATACTAACACGAAAATCTGAGGAGAGAAAGTATGACAAAGATGATAGAACCCAGTTATGTCTCAGCATCTCTTTCTGCTGTCACTTGGGTGAACTTACTTGCTTTTTAGAGGCCACTGATACTGCTTGTTTACTGACCCACGTGCGCTTTTGACAGACGCAGCCTCCTTTTATAATAAAGTTAGGCAAGGCAGAACTATTTAAACACATTTATACGTTTGAACATGGTAGCAGAAAGCGCTATGATAGTAGTTTAAGCTACATGTTTGACTTCTGCATGTTCATCTATGATGTGTGCAGTGCGCTTTAGCCCCAGTGCTCTTCACTGAAAAGGTGCCAAACCCACTGGCTCACCTGTGCCAGGTGTCTCCGGTACGCGGTGCAGCGGCCCGACCTGCCGCAGCTGGAAAGCAGTCCTCACTTCATGACAACTGTACGCGTCCACGTCGATCACAATCACCGCAAATATGAACGCTGACAAAATCCAAAAGGATCCGCAAGAGTTCACGCGTGGGCATATTCCTCGGGACATTGCCGCATCTCACACCAGGTATCCTCGTGGATAGCCTACTGACTGCAAACTGTGTGACAGCGTTGAGAACAGGCGCCACTGGAGTGCAATGAAGCGACGATGAGTTTAAACATCTGACAAACGTTTCCGTCTGATTCTCACATTATTGGTTGGGATGAGTGTGAGCGCCTCACAGCAGAGGTTCGGGGTCTTCTCTTGGACAGAGGGAGAGTGGTGTGTGGGCTGAAGCCAGTCTGTCCCGCGCTCAACACTTTGCAGTGGTCGGCTGTCTGCACGCCTGTTTCCAAAGCCTCGCGCGCACTCCCCTCCCTTTCTGTTTACTTCAGCTAAGTGCCTCAACTCGAACTCAATACAATATCCCTGTAGGGACTTGCAGAGTCAGGGTCCTAACAACATTTTAAATCCTCACAACTAAACAACTCCCTGTGATATCATAGCCTAAAAGCTTATTTCATATTTTACTCACAGAATTTGCATCATGATATGTTTTGCTGTGGCTTCTAGCTTCCCTCTGAAAAGGATGTCAATCTCAGTTGTTTCTGTCATTTCTATGTTGCATTGGAATAATATAAAATGACACAAAATGAACCACAAGTTTATTTTATCATATTTAACACCATTTGGATTTAATTCAATCTTCAAAACAAAACCTCATAAAATCAAACCCTCACCCAAGTTTTGTTTCTCTAACAGTCAACTCATGGCGACAGCTACTCCCTAAAGTATTCAAATGTTGAGGGGGCAATGCTTTGCTATCATGTTATCTCCCTTCTTCATTAAGACGTAGAAGAAGAGTACATGCACTGTAGGCCAATAAGCTTTTATCTAGTTACAGATCATTAAAATTCAGGAGTTTCACAGTTCAGTGACTGTTGAGCAACTGATTCTCCCTGCAAACCTGTGCTTAATGATGCTGAAGCCTGTATAGCAATAACAGTTATTTGAGTTACATTGCTGCCATCTGCTGGCGAAAACATTTAACATTTTATGTCAAGTTTTATATCACAGACATTTTAACATACAATCAAACTGATAACTTGCTATTTAAATGTCATAATATGTTTCTCTGATCTGTTGTTCAGTAATTCACTTAAGGTTTAAAATTTGGGCGAATCCAGAGAGGGCTTTGGAAGGCATGCCCCATTTGAAAATTCACACGTGCAGATTATGAGACTTTAGCAGACAGATTACTGTTACACACACCAATCATTGTAAAAAAGTGAAAGCACTTTTTTGCATGCATTTCAAAAGTTTGTCAACACATATCCAAATGTAACCATGCTGTTACGTTTGAAGTCATTTTACACATTTTGTGCTGAATAGCAACCTCTCCTGGACGAACAATATATCAGTGGTCCACTGCCAAATGTTAGTCTAGTCAGAATTTGTCAATCTGTTTCTACAAATTCGCCCTAAAAATAAAATATAAAGTTGTATATTAGTGGGATTATGGCAGGTTTATCACCTGGTGTAGTTGGTTCACAGGCTTCCTTCAGCAGAGTTTTTTTATTATTCGTCATCTTCTGAACAAAGGGAACCATTAATTTCATTTCAAAGTTAAGGAAGATCTCTACTTGAACTGCTAACTTCTAAAACTGCTGTCATCATTGAGGAGAGTAGCGTCTTAATGCAATGCTATTCGCATTTTAATACACTTATAGTACAGTATGGGCCGGTTTCACAGACAAGAGTTTAATTAAGCCAGGAGTAGGCCTTAATGTGTACTAGTTAAACCAGGGAATTAAAGTGGCTTTCATGGACGTGGCTTAAGCTTAGCTTAGTTAGTCAGTGACTATGGAGTCTTGGAGTAAGGTAAGTAAGCTTAGAAGAGAACACCAGGGTTAAGCCTCATAAGGTTAAGTACATGCTGTTGGTCTAATGGTGCTCATAAAAACCCGGAATGGAATTGAAAAACACAGTGACTGGTGTGAATCTTGAGATAAAACAACGGCAGAGGCAAAGACAATTTGTTCAACATACTTTAGTGAGTCTGAAAAAACTAAAGCAAAACTGTGTCAAACAATCCAGTAATTGAAAGTACAAGCCAGACAAGCCATATTTCTATTGTTGTAAGTTTTAGAATGATATCTGCCTTCATAGACTCTGTGGAAGAACCGTAAAATGGTGTAAACAAATAGAGAATGCAGAGATCAGAAGAGAGCGATTTAATACCGGTGAACTGTACACCAGATGATTGTTCGGACAGTTCAGATGAAGACCTGAGCACAAATGATAAATATTCCAAAGAAAGTAAATTGGTTACTGTTTTTGGTAAATATATTCCACTGTCTGTGTCAATCTTTATTCTTCTTTCATAGTAAGGACCAAATGAGTTTATTGCTTCTAATGGAGGATTTTAATCACCACAAACTATATCTTAAGACGGCCTTGATTTCGTCACTCATTTACTTTTCCGTGCACACTATTTAAATAAAAAAATTTAATTAAAAAAACATAATAAATACATTCCATATTTTAATGCATCTCATATGGTTGTGCTTCAATGTAAAAGCATCTCTGTATGCAAGTCCTTGTTGGTCATTGCTGGCCTCAGCCATGGGGACAAACTTGATCCTGACTTTCCATTGGAGGATCAGGACAGCAGTGCTGCTTCAGTTAGTTGTGCAGCACTCCGATTACACTTATCCACAAGTACTCGTCTGGCTGGTCTCTGTAGTGCATGTTGGTCTTCATTCAGATATTCCAAATAGTCCATGCTTCTTCACAAACAGGTCTAAGCAGAAGTTAAACCTGCCTCTTTGAAGGATTAATTTAAGCTTCAATTTGGTCCTAGAGTAGCTCTAACCTTCCCTCTTGCAATCAGCTTAGTTTAATCCAGAATAGGCTAAGTCTATGACTATTTTAAAATAGGTCTGTGCAAGTTGCTTTAAATTAAGACAGCTCAAACAGGCATTTTAGTCTGGGACTAGGCTTAAGCCTTGTCTGTGAAAGGGGCCCATTAAGGCCTACTCCTGGCTTAATTAAAGCCTTGTCTGTGAAGCCGGCCCTCAAGGTTGTAAGCCAGCTATAATGTCAACCACTCAGTTAGAGTCTCTCCTTAGGAGCCATCCATCCCATGACCTTGTCAACACCCAAACATCTGCTGCCTCAATATACAAGAACTTTAACATGTCAGAGACAGACGTTATTTCTTTATCCGGGTGTTTGGAAGTGTAAGCAGCCAGGGTAGAGAGCTAGTCCCTAAGGAGGAGTAACTAATCAATGTTACAACAAAACAACAATATATGACGGTCACTATAGCTCACTTTCGCAGGAGGCAGTTAACCAAACATTTGGGTGCACATGAAGCCTCCTGAGCTTTGTCTGACACAACAACAGGCATATCTTATGTGAACACATGTAGATGTACCTCCTATGGGTGCAATCACCACTTACCTGAAGTGGGCCCTCAGCAGATGTTTAAGCACATAAAAGTGCTGATGTTGCAGGCAGAACTCTGTGCCCTTGTATTTTCGTCCATTCCTTAAAGGCAAATGTGTTTTTAATTAGAACCTCAACATCTTTCATGTAACACAATCAGGAGAAATATTAAGATCCAGGCAGCCTCTGAAGGACCTGAAGCTATGGGGCTGGTATGAGGTACATGTATGACAAAGTCAAGTTAAGATATTTTACTTGTGACTTACATTAATTTTGTAATAAATGTAAATAAGCATTTTATTTTGGTAAGCTATTTTGGCTTTTGTACCATTATTGTCTTAACAATTAAGTCAGCTGCTGGATGAACGGTAAGCCCTCTGCTTTCACCTCTTCCACTGTGAGTGACCTGTCATCACACCAGAGAAATTATGTGGAGACAGGGTCAGGTTAGAAAGGGCTGTGACTGGTTTACTAGGTGAAATAACCAACAAAAACACTATCTAAGTTCTGATTCAGATTCTACAGCTCTGCAATGAAATGTTCCAGCAAGACCGGAGACATTTCCTCTTTGAGCACCTTTCCATTCCACTTCCGGTGAACTAAACAATGTTATAGCAGCTGGGAGCACAATAAGAGTCATGATTAAAAATGCAGAAATATATCGTGAGATATAGATCAAGAGAGCCACAGCAATGTCGTGGCTACCCATTTATAAATTTTTCTACTGTAATAGTTTGTTTAAGGGTAGTGAGAGAAGGGCCAGCTAATGTCTCAAAGTAACGCTAGCTAGGACATTAGCCTCTTACGTTATATCAGATTCAGTAGCGCGTTACCTGACGTGAACTGCTCGGAGCAAAGGTAGGAAGACTAAGTTAGCTAACAAACACTTTGTAACTTCTGCTAACTTTATATATCAACTCTGAGATAATGTGGTATGCTGCCATGAGAACCACGGTTTTTAAAATGTAACCCTTTTGGTAATTTCGGAAATGTCCAAGACTCTCACTCGTCACACTAACTGGTCACTGTTGCTAGCTTGCTAGCCCTGGTTTGTCGTCACTGGCTAATTATTAACCGCAACAGGTGTTGCCAATTTACCTCAATGACCGTCCTTGATTAAGGGAAGTTGAGCGGCGTTACGTTACCGAAAAACGTTTATACTTTTAACGGTCTGTTTAACCGTTAAAAGTATAGCTTTGGACTGTAATAAATTGTCTAACATTTTTAATGTCTCCTAGTAACAGAGGTCCCTGGCTAGTCCATACTGTGTTGACTTGTTAACGAGAGGCCCGAGTTTATAGAGGAGGAAATCTGCCAAAATCAAAAAGGAATAAATGAAGAAGAACAACTTCATAAATAGATTTATATTTAAACAAATGTACCCAAAATACGATTTAAAATAAATATTTGCATTAATGATAAGCAAATTGTGACATAAATTAATGTTAATGTTTTATTTATATTATTTACCTTTGTATATAATTTTTTATATATTGATATATAATTATTATTATTATTGTTTTGGGTTTTTTTTTACTTTCAATAAAAAATGTATTTTGGCTTTTAGATGATTTTTAAAAAGTAACTAATTTATTTCAGCTTTATTTATTCCCCCTGTAACTTTTTTATTATTTCCTTAAAACATTTTTTTATGTATTTGTTTGTGCATTTCTTTATTTTGTGAATGAGGGGAGTGTCAGTCTTTAACTGTTTGCCTGTCTCTTGATTGACATGAGAGTGCATATTTTTTAGATATGGCTTGCTCCCACACTGCCAATATCAAATGGAGCACTGTATTTAATGAGTTTAAAGTTTCAGACTGTTTTCCCTTCCTAGTCTCCCAGCTTCTGCTCTGCCTCATCTCTTGGTGATTTGCACAGTTTTCTGATGGATTCACAGCTTTGTTAAAGTAACCTTAAACATTACTACTAAATGTAGCTACCGTTAGCTAGTAAGGAGGATGAGGATGACTTAGGACACAAAATATATGATAATAATTAAACCAGTAACAAAGGTGTGTTCATTGATTGCAGTATTAGTGGTTTGATCCCCTGCTCCTGTCAACATGATGTGTCACTTGAGGCTGCACGTTGAACTTCATATATGGACCTGTACCATCACCGTGGACTTGTAAGTACAATGGGGATTGTGAAACATAGTAGGCAAAGTGTTTTGTATTTTGTCTTGAGTAAAAAGGGGGCCCTTTTCCAGAGTTTTGGAATGTGTTAGGTGTGATATATGATAAGAATCTCTTTTTTACTTAAAAGACCAACACATTTTTTGGTGATTTGTATGTGCAATCATTTGTATTTCACCCTTGCTTGCATTAGCTAGTAAGTTCACGTTACAAAGATACTGTGTTTCTTGTGTGTTTTCAATTGGCCCATTTCAAGTCAGCTATGTATCTATGCTACATTGACATTGTTGATCACACAACTTCATTATAGCACCACAGAGAAACACAAATCACCAGAGATTTGAAGTTGAGACTTGGTGACTTGGATTCAAGTCGACTCGAGTCACTGTTTTGATGACTTGCGACTTGACAAAAAATAAATGTCTTGAGACTTGACTTGGACTTGCAAGTTAATGACTTGAGATTTGACTTGAGGCATGATGACTCGGATGACTTGCATGTGTTCATAAGTTTGAATGTTAGCTGTTAAATATAAAATGATAAAATTCAATGTTGTCAAGTTTCTGTCTAACTATCAAGTATGTATGCAGCACAAACTGAGAATCACGATTGGACGACGCAAAAAGCTCCCCGCTATGGTATTGTCATGATTGGAGGACTGACAGTCAGTCAAAGTCCTCGCTATGGCAACACGCAACATCAAAGCCCCCAGCTACCTGATGTTTTTTCCCCAAAGAGAAGCCTCGTCAGTCGTACTCGTTACTACTCAATACGGTCTCAGACCAGACCATCATCATGGCTGCGTCAGTGCCGAGATAATACAGATACAATTCACTGTCATACTTTTTGAACAGGTTATATAAATTGGCTAATAATATCATTATGAGATGGCTACTAATACCTTCTGTTTTCTCTTTTTAAAGACTGGATACTACAGGTAAGAGTGCTGTATCTTGGGTGGAAAAAAAGTGACATAACCTGTGACTTGACTTGACTTGCCCAAGAAAAAATGACTTGAGACTTGCTTGACACTTGGACCAAATGACTTGAGATTTACTTGGCACTTGAGCAAAGATGACTTGGTCACAACACTGCAAATCACCATTGACTTTGACATATGATTGACAGATAGAGTAGTTTTGAAGTGGTAGTAGAAGATGGAAAACATTTCATGAGCAACAATTAAATAGTCCAACAGCTTTCTTTATAGACAGGGATATTTAATGACAGGAAATACTCTTGAAGCTGATGCTTCTAGTGAGGCCTTTTATGCTGTTTAGAACCATGAAATAGGAGAGAACATTTTTTATGGTCTAACATATATGCACTTTAAATATTGGACAGCAGATGGCGCCAATAACCTTAGTTATCAGAACCACTCACTCTGATGTTCTAATGCTAATTTAAGCAGGCTAAGTTTACTATACAAATAACAACACAGTGAAAGGTTCAAGGTAACAATGGCCACATAATTTTTGGTAGTTTTATCTTTTTCTCTACAGACAGTTAAGTCCTTAATTTGAACTGAAACAATCTGCTGTGTCTCGAGGTCATTGTTGGCAGAAGGTCATCTGTGTCCCCTAGCATCCTTACAGTCTCCACATAAAACATGGCCTATACACAGCATCAGTTTATTTTCCCTGAAGAACAATGTCAGGTTTTACACCATAATCTGAAACCTGTCTGTATCTCCATGCTGACCTTCTTTAACACCATGATAATGGTCATTAACACTCTGCCTCTTTGGATGCCAATTAATCCCATCCAATTCTTTGACCAGGACTTCAGTGGTCATAGCGGGGGATCCTTCATTCTGTGTCCTCATGCTGTGTCTGAGTCCAGTAGTTAGTAGACAATCTCTGGGGGCTTTAGCCCATCAGTTCTGGCCCTCTAAACTGGGGATTTAAGAGGTTTACAGGGGGTTAAACCCCCAAGATTGGAGCCCTCAACTGCCTGTTTGAGAGATTACGCTATTCAGTCTCCCATTTTCACCTCTCTGTCTTGGGGAAACAGCGGGAAGTGTGGAGGGTGGTCGTTAGAGACATGCCTCAGCTTGACATCTCTGAAGGGAGGAAGTGGTGATAAATGAGTGTTGAGAGGCTTGATTAAGTCGAACATTTTAAAAAGTGATGGAGCATATTGCATTCGGAGATTCCTAAATTGGACATGCTGTGCATTAAGTAGAAAAGGGCTGCATATATATACTGCACCGGCATGCATATATGAAACACGGAGTGGTCAAATGTCTGCAAATTGCTGGCCAAAGCAGGAACCTTATGCTCCATTTCTCTCAGATGGAGATGTGAGGGGTGGAAGTAAGCCGTGCTGCATCTTTAATGAGAGTCTGACATCTTCAGTGCCACCATCTCACTATTTGTCCTGCTAGTGCCTTCTTCATCCCCACCTGCATGCCGCTCCCAGGGAGGACAGGATGAAAAAGTGCCACTCAGCCGTACAGACGCTCCTCACAGCGTACCATTTACATTTACAATGCGTGAAAGCGAAGAATCACACCTAATAAAAGCCGGGTCCATGCTTTATTTATAATGACTGTTTCCTAAGCGGCATTTAATTGATTGGTAAAATGGTTTTTATAGACTCTTCATTAGCCTGTTACAGCAGTGGATCAATACAGCGTCATTACATGCATGATTGAACAGAGTACCAGGCGTCTGCTACGGGGCGTATCGGTCTGTATTTATACAGTCATTAACGTCACAGTGTTCCGCTACATACATGATCTGTCCATGTTTTGTGACCTTGCCAGTTATTAAAAGACTGATTGGATGAATTCATGTTATTGGCATGAGGGAGATATCTAATCACAAAATCAGCATGAGTGAGCACCCTCCACTGATTGGCCTATTGCAGCCCATATTATCACATAAATTGAGCAGTACCTATCAGTTCAAATCAGTTGTGATAAACATATGCAACACACAAATGATAATGTCATTATCAAAATTCAGCTGCAAAGTAATTTGAATACAGCGAAACTTGCTTTTAATTATGCATTCAGGCAGTTTGCGTGCCCTTCTCTCTGTATGCACGTCTTTGTGTCTGTAAGCGTGTGTGAACTGAAAAGTTACAGGCTTTGTATCTCACTTCACCCTCCACTCTGTCCCTGAGGGAGAGTCCTCCACTGTTCACAAAACAAAGCACTGTTGTGCACATAGGTGGAAAAGTGTGTTTAACCCATTCACCCCTGAGATTCCCTCACTGTCTGTGTTCATTGAACTCTGATGGGATCTAAATACTTCCTTTGAGATTGCACACACGGGCCGAGCGCCGAGGTCAGGCCGGGGCCTTTGTGTACATGTGCATGTGCATGGGTGCGTGTGCTGAGTTAGTTTGGATAGAGTGACTTGCTTTGTGCGTAAGCAGTCGACCACATCCCTCACAATAGGCAGAAAAAGGGGGTGACTACCTTTTTGACGGAGCGTTTTATCTCAGTGAGATCATAGCAATCGGCTATTTCTGGCATGTGGCGTGCTGTTATGAGAGGGGTGGGGTGCAGGGAAGCTATGTTTATCTTCACCCTGTTTTACCTTTCCTTCCCCCTCCCCAAAACATTCATTGTATTATGTTTTGGATATGATTATCAGAAGAGGCATCCTTATGACCTTTGCTGTCATATTTCCAAAACAGATGCCTCTTTTGATAATCATATGCAATCCAGCACAGTGGTTCATCACTCGCCTCACGAGTCCGTCGTTGCTCTTTTTGGCTCGCCCTCCCCTTGCTTTATTTTTAACAACACCGTTCTCCTCTCTAAACTGATCACTACATGTTTGTGAAAACTGATTTGGTTCCCCCTGACTTCCTACTCCAGCACCCCCACCCCCCTACAAAGTGCGAGACAGAACCAGGGAGAGAGGGAGGGGGGAAAGTGAGGGGGGGAGAAGGGCGGGGGGGGGGTTAAGGGAAATGGAGGGAAGGGTTGATGAAAACAACAGATCTCTGCTCCCTAATCCTTTTGTGTCGACGGTGTTAATCCATCCGAGCAAAACCAAGCCCCCTTCACCCTCGCCGACACCGCTCACCCCCCCTCTACCCCTGCTTTTGCACCATATACCAGGCGCTCCCTCGACATAAACAACCGACACCGCTACTGAAACCAATATTCGCTCCCCAGACAGTCGAGCAGAAGCTGCAGTAGCCCCCTGACAAACACACAACTCAGGCTCAACTCTGCCCCTGCTTTCATCCTGCTCCTCTTTGTGGCAACGGGGAAAAACACTCTCTTCTAAGTCGCATGCTTTGTATGTTTATGCAAACATATTTTAATGTGGCGTCAGCATGTCAGCGTGTGTGCAAAGTATTGTTTTCCCTCTTTGTGTATTTTGCCTTCATGCATTGTTTTGTTTCCTGCTTTGTTTTGGCTACTGTACATGTAATGAATGCACATGAGAGCAACACGGTGGATCCACTGCAAGTGTTTTTGTGTCGTGGTCTTGTTTACGAGCTGTAAGAGAGAGGGGGAGGGAGGAGGAGGAGGAGGGGAGGGTTGGGGGGCACCGGGGAGAGGGAGCGCAGTAGTTGCCGGGGGAAGAGGAGGTTGTGTCTAATGAGGTCACACCCTGGCAACCCGGTGACTCCTCCCACTCAGCTCCCCCCCTCCCTCCCCTTCTCTTTCCACTTGGCCCCCTCTGAGTGTGCCCACCCACTCAACCCCCCTCTCACCCTCTGACAGAGAGCGCTCTCCGTGGTGCTGAAAGCAGAAAAACACATCCAGGCTCCGGTTATAGTGCAGCTGCAGAGCGAAGGCAGACGAGACAAAAACATAAAACGAATCCTCAGAGAAAGAGGCAGGGGTATGAGCGCCTATGAAAATGAGTTGAAAAGCACACAGCCGGCAAGGAAAGTGAGGCAGAGATGATGACGCTGTAGTGGAAGGTAGCTACAGTAGGCAGTGGGCGTGTTCTTCTTGTTGTGATCTATAGCTGGGATGCCCGGTGTCATCTGCTTAAGCACAGAGCGACTGTACAGACCTTTCTGGACGAGCAGGACAAGAGCGAGCCGGCAGGGAATTCCATAACTGGAAAGGCACAACTCTGCTTTACCTCAACCTCAACCTTCACTGTGGATGACGATTCTTTTGACCTGTGAGACATTTTCTGCATTCTGACGTCTTAAAGCCGAAGGAGAGACATTCTCGGGAAGACGCAGCAGAAGGACTGTGAGTGCCTGATCTGCAACTGCAACGGGAGTTTGATGTGAAAGAGTGTGTAAGTGTGTGTTTGTGTCATGCTTGCGGTTGCGGGTGCGGTCTGTCGCTGCGCTGCGTCTTATTTCTGTCTCTAGCATGTGCAGATGTGTGGAGCAGTGAAGCTGGCACCTGGATTGGAGTTTGACACCACCTGGACTGGAGGGCTCGCATCTCCCTTTTGTGCCCAGGGGAGGGAGCCTTGGGCTGGGCACCCAATGGCCCAGCTCCCCTCTAGCACCAGCCTCGTCCTGGGTCACAGGGACTCCTTCTCGCGAGTTTAACCAGTTGGACCGTACAATGGATGGAAGTCTATGTGGATTTAAGTGGAATAGTGCACTGGTGCTCCAGCATAGGTCAGAGTTCACTAGCGTGCACTGGACTCATCAGGGGAAGACAGAAGACACGTTGGTCCACAAACCAGCAGGGACACAGCCCCATTGTAAGTATCCATCAGAACACTTACTTATATACAACGATAACTAAAAGATTTATGCAAAGATCATCCTGTACCTATTAAAATGCATGCAAAGCTGCTTTTTTTCTCTACCAATGTGCACACACTAATCCTCAAAGCACAGCTGCCAAGTGTAGCACCTGTGTGTGTCCTGCTTTACAGGTTAATCTTCACTTGGTCCACTGTACTGCACAGACCGTGTGTGTGTGCGTATGTGTGCTTCTTATGCACGAGCGCCCACGCGTGTTGTCACCAGACAATTGGCCTTGCAATCTTTTTGACATTGTGTCCCCAGAATATCCACGCTGCCCTTCTCCTGTGACACGGTTGCCTGGAAACAGAAACAGTGTGCCACTTTCATTTACTTTTAAAGCAAAGTGCACATCTGTGTTCCAACTGTTGCAAGCCATGTGAACTGGGGCAAACGGAGGGAGGAGAGATGAGGTGGGAGAGAAAGAGAAAATGCATCAAGTGAAGGGGGAAGAGTAAGAACGGAGGGGAAATAAAGCTTTGTTGGGGAAAAAAAATTGGTTTTATAGAGATTAACAAATAAGAATAGCATTTTCCATCGATGAGTTACGAGAGGACAATCCAATGAGAGAGGCTTGGTTGGTAAAAACAGTGTGATAAACAAGCTGACTCCAGTGCAGAGTGCTGCTGCAGGCTTACAGGGATTAGGCAGGCAGGCTTAATTCAGCTCAAACACTGTTTGAACTGTGCCTTCCTACTGCTGCACCCTTAACACATCTAACCGGTGCACCTCGTCAGAAACCTCGTCTTTGTGCAAGCTTCCGATCTCTTACTACGCCTGTGCATCAGCGATAAGACCTGATAATCGGCGGACAAAAATCTCCACACCACGAGACACCGGGATTCTGTGCCCTAGTTTGAACTCTACTCCAAGATGGCGTTTCTGTTGGCTCTTATCAGTCCTGCGCTTGTGCCAAAAAAAACCTATGCTTAGGAATACTGCGAGCACGTTGTAGGGATTGGAGCGAGCAGATAAATCCAGTGACCCATGCCCCGTGCTGGACTTATTGATAGACAGACAACAGTTAGACTGATGCTGAGGATGGCCAGACAATGGCCGGTCTCTCAGTTGGCCCTGGAATCTCCATCTGGCAAGCCGCTCACCCCGACCCCCCCTCTAACCAATTCGCTGCCCTTGCCACACACACATACACACACAAACATACATACAGTTATCACAAGCCCCCTCCCCCTCCCCACGCACACTCACACTCAGTGCTTCTCTCACACGTAAACAAGCATGAGTCTTAGGCTGATCTGAAAACATTGACCTACATAAAAGCGTGCACTGTCTTCTTCTCTTCCACCACCGGACTCTCCAAATTCACGTTTAGCTGCTCCACATGGTACTTAATAAGATGCATGCGGCTGCACATGCTTCCAGGCAAATGCAGACCGTATCTGCATGCACACTGAATGGCATCGTTAGCTGCTCCATGCTGAGTTTGGCTCTTAAGTGGCTGCGAACAATGCTATTTTAAAAGAGTGTCATCCATAAGGAGTGAATCATATAATTGCACCAACGTTGACGTTCTTTGAAGAGGCTTTTCCTCACACAAGCATCCACACTCTTTCTCATGGCAGCGCTGCTGTCAGTAATCGTCTTTTTTACAGAATCAAAAGGCAGCAAGGAACGACTCAAGAGGAGGTTATTTTTAGCTCTTAAACACAAGATAGATGCTGATACCCGCATATGCAAAACCACACATCAGTCTAGTAAGATTAGCTCATTTAATCTTCGTGGCCGGTCCCAGGAGTTCTATATTTTCACATCTGAGCCCGGCTCATATTACAACCGCAGAAGATGAAAGCTTTTTTTTTTGTCCCTGTTTCATTCAGACACTCGCTTGGTTAGAGCCGATAATTTCAGCCAGAAAATGTGCGAACACAACTGAGAAAATGAGCAGCCGCTGCTGAGCCGCAGCCAACAACAAAACACTGAGGGTTATGAGCTGCTGTCGCTAGACAGAGAGTCCCATAACTGTTGGTATTTACATGTGTGTGTGAGCTTTTGTGCGTGTGTTTGTGTTTGTATGTGTGCACAAGGAAGGATAAAGATGTTGCAACCCTCGAGAGAAGATGCTTTCTCTGTGGACACAGGCATGATGCAATTCTTTGAATCTTACACAGGCCATGAACTCAACAGTCACAAACGAACAATAGCAACATCACACAAACACAACTGTATGACATTATTGTGTTGCTGATGCAATCTTGCTTCCTTTCTCGCTCGTACTCATCTCACCAAGGCTGACCTTGAGAATGAAGGTTGAGAGACTGAATACTGACATGCTTGTTTTGTATCCACATAATACACTGTGCCCTCGTAGTTCATATTACTAGTAGTATTTTGTGTGTGTATTTTTAACAGTTATTATTAACATCTTCAATGTGTCTTCATCAGAATGCTGTGGAAACACTTGAAGAATGATGAGCTCCCAAGAGGAGGAAACTCTCCGTTTTTTCCAGTATGTTGAGGAGAATGGGCTGAGAGCCTACAACGGCCTGGTTGCTCAGAACCTGGACCACGCCAGGAATGAGAGAAATAGAGCATTCCTGCAGGAGAAAAACGACAAGAAGAGAAAACAGGAGGAAGCCATAAGGAGGTAGGAAGAAAACAAACGCATACGTTTTTTTAATATAGGTATCCTATAAGAAACATACATTAATTTTCTGCATCAGTGTACACATGGTTTTATCAAGTGGACTCACAAGTCTGACGACAGCCCACCGATGGGTTTCTGCTCTGTAAATGAAGGAAGAATTGGGACAAGTGGCTATAGGGTCCCTGTGGCAATGGCAGGTTGCCATATTTTTGGGGTTGCCAGTGTGGACTAGAGCACCCCATGATCTAGACAGGATAATTAATTTTTCACTTTTAGACTTATTTGGGACTTGTCCTTGGATTGAGGTCGTCGCTGCTCCATTTTTAAGATGGAGAGCGTTCAAAATGAAGAAGGGACGGGGCGGGCTGTGACAGAAAGTGTGCTAGGACGCGAGGTGGGAATGTTAACAGACTTCTTGTTATACTGTTGTGTTTTACATTTATCTAACTATACTGCTGTTTTAAAGAAAAAATCCAGTTGATAAAAGTTGTATAATTGACAGGAAGTTGTTTTAACACTGATTAGGGCCTTGTTTCAAATTGAGTCCGTCACACGATCCTCTGCACCCTGTTTCAGATGTTGTGATGAGCCAGCAGTTAAAGCAGTGCCACTGTGCGCAGCAACACCACAGTGGGGCATCCCGAAACTTGAGCGAATAAGAAGCACGCTCTCAAAACGTGACCGGCACGTGGTTGCGGCGTGCTTGTGTTGTGGGGTAGGATAGCGAGCACTGAGTCACAGAGTATTCGGGATGGTAGCGGGACATTGAAGAGGGGTTTGAAATGTGTTTGGGCGCCGACATGGACATCTGTGTCACTCTGTTGTCCCCTAAAAGCTCAGAGCTGGACTTCAGAGTATGAAGCGAAGAAAACACTCAGTCAACATATTTTTGAATTGATTTTATGTCTTATATATCTTTTATTGCTTAATGGTTTAAGCTTTCCTCGGAGACCAATGAACCTAAGGAATAGATCTGCTTTGGTGTGTTTTTTATTTTTGAAATACATAATTGTTTCAAAAATATTCAATTTTAAAATACAATCATGCTTTTATTTTTATGGTAAAGGTTTATAGTAAAATTAGAGAGGACATAAATCAAATGCATCAATGCATTAATCAAATAGAGCCCCAAAAAGTAGTGGAGAAACACTTGTTTTCAGCTTCTCAACAAACGTCAGTAAGCACTCACAGGCTTATGGTGAATGCGGTCCGATGATGTCATCGAGTCTAAAAATCGGTCGTGTCTGTCTCACACATCACAAAGTATTTAAGCAGCTGGTGGGAGTTTGAGCTTTGCATCACATGATTACATCGATGTGGTTTTGTTGGTTGAGCATTTTATATGTGAGCAGATGTGGTTCTTCTAAACCCTCTCACATCTCTGTCAAAGGGTCATGGGACCAAAAAGAGCTGCTTCATCGCTGCCATAGTGAATCTGTGTACAGATTGTGCTGTACAGTTTGCTTGTCGCATTATCAAAGTGACTTGGAATTAAACTTTTTACCTCAGACATCAGAGAGACGGCGAAGTTAAAGTCTAATAAATCTCTCCTATGTTTCTCCCACTCTCTTTTATCACTTGCCAGCAATCATCCCGGCTGCCCTCGTTGTTAGCAGTCTGATTCAGTCCTGTTCAGTAATTTGGTGAATGGGACATGGCCATGCCTGAGGAAAGGGGCAGCGACTGTCCTGCCATCATCCGTCTGTCTTTCAGCTGTTGCTAAAGCTAAAATATTAATACACAGTCACTGGAGGAAGAGTCTAAAAAATAACTGGATTTTTCATGAGGCCTTTAAGTAGGTCAGTGAGACGACCCATTTTTACAGTAACTGACTGAGAGTGAGAGAGTGTGAGGATTCATGTGTGCATGCTTACATTTGCGTGTGCACAACCGCGTACATGCCTGCTTGTGTACATGTGCGCGCATGGACACGCACCACAGGAAAATCCAATATATTAGTGTGTGAGGAGGGTAGGAGAGAACAAATGGCTTGTGTGATTGTGTTAGGGGTGAAAGGGGCTTGTTAGAGCAAATGTGTTTAAGAGTGAGGGGAAAGGAAGAAAAAAAAAAACCTGTTAGTGAGAGATTAAGTGTGAGCTCAGTTGCAGGAGATGTGTTCTGCCTGGTGACAGCTGGAACAGCCATAGGCCAATCAGATCAGCACGTTAGGTTTGAGTGAGGCGGGCCTTCCTGCCTGCTGCTCTCTCTCGCTCTGGGTTTCTTTTATTTTGTTTCATCAGGAGAAGTCACTCGCAGTCATACGCACGCAAACACTCAGACAGATGGCCACACATTTACTTAAACATGCAAATATATGTAAACAGACAGACACAACTCACACACACACACACACGCAGAGATAACACAGACTCGCATTTTCTTATATTCAAATATGTTTGCAAATCAGAAACGGCTGCTTCTCTCTCTCTCTTAACCCTCGTGCACACATGCCTGCTTTCACAGATGGACACTTCTTTTTTTTTTCCTTCAATATCTCCTTCAGTGTTTCAGCTTTTTTTTTCTTTGTTGTTGTTTTTTCCTGTCGCACGGTGTCACAGTGAGAGGACCAGAACTGCCCGGCGACAAGTCGGCTCCAACTGGTCCAAGTGCACCTGTGGTCTGTCCTCTAGCCAATCACTGGGCAAATATACTATAAATAATCCAGTCACCACTACTCCAGTCACACCGACCCTCCCTCACACACACACACACACACACACACATACACACCAACAACTCATATATATGGGCGGGCTTGCACACAATTGCAGATGCACACCCAAAACATACAAGAGAGAGAGACTGTAAATACTGTGCTGCTCACACCTGTGGCTGAATGCATGGATGAATATTTCCTATAGAAACATCTTAGCCCAAACATGGATGATTAGATTAATATCTTTACACAGAATATGCATTTATATCAACAAAAAATGTTATTGTTTCCAAGCTTTCTTTAAAATAACCGTGCGGCTCTACAGGTTGCTGCAGGCACCTTTTGTCTCTTAACACCCCTGTCCTCTTTAAACATAATGTGTTGTGGTTATGATGCGCGTATGAAGTGCACGTGCGCTTTATTATTGTTGTGCGGCAGCAGCTGGTTCTGTGTCTGGTTTCTATGGGTACCCTGTTGCTAGGCAAAGCTAAGCCCCTGACCAATTAACCCACCCCACCAAGCACCTTCTGTTCAGCAGCCGGCCTGGAGGGAGTCAGAGTCAGCAGAGTCGCACACTGACGGGCCACACGCACAAACACACACAAACACCTACTGTACGTGCACACACGCGAACATAAGAGATGTTTTTGTAGCTGCACATGTAGATTCATCCTGGTGCATGTCATTTATTTTTGTATTCAAATCTCTAAACTTAATTGTGACTTTTTGATATGAGAGTAAATAAATGCAAATAAACTGCAGAAATTAAGCTCATGTACATCCTGTTTGTGTGTGTGTGTGTGTATGTGTGGAGTGTGTGTTTTGTGTGTATAACAGACAAGCCCTCCTTTCCCCCCCATTACCAAACAACACTCAGACATCATTAACGCTCCATTCAGGCCAATCATCCATTTATAGGGATTGATTGTGTACAGGCGGGGGGGGCGTCCGTGGTGTCATTACCAGGCGGCTGTGTGAGCGGCATCGGTCATATCCAGGGTTAAACTCAAATCAATGCTTTGCCCTGAAAGAGGTTCCAGTTTTCAGCGGCGCTAACATGGGAGTGATTGTTAACTTTCGCTCTCATCGTTTGAGCCGCTTGAACACGCACACACAAATATGCACACACAAACAGAGACATGCTGTGTTGGCGTTGTCTGTTTCCTGACAGGAACAACTTGTCCTCGTGTGCAAACTAATCATACATTTTGGATTTTCATTCTTTTTGTCAAAGAAATACCTGTTTCCTTGACCCCACATCTGACCTCTCCTTTCTTCCTTCTTTTAGGACTGGGGAGGACATTGCAACCGAAGGCAAGCACTTACGCATGGGCTCCATTACCATGCCGGACCCCCAGGAACGCATGCCCATGCCCCACCCGCATGCCCTCGCCTGTGGGCAGGGCTTCTCCGTACGCTCCCAGTCCCTCCACTCTGTCGGCGGTGGGAACACTGGGGGCGGAGGAGAGGAGGAGGTGGGAAGCCCGACCTCTAGGAAACAGCCCCCACCCAAGCCCAGGAGGGACCCGGCCACTAAGCTGAGCATGTCGTCTGAGGCGGTGGACCACAGTCCCATGTCTACCTGCCGAGGGGAGAGATGTGACGGTGAGTGGCGGTGGCACTTCGCACCAAACTGCTGCGCTATATATAGCTGCTCTCTGCAGTGACCTCCTCAACTCTGCTTCTCCTACAATGACATGACATCTAGCTATTCACTGCATACTGCACACTGAGCACCATACAGGCAAACAGATGGAAAAGTAAAGATCTATTGCTAAATGGGGTTAAGTTATCGGTAAAATATTTTCTTTGCACCTGACAAACTGCAGATCAATAAACTATTTAAAAGAGTAAAATAAGATTTTTGCTGCACTACAGGGAAGAGAAAGGACATGGTTTGCCTGCTGAGTGAGGAAAAAAACAAGACAGTGGACCAAATAATTATACTCCAGGATAAAAAAGAGCATAGGTTAGAAAATTAGCTGATGCTAAAACCTGTGTAAAAAGCTTGGAGGAGGTTAAATTAGGGTTTTTCCCACAGGTAAATCCAATAGTAAAAGATTCATAATACTATACTAACATGTTAAGCCAGGAGGTAAAGTATCATACAAGGACATGTGACTGCCTGCTACATGGTTTGTGCTGTTTCAAAGCTCTCATCTCACCCTAACCCAGGTAGATGAATCAGAGCACTGTGCAGGCTTCTGAAGATGATGGCTCACAAAGTCAGTTGTTAAAGCTGTTCTCAGTGCAAATATAGAAGGCAGACAAGTCTCGACAGTTCTGTAACCTACTTACACCTCCAGTGAAAATCCAGTGTTTAACCCTGTAAACATCTCCATGTGGTGTTTCTCATGTGCTACAAGACATATCAGGGACAACATCAGCAGTCATCTCCGTGGCTGGGCCTGTCTGCTTTTAAACTGCAGTGTACCAAGGACAGGCTGAACAACACGTTTTCAGATTGGCAGGTTTGAGACGTCACAAACCTAAGGAGCCAATCCCGTTAATGGACGGGGTGATGCTATGCATATCATTATGTGCAACCTATGGCAACCACTTCGGCGATGCGCGAGCCAGCTGTAACCGTCATCGTCATTTGTGCAAACTCACTACTAACTACTAATGTTAACGTTAATTCTACTAATTACTACATTTCAAGCTAGCTAAGTTTCAACAAGACACGGAGGGGGTGGCCGGAAATGTGCATAGTGGGCGGGGAATATGCAGAGGATTTTTACAAGGTAATTAAATGTATTTTGCAGAAAAAACATATCAGACACAATTTATTATTTTTCAAGCAGAGCATTTCATATGTCTTAAAACATGACTGGAGCTGCTCTTTAAAATGACATACTTTAATATGTCTTTAAGCCAAGTTTACAATAAAGGCTAAAGACTTTTCTTCCGGTTAAAACTGGGGAGGCAAAAATTGAAAGATGGCTTGATGAAGATCCACGAGAAGCACCCTGCAGCAGTTTTTCTGAAGCAAAATAAACAAACACAATATGCCTCTTTGGCAATAGATGAAAAAAGAGGGCATCATTTCAGAACATCCACTCAGTGTAAGAAAAGCTCTAATGCATAGGACAGGAATTAATTGAGCTACAAGACACAGATACATTCACTGCAGCAAATCTAAACACTTTTATGTGCTGCAGTACATGTGCAGAGCCCAACGATTAGCTGAAGAGCATTTAAAAATCAAACCGGCATTTAGAATATAAGGCAGGTTGCTATGAGAGCAAAAAGATTCACAGGTGTCAGGAAGCTTTGACTCCATTTCAGTCAGGATGCTGCGTTGCCAACGTGATGTTTAGGGAGTCGCCCAGCCCGCCGCAGATTGGTGGGGATCTCTCTATGTGCACACAGATCTTCCTGGGCACCACGGCAACCATCCCACAGAAACAAGACCCCCTGCAGCCCAGCCAATCACAGAGTCACTGAGCGGCTCGAGCCAATGGGGCTCCAGAGATGCTGAAGTCTGAGGCTTCCGAGCCAATCGGAGCGGGAGTGTGGGGGTGTCCCTGGCTGAGGGGAGGGTTGCGTGCTCTGTAGCTGGCGCTGTAGCGGGAAGGGGAGGAGCTTGTTAGAGTAGAATTCATTCAGGAGGAGCGATTGACCTAGATTCGTTTTCCCCAGGAGGAGAGGGAGGGGGAGGGGGGTTGCGGGTAAACACATCCGCTACAGGGGGAGGGGGAGCGGTGGAGAAGGAGTAAGACACGTTTGGAGGGATGGATTCATCATCAGTGCTGAAACAGATCTCAGGATCCACCATGCAAACCTGTTGGTGTAATAATGCATTTGGTGATTGTTGAAAAAAGGCACATTTAGACCCCAGTGTGCACATTACTGTACGCACATACTCACACAAAGAAAGGCAGAGAGAAGAATGAGCATCATCAGTCCAATTAAACACATGCATGGACCACATCTGGTTTGAACCAGATCTTCTATTAACACTTTATTAATTAGTGGTAATGAGGAGATATTGTGAAAACAAAAGGTCAGTTTCAACCTCAGGTCAGTTGCAAAACTTTAGGAAATGTTATTTTATTTCACTGACTTTTTTATGAATTTGCAGCTTTTTCTTTAATTATTTTCTCAATCTAAATAAAGGCTTTAATCTCTTTATATACACCCGAGATGCAACAGATAGACAGATACAATTAGACCCCCTTTTTCTGGGAAGATTGACTCCTAAGTTGTGAGACCGAGTGGTAATAAATGTGTACATGGCTGTCCTAATTTTCCTCTATGAATGTGTGGGCATGTGCAGTGTGGGTATGCGTGCGTGCAGCGACGGTGGTGAGTCATACAGTTACGGGAAGCATGCGTGTGTCTGGGCCATCTGGCATCTGAATTATTAAAGGTGTAAAATCTGCAGTTTGAAGATTTCAGACATGGTCCGGCTCTTAACTTCACTTACCCTCCCTCAGCGAGAGAAAGGGACGCTCCTATCCAAACATCTCCGAGTGTGACCTAGAAATACGCCGTGTGCAGCTCGGTAGTATAGAGCACTTTCACTGTGAGTAAACTGGCGTTAGGACCGCACTGGAGCGCGCGCGATCTACGCAAACGTGAGCGTAGTAGCATAGCCTCACTGCACCACATCTAAAGAGATTCACACTGCAATGCTACGTCACCACTATCAGAAAGAAGCACCACAGCGTGTGTGACCTAGAAACCATACTCGCATACTACACCACTGCCGTATATGTGACCTAGAAACATGCATATGCCTCAACTATTCCCACATATCTGACTCAAGATATTGCTCACAACTATACACGGTGACCTAAATCTGACCCATCACACTGCGGCGGGCTTTATATGAATGATAAATGATTAACAGAAATAGAAGTTGGTCCAATTTAACATTGTGTTGTGTATAACAGCAAGAGGTCAACAACAGAAGAGAATTAGGACGACTTTATTTTGTCTCAGACCACAAAAAATATCAGCCAGCAAGACACGAAATCATGGTCAACAAAAGAGCTCATCAGAGCACAAATAATATAGTTCATACATATTATGTAGTGCTTGTAAATATGCAATCTCCAATGGACTTTCTTTCTCTCTGTCCTTTAACAGCTCAAGGATGCAGTGAGGACTGCAGGAGGGTGCCGCCCCCAAAGCCCAAGAGAAACCCCAACACACAACTGAGCGTTTCCTTCGACGAGTCCTACATCAAGACCCACGGAGGCGGCAAAGCCCTCCATCACGTCACCTCGCCCTGCGAACGCAACCCCTCGCCCCCGCAGAGTGACGAGAGCCCTACAGACGACTGCGAGGACGAACCCGTCTACATAGAGATGGGCGGGATCGACGTCGGAGCTCGAGAACCCCTGAAGAGCGAGGACGAGGAGCCGGGAGAGTCTGTGTATGAGGAGATGAAGTACCCAGCTCTGGATGATATGGAGTATCGCACTGACCCCGTGGGGTGTCGCTCTGCATGTCCCACCCCGGCACCCTACGACCCTGAACCTCTCAGCCGCTGCTCCACGCCTCGTAACATTCCCCTCTGTGACATTCCGGCACCTTTTCCCAATTTACTCACCCATCGGCCCCCGCTGCTGGTGTTCCCACCGGCGCCGGCGCAGTGCTCGCCTAACTCAGACGAGTCTCCGCTCACCCCACTAGATGTAGCCAAACTGCCCATGCTGGAGAACCAATCCTACAGCAAATCCCCCACATCCTCCACCGAGCCTCCCTCCTCTGCACACATCCGCAGGGAGCTCACTGCCACCCCGACCCTGACTGTATCCGGCCGCTCCTCTGCGCCCCCTCTGCCCTGTACGCTCTACAAATCCTCCTCCTCTTCCTCCTATCAGCGCAGCCACTCTGCTTGCCCCTCGCCGGTCAGCATGGGCCGCTGTCTCACCCCTCTCAGTCTCATGCGTACACCTCCCTTTGATGCTCCGATGCCGTTCCCCGGTGGTCTGCCTCGGAGCGCCTCTGCCACCCCTCACGGCAAAGGCTCGCCACCTCAAGACGGCGTGGGTCGACTCCATGGCTCTATGCAGAATGTGTCAACGGGGCGTTCAAGGACACCCACCAGCCCACTGGACGAACTAACCAACCTGTTTACTACTGGCAGGAACATGTTGAAGAAGAATTCCAGTGGCAGAAAGTCTAAAGAGCCGGGAGAGAGTGAGTCATTTTCACACATTCGTCTCATCATTTTGGTGCATGGTGAAGCAAAGGGCACATGAGGTCATTTTTATATATTTGTATGCTCTTTCTGAATTCTGAAGAGAGCAGACAGCTTATAATCCTCTTAAAAATCTGCATGTTCATATCTTAATTTGGTAAAATAGACGGATTTAGTCAGTAGAATTACAAGAAAGCAACTCTATTAACAATCGAGAGGAGCTGCAGAGTCTAAGAATAACAAACATCAGAGCAGCAGTTGCATCCTGTCTACAGACAACGTGCACGAGGTCACTGTCTGGATGCTTCGGCTGGATTCATTCTGGATCAAACACAAATCCTTCATCTTCAGTGACAGCGAGAAACAACTCTTTTTTTTTTGCTTTACCTGCCTTTCAAACCTTCTAAATTAGGAGGCTCCGTGCACAGAATGCATCACTTTTTACACTCCCATGTATGGTGTTTGCGCCGCTTTCCGAGACCTTCCATTTGTTTAATCTAAACCTAGCGAGCCAAGTCTGATAGAGATCGTATGATTTAATCTGGAGGGATTAGAGACTAAAGCGGACAGCAGGCCCCTCAAACCTACTCATGGCATTAGGCCATCAGGCAGCATTACTTTTTAAATATGTAAACATCATGTGTAAACACAGATAGCCGCGCAGCACTCCGCCAAAATAAATGCAGCTGTGAAGGAAAGCAGAATTTGGTCACAATGATAAGTGCACACGTTGATTTCAAGCATACAAAATGCATAAAGCGACGTATGCTCACATTATCGTACGGCTTCATCTGGTGCCGCCAGCATTAACAGTCTGACACAAATCAACTCTCAAGCCTCATGCATAATGCAACCATTATTTTTTTAAATAAAATAGCTATGCGAACTTCAATATTTTACAATCTAATGTATGCATATGAATAAAAGATGGCTGCAGGAATCAGACCAAACTAAATAAGCAAAAGGGTGTTTTATAAATGCATTAAGGTTTATATAGTTTATGTATCCCTAATATATTAATATTGAGCATTTAATCATTCAGAGTGAGGTTTGACCCTTTAGTTGACGTACGACACTGACGCTTCTACCTCTTTAAAACTGAACTGTACAATGTTTTAAAATGTAGCTGAAATTCTTCATTAAATGCTCCAGAGCACATCTGTATAGAAACCATGAATTAAACAAGACTTAAGAAGAGTCCACAAATTCATCCTTTACTCCGCGCTCTTAGCAACTACAACATAGCAACAGTGGAAGGAGCAGAAATCCCTGTTTCTTATTTGCAGCTTCCCTCCCCATGGGTAATGCAGCCAATCACAGCTCAGGGCACGCCGGTGTAGAGCGGAGCAAATGAGCTCGTGATGGGGGGGGGAAAGCTGCGGCTCTGAACTCAAATCTACACCTGATCAGAGGATTTCTGATTCTCTTTTTTTGTCCAATCAGCACATACTCTACTCATGATTGAGCCAATCAGGAAGCTGTGTCGGCTGTGCAGACGGGGGGAAAGTGGAAGCGGAGACAATTTATGATTTCTTGCTATTTTGACTTAAACTGAAACATGATTTTTTTCAGTTGGTGTATGCATTTGCAAACTAGTGCACAGCTGCTGTTAAACCCTGCAAATTATATATGCACTGCCCTGCACATATATGTAGAATAACTGGTTATTGCATTAAGTGATGGTTAAATTGTCAAAGGGCACGTTCAGGTGCCAGGAAATCCCAGTGATGTTTCACTGATGCCAGCATTTGGTTATCTCGCCACATATGGCTTGTAAACAGTTTGCATATGCTTTCTATACATCAGGGGATATCTAACACCTGTGTACACACACCACATGCAGCTGCAGGACTGACAGGTTGTGTGTTTTTGCTCTGTGACTGCCTACAAGCACACACAGTGTAAAAAAAAAATTACACCAACCTAACACTGTGATTGAAGGTTAATTTTTTCCCCTCTGCCATTCTGAGGCGATGAAGGCAGCAACAGCTAGTCTGACCCACTTACCAGCTGGTTAATCGCCACACTCCCTCCCATACACACACACACACACACACACACATATGCATGCACACAGTAGAAAGCCATGTATGACGCATGACATGACATGGGATGGGCATAACCAGGGATGATTGTGTATGGTCCTGTACGTTTAAAGCCCATATAGGAACCATATAGAGGCACAGCTTACATGGAAATCAGTCATGCACATACACTTTTTATTAGTGTATAACGTCTATATTGAGCATTCAATCGGTGACATACATACAGTTCCCCTATTAGCATTTGCTCTGCACACAGCATGGATGCTTAAGAAGAGTTGAAGCAGACAGTTATGTTAAGTTTGAAAGTTGAACTGATTGATCGAAGAAAATGTAAAACAGCCTGTGATTATAATTATTATTCACCACCATGAAGACAATTCTAATAACTGCCAGCCCACATATTGACTCATCTGACTGCAGTTGCCTGCTGTAGTTTTCTCAGTGAGCAGTGAGTGACACCTAGAGGACATATGATGGTACTGCAGAATCATCAAGCAGAAACACATTGTATTGTTTTTTATTTCACCCAGTTTAGCATATTTTGAATATTTAGCATTTTGGATAAAAAAGTGTTGCAATAAATATACAGTCATAGCCTATGCTTATGATTCATTATCAACAACATTATATTACAATATTTTTCTCTCGTTCTTTTACAGCTGAGTCCAAAAGCAAGTCTCACAGCGAGTCCAAGCGTGAAGGCAAAGAGCGCCACGGCCACAGCAAGGAGTCAAAGCGAGACTCTAAGGACCGCCACAGTAAGGAGTCTCACCGCAGAGACAAAGAGAAAGACAAAGACAGGGACAAAGATAAGGACAAAGAAAGAGGCGGCAGCAGCAATGTGGAGCCACCTTCTCACAGACGCAACAGCAAAGACCGTACTTGTAGCAGTGTAGATGCGCCGCCTGTTCGCAGGGACAGCAGGGACCAGGGCTGCAGCAGCGTCGAGCCCATCCCGTTGATAAGAAGAGACTCTAAGGACAGGGGGGTCAGCAATGGTGACCTCATGCCGAGGAGAGACAGCAAAGATCGGAGCGGGGGACATGGAATGGAGTCTTTGCTGAGACAGGACAGCAAAGAAAGAGAGAGACTGCTAGATCAGCCGCCTGAGCTGTTACCGAGACAAGACAGCAAGGAAAGGGCGAGAAACGGTGTAGACTGTAGACAGGAAAGCCGAGAGAGACTGCTGGATCAGCCGCCCGAGCTCTTACCTCGACAGGATAGCAAAGAGAGAGTCAGGAACGGTGTGGACTCAAAGCATGAAAGCAGAGACAGGCCCCCTGAGCTTTTACCTCGACAAGAGAGCAAAGACAGAGCTAGAACTGGAGTAGAATATAGGCATGATAGCAAAGATCACCGTCCTGATTTGTTACCCCGACAGGATAGCAAAGAGAGACTAAGGAATGACCTGGAACATAGGCATGAAGGTAGAATAGACCAGCCGCCTGAGATCCTCCCGCGACAGGAAACATCCAGAAGCAGCAACAGCAAGGACAGAGTAAGCTCCGAGTCAAAGCATGATGGGAGAGATCGGAGCTGTCACAACGGAGGAGATCATCCTCCTCCTCCCCTACCCAGGCAGGACAGCAAAGACCTGAGCAGAACCGGACTGGAAGTGAGACGGGACAGCAAGGACCGGAGTCTGAACGGCTCGGAGCAGCATCAGTATGATGTAAAGAGCACAAAGAGTCCCTCTGCAGTGGAGTACAGGAGTGATGGTAAAGAGCGTGGATACAGATCGGATGGCACGCCCAGGCGAGATAACAGAGCGAATTACAGCGTGGACCAATCAAAAGCACAAGAGAGGAACGGCAGCACAGCGTCAGGGCAGCATTCATCCACAACCACGCCTACTAAGCATGGGAGATCGTCTGGTAGTCCACCAATGACCGCGGGAACAGGAAATGGTAAGGATGGTGAAGATCCCAAACTCATAACAGGGTCTTGTTTGACAATAACTTTTGTATATGTGACCTAAAGCATTGAGCTGAATCATTTGAAATATAAACTATGAAATATGTGATTTTTTCCCCCTCCCTTTTTAGATGTGAAAGCAGCACCGAAGTATGCCCGCTCACCATCTATGCCTGCTAACCCCTCCCCACTGGGAACTCCACAAAGGAGAGCAGCAGAGACACAACAAAGTCAGGTATGCTGAGTAGCTTGTTTTACTTAAGTGATATGTTAAAGGTATAATAAGTAGGACTTTTCAACAACACATTCAAACTGGGCCCCTCCTCCTGGGCTCTTCATCACCAGAAGCTCATTCTCACTCTCTCGTGCGAGTACACGCCCACCCCGCCTAGCTCACACCGACAGCATCACGGTTAGCTTTGCGCTAGCATGCTAACCGTCGTTTAGCTTGTTAGCTCGTTTAGCTTGTCCTACCCGCTCTTTTGCCATGTTTGCCGGTCTGAATGAGGCCCAGTTGCTAATTTGAACCACTCCTTCACTCACCTATACGCTGTGATTGGCTCAGGGAACCACAACAGCGCCCCTCCTGAAAACATCTGTGCAAAGCAAAACAACAGAATGGATGCAGAGGGAAGGGTCTCACAAGGATCTGCACACATGTATAGAGGCCCATAAGTGATGATTTATATTTATTTATATTTGTAAAAGTCTATATTTTATTTTTCTGGGAAAATCCTACTTATTATACCTCTAAGCCTGTTAGTCTTCTTAAAAAACATCAGTTATAACCATAATTGATGGGGCCAAAATATGCTTCTCTTAACTATGCTTATTTAGTCATAATTCAAAACATAATGTTTTAGATAAATACATAAAAGTTAAATTGAGTAATTTGAAATGAAGCTGTATTTGCTCCACTTAATGCATGGACTGTGCCCCTCAGATGCCCCAGATGCCATGGATCTGCGGAGACACCACCATGCTAGAACAGATCGAGAGGAAGCGCACCCTCTGCATGGAGATCCGCTCCAGACAACATCCTCACCTGCAGAGATCTCTGGAGAGGCCTCCCCCGCCTCCGGACAGGAACGAGGAGAGGCACCAGGAGCGGAGTCAGTGCAAGCAGGAGAACGCGTCGGTCCTCCCGGGCTGGGGGAAAAGCAACGGGGCCAAAAAGATCCGTCCTCCCCCTTACCCTACACAGAAGACTGTGTTCTGGGACACGGCCATCTGACTGTAACGACACACTTACACCTCCCTGCCACACAACGCCCTGATACCCCCTCCCTCTTTCCTCTGGGTTGTGCCGATTCCACCCTGTGACACCAGGGCGGTCAGGACAGCCAGTAAGAGCACCGAGGAGATGATCCTCGCTGATGTCAATGGACAATGGTGGTTACCATAGCAATATTTCTGCTCGTTCAGGTTGTCATGTTTTCTTATCATCACTGGTGATATTTGATATTTTTCTATTTCCTGTGATTGGATTCTTGTAATATAATTAGTAGAATAGATATTTGATGAATAGATATTTTCTAAATGAGATGGGGATTAAAAAGCAGCTTAAATGATGTATAGTAGATGTAGATGCAATCTAATGTTTGTTTTTGTTATTTTTCTTTTACATTTCAAAGCATACTCTATCAATACTTGTACTGTAGTAGCATAATTTTCTTATGCCCAACTCTTTTTTTTCTCGTGCCGAAAGCACTAAAATGAATGGACTATTCAATTCTGTCTATATATACTTTACATTTTCACTGTCGTAATGTAAGTTGAGGAGTTAACGTCAACGTGCTTTAGATTCCAGCGCCCTCCATGCCTGGTCCAGTATGTTCTACAATGTACAACAGTTGGTCCTAGAACAGAAACAGGAAACTTTGTGTGCTTCAGTTTGTATATTACAGTAAGAAGCTGAGTAGTCATGACGTCAAAGCCTTTTTGAAGCGGTTGAATCGTTTTCTATGGGGAAACCTGTTGGCTGGCATGTTGCAGAGGACGGAGAAAGTGTGAAATGTTTCTGCTGTAATCTAAGATACACTATGAGGGTGGGTTGGGGAGGTAGTAAATTAGAACATACATTATTAAACAGTATCATTTCCAAAACCAGCCAAAGCCTGTTAAAGCGAGATAAGGGTGTGGTTGCACTTTGGACGGTTGGCTATTTGAAATGGGGTTTGTGGCAATAGCTGGCGAAGGACCAGCGCCCTTACTCTGCCATGCACACTGCGAGCACCACGACACAGTGTAAATACTTGATGCCAACGACCAGCCCGTACAATCAACACCTGAGCTTTTAGAACATTTCTTAATTTACCTGCAGATTATAATAGCCATATGCACTTGCTTAAGAATTAACTTTCAAGATTATGCTTATATATATATTTTTGAAAATGTTAAAAAGGTAGCTGTGCCATGTAAGTTTTAATTTATTGGCGGGGAGGTAAAAGCCTCAGGAGGCTGGCTGTGTGCGACATGCAGTCATCTATGATTGGTTGTCTCGGACAATATTCACAATTTAATTGGCTGGCAACCGTTTTACAGATCAAAGGACCTATAACATGGCAACAGCTCTACCCGGTCAAGCAGACAGGGGTTGCACAAGGGCCTACAAATCTTTGAGGCTTTGTAAAAAAAAACAAAAAATGCACTACCCATCATATATCATTACATTCAATCAGGCTGATTACATACATGTCCCTCTCCCCCTGCTCTCTCCCTCTACCTCAACCTCCTACTCACATCATCTAGATTGGTTCTCTTGAGCACATTAAAATGCAATGTTGACATTGCCAAAATAGTTTGGGTCGGACCAGCGAGCCAACCCTCAGAGTGGAATGCAAGTGCAGTACCCCTTCTCTGGCGAGAAACGACGCCACAGAGATCCCTCTGTGTCGTACCCGTTTGTGTGTGCGAGGGAGAGAGCTGCGTGTTTGTGTGTGCCAAGCTACACTGTATGCAAGTTGAATCTTTAAAAATGATTGTTTTAAGACATTCACTTTGCTCTATCCATGATCATGGAAGGGTAAAGGTTGGAAATGTAATAATGATGATGTACAATCTCTTTGTGTGTATAAACGTGCACTGTGAAAAGGTAGAGAGAGCACCGCACTGTCAGAGTCCTCTGTCTTATTGCACTGAGTGTTCTCTTGTTTTGCGTAATAAAAAAGAAAAAGGAAAAAACTTGTTTGAGGAAAAAAAGTACTGTATTCTGATTGTCACTTGGGTTCTGTTGAGAGAAATAAATAAATATGAACTTGAAACCCGCTATGGAAAACTGGATCCTGTGGAAATTATTCCGTTTCCTCTATCTTGGGATTTTTGTAGGAGGGGTTATTTTTCCAACTGTTCTACTGAACTCTGAATAACTTGTATTGCTAAAGCTCCCGAGAGGAACTTTTGGTTTGTGTTGATTTTGGCGCCCCCTGTGGACAAAGCCGTACCTCTTCTCTCTTTGCTGATTTTGTCCTGTACATGCTTAAGTGGTGTTTTTTAACAAAAAATCTCATCCTGCTTTCTTTAACAGTCATATGTATCACTCACTTTACATTTTTTGCCCTAGAAAATGTAAACAAGGACTAAGAATAACCATACGGAAATAATCGATCTTGTCGCTGATGGTCTGGTTTGCTTTCGTAGCTCATAAAGAGACATCAGAATTAATTTCAGTCTGTTTCATGTCAGCGAAAAACTCCTCACAGGAGCTTTAAAACTTTTTTAAACATTTAATTAAGGAGGAGGAGATACAGCAGCAAGATGATCAACAACCAAACATTCTCAAAAGTAGAAATTACACATCCTTGAAAATGATGACAGAAAAAAGGGATACAGGAACAGCAAAATAGTTCCTCAAATAAAGGTAACTGTATGAATTTAAAAAACAGCTTTTTTGTCACCAAATATAATTTATCTATAACCATAAACCATAAAATGTATGGATTAAGTTGGTTAACAAATCATTTACGTCACATCAAAAAGTGATAAGAGTTACATTATAGCCCTCTGAGGCAGACATGACACTGGCTGGCCTTGCGTCGCTGTTGGTCGGCTGCCTTGATGGTGCCTGACATTGGGGTGACAAACTGCTCTGTTTGACTGACAGTAGTCAGCCAAAAACTGTACAGGTTTGCAAAGTAGTGGCAGGAACCACGCGCACCCTGGCACTCTATGAACGGATGAGCCCGGAAATCTTTAAGGCAGCTTCCAGAAGAAGCCAGCGACTGGCCGCCGCCCTCATCGCCTGCCCCTGTGTGCTGAAAGGACAACAGAAGCAGGTAAGCGTTGGCTAAGTCGGCAGTTATCTTTTAATACACAATGAAGCTTTTTGTCACACTCACCAGGAGGAACGAGAACCCCTTCCACAGACTCCTCCAGCCAGGTGGGCATGCAGGAACTGTGTGATCCTGGCTGTGAAAAGCCACTGCAGGTGAGGCTGTCTCACACACCACACAGCGGCTGATGTGGGTTCTGATCTCCTGGCCAAAGAGTGGCATCATAGGTATGGATTCGCAGGTGGAGAGCCAATAGGATTTGTCGTTGCGGCTGGAGTAGTGGCAGGCGGCTTTGTTGCAGTAGGAGAAAGGCATGGTTGAGAACACGGGGAGGCAGGAGCCGGCCTGGCCTACAGGGAGAGGAAGCGAAAGAAGACAGAGAAGAACAAAGTTAAATTAATAAACTGATGGACTGGTGGATAAACTAATCTCACCAACAAACTCTCTATGTAGATGCTTACCCAGGTCTTGAGTGTGAGCCTTCTCTTGTCCCTCTAAGTAGACCAGACTGTAGCCCACCCAAAGCTGACTGCTGCCTTCAGGGCACTGTGGCACATTAATGGACTGGCTGTGAATAACCAAAAGGAAGCCTGACCTCGTGGCCGCTCCGTGGCCTGGCTGACCTCGATCGCCAGGTGGACCTGAGGTACCTGGAGCATGAAGGGATTGAACAAGTGGTGAAAGAGTCAAATGGAAGGAGGATAAAAGCAAGAATAATGTGAATTTAGCTATTTATTAGTGACCTTTCTACATAAACTCATAGTCTTGTTTAAGACATTAACGCCCAACGCTAGGCGTGGCCAACCCTGCTCCTGGAGAGCTACCTTCCTGCATGTTTTAGGTTTGTCCGTACTCACACCTGATTCAAATGTTTTGCTCATTTTCAAACCCCTGAGACGCTTCAGTCGGTTGATAACGGTCAGATCATTCACATCAGGTGTGTTAGAGTACGGACAAACATAAAACATGCAGGAAGGTAGCTCTCCAGGAGCAGGGTTGGCCACCCCGGCCCAACGCAATCCTGCCAAAATCCCAATCCTGTTATTGTTACATGATTGCGTCCAAATATTCACCTTGAGATCCAGGAAATCCTTGCTGACCAGCATCTCCTGGATCTCCAACGGGACCATTACGACCAGGAGGACCTGGGATGCCAGTGGGGCCCAAAGACCCCATAGTGCCCTTCTCTCCTGGAACATACAGATACAACAATTATTTCTTCCAGTACAGACCAGAAAGTTCACAAAGGATTACAGAGGATACAGAGGATTTATTAGACTCGCTTGCCTTTACGTCCTGAAGGCCCAGGGGGACCAACATAACCAGGAGATCCCACAGATCCTGGGTCACCTGGTGGTCCTGGGGGTCCAGTGGAAGTCCCCACCGGGCGTCCTGCTATTGAATCACCACGAGGACCTTCAGAGCCTGGAAGAAAGACAAAGGCAAACAAGTACATACAAATGTTGGCAAAAAACACGAGCATATCTTTTAGCTATGGTGCCACTCACCTCTGTCACCAGCTGGGCCTCTTCTTCCCTTGGGACCCCAAGGCCCATGGACGCCTCTCTGACCTTTGGGCCCAAAAGAACCCGTGGGACCAGCAGGACCTCTATCACCTGCCAAAGTACAACACTACTTAGAGTGCATTACAGTGGATGGCTACACCATTAATACCAGTGGCACAAGTCTGCACTGAAATGTACCTTTTGGTCCTGTGTGGCCGTGGTAGTCCTGAGATCCGGGAGGTCCTGGGAGGCCCCTACTTCCCTTCAAACCTGGTAACCCAGGGAGACCAAGTGGGCCTGGGTCTCCTTTGGAGTAAAAGCTGCTGCCTGGAGGGCCTGGGTTCCCAGGAGGACCTGAAACACCACACAAAATCCCAGTTTTGGAAAGATGGAAAAAGTGATTATAGCCAATCAGATTATAAATCGGCACACACAGACACACCTGGGGGTCCTGTAGGTCCTCCATATCCTGGTTCTCCATGGGGTCCTGGCGACGGTGTGCGGCATTCTGTGCCAGGGTAACCAGGTGCACCTGGGAAGCCTGGACGACCTGGGGGAAGAAACACTCAGAGTATAGACTGTGTGGAGGAGCGGGTCAGTGGAAAGCAGCAAATAGTCAATTTGAGTGGAAATAACTTCTGCATGGTGAGAAATCATCACTCTATCAAAGCATTGTTCTTACTGGACTGGAACACTGGGGGAACTACAACTACACAACATCCAAATGCTAACTTCACCATTATAAACAGATGCCGTGGTGAATTATCGATAATTATAGATATGATACCTGTGCTGCCAGGTGGGCCCCTCGCGCCTTTAGGTCCAGGGAAAGTTGCTCCTGGAGTTCCTGGGAGGCCCCTGTCACCTTTGATTCCAGGAAAACCCATCGGCCCTGGAGCGCCAGGGATATCTCCGCCTTGAAGTGATGAATAAGTACACTGAAGTGTCAGATTAATAGAACATATAATGCTCTGATGTGTATCTAGTAAATAACATTACACTAATCAAATAAGACAAAAATGATGTACTGTACTTTTGCTATATTAAACTTTTCATACCAACAGAAACCTACTAACAGACACAAAGACAAAAAGAAACTCTGGATGGACAAATGATGCTGACTCTTACCGTTTGCTCCTCTCATTCCTTTTGGACCCCGAAGTCCATCCAGTCCATCCAGACCTGGTGGTCCGGGGGGCCCTGACATAAAATCATATATATAACATCAGAATCTTGTTGGGTGTCTTCATCACTGAAAAGCACTTCTCCGTCTTTTTTGTTTTCTTCTGGCATGTTTTCCTTTTAACCATTACAAATGTTACTAAATAGTACAAGTAAAGTCTCAGTTGCATTTCGGACTTTTTCATTGGCAGCAAAGTCTGAGAACCTTTTTGACACAGAACTAAAGCCCAGTCATTGTGGATAACGGTATATACAAATAACATAGTGGAAACTTATGACGCCTGTACCCCATCTTACTAATGATGGAGGAAACAGCTGACACTAAGTGAGTACCTGGAGGCCCATATGAACCAGCTGGGCCTGGTAGTCCCTGACCTCCACTATCGCCTGGAATGCCTGGACCACCGGGACGACCTGCTGGACCAGGCCACCCAGGGGAACCTGTTGAGACACACATGAAAGACCTCAAACGGACATGTCATCAAAAAATCTTTAAACATGTATATAGAGGAAAGCTGCAGCTCTTTGTGAATTACATTTATAGCAATAGTAATAAACAGCGCTAGAAATCACCATCTACATTAAGCAGTAATGCGGTTATAGTAACGTAGTAATAATATACACTAGAAATCACCTGATCCTCCTTGTCTTCCTGGTTCCCCAACAATGCCTGGTGGTCCGGGCCGTCCTGACCTTCCCGGGGGTCCTGGGTCCCCTGAATCTCCTGGACTTCCTCTGGCCGCTTAAGTGTACAATTTTGTAGGCATAAATGTATTTTCAATATATCCACTTCACTTCTAGAAAACAGAATATCCTCCTTCAAAACCAGTTTAACTCAGATTTTAATAGTCCCTTTTTAACATTTGAATAGACTAAGTGGGTCCTCTGTTTTCTTTACTCACCACGGGGTCCATCTTCGCCCCGCAATCCTTTGGGTCCAGGTGGACCAGGTTGTCCATAAGATGGTCCTGGCTCACCTGGAACATGTTTTTTTATCAGGTTAAGTGCATCAAAATGACATAGTCCTAAGACATTGGGCTTTATTGTTTAATATAACTAACTGCTGTGGATTGGCATTCTGTTATATGAACTTTAATTTCTCTCCATGAAATTTGCTACTTCAGCATCAGTTTAACATCTCTCTCTCTTTTGACTCACCCTTGGCCCCTGTAAGTCCTGGTAACCCTGGGATACCTGAATGTCCACTGGGCCCTGAATCTCCCTTTGAAAGACATCAATGCAACAAAACAATCAACTTCTGAGATTGACTTAAAATCAAATATGGACCAGGGTATCTGATGACATATGCAAGCTGGAAGTGTGATACTACTGTGACACTGTATTATTCAATTGGCAGTGTATATCTACTGGACAGAGACACGGACAGGGATCTCTTAAATTATGAAGGCCAAAATGAGTCAAGTACCGGATCTCCTTGATGCCCTAGATACCCCCTTTGACCAGGGAAACCTTTGATTCCAGGCGGCCCAGGAGATCCTGTTTTTCCTTCCCTGCCTGGAGCACCAGGGCTGCCTTTTAACCCATGCGGACCTGGCCATCCATCAGGCCCCGGAATGCCTGGGACTCCCTTTGGCCCTATTTCGCCTGTAAGCAACAAATGCAAGATTTAATTGTCCCATACCGTTTATCCAAATCTATTGTATGTCTTTGTAGTGCAATGAAAGATAAGCTGAGTTGCCTTTAGGTCCTTGTTTTCCTGGTTGTCCATCCTGTCCTGAAAGTCCTGTTGGGCCTTTTGTCACATTCGCAATCCTCGCTGGTCCTGGGAATCCTGTTGGACCACGTACACCTGGATGCAACACAAAGTTCATATAACTAAATGCCTGTCTGATTCATAAAGCAAATAATTAACCAAAATAAAACAGATAACAAGTTCACTCATCACCTTCCTCACTCTCCTTTATTTACTAAACTGTGGCTGTATACAGTGTGTTTGTTTCAGAGTGATGGCATCAAGACAACAAGATCTACTGAGTGGAAGGTTTTATGTACTGCAACAAATCCTTCATAAAAAGCTCCTTACATTGTTGTGCGTCCCTGTAAAACATGCTGTATGTATTGTCCTGCATGGGACATCATCGATTCCGGCCACAGCACCTAGACAGAGTGAATATATCTATCTGTCACATGGTATGTATGTAAAGAACTTACCTTTACGACCAGGCCGTCCAGGGTGTCCATGGGCACCTTGGCCACCATTATAGCCTCTCTCTCCCTTTTTACCTCCTGGTCCAGTAGGTCCAGGACGACCTGGTAAACCACTGGCTCCAGCCCTGCCAGGGTACCCCCTTTCACCTGGATGAATTTTACGGATATATATAGCACAAGATGAACTCATGAATTGGTCGGTGATGCTGGTGTTGGTGGGAAATGTGGTGGTCAGATGTCACGATCACTGTCATGGCAGTGTTTCCAGGACTACAGATGCAGCTTTTGGAGTTATTAAAAGACTCCCGACTGGTAATAACAATGAGATCTGATTTTACATGATTCTAAATGAAGCCAGTGATTCACCTTTCGGTCCTGTCCAGCCATCTATCCCGGGATCTCCTGATGGCCCAATGGTGCCTCTTGGTCCGGCTGGGCCTGGCAGACCTGGAGGGCCAGGGAAACCTTGTGGACCCCTCTGACCATGACCAGGTGGACCTGTATCTCCCTTGTAACCCTTCTGACCATGGTAACCTATGCAACATCATAACATACAATGGGAGAAATAAAGAAAATGTTTAAAACTGTTGGTTGACAGTGCCTTCACAATTCTGGAATTAACATTTTTTTAGGCCTCCAGTATATCTCACTGCTTCTGCTGTGTGCTCACCTGGTGCTCCCCTCGATCCATGGTTTCCTGGAGGTCCTGGAGGGCCATCGGGTCCATGCAGTTCACATGTGGTGCAGGGTGGGCCTGGAGGACCTGTGGCTCCAGGGTCTCCAGGGCCTCCTGGCTGTCCTTTATAACCTGGTGGTCCAGGTTGGCCTTGTGCACCTGTAATGCAGAGGTACCAATAGTCAACCAATTTAGATGTACAGTAAAGACAAAGAAGTGCGCTTTAAGTTGATGAAATCTCACTTATTTTCTTTATACAGGCCACTAGGGATGCACCATACTGGATTTTTTGCAGATATACGATATGTAGGTATTTTCCAACCCTTTTTGCAGATTGCTGATTTCCACACCGATATATTAGGCACATGTTTTTTTCCACCTAATTGCAGAGAACATCAAGTCTCCCCTGTAGTGGAATTGACATCATGCCTACTGTTATTGTAGTGGCCCAAAACTGCCATACCGCAGACATCTCGCACCCTTCTTCACGTTTGACGGAAGAGGCGTTGTACAAAAGGTCCGCCAAACATGGCGGTGAGGGAGACATGCCTGGACTTGTTTACTGAACCTGCTACGGAGACATCAGTGATCACCGACGGACTCTTTTTATGGTGTACGCCCATGAATATGTAAGTTAGTTTTGCACTAATGTTTATGTTACACTCTGTGAGCATCGGCTGTGGCCGCGAGTGTATTTTCGGCGTGTTTGATGTCATTAAGTCCGGTAAAATGACGAGAAGGTGAGCTAACCGTTAGCTAGTTAAGAGTGCTGAAAGTTGTTTAACTTATATTCATTGGCTCGAGTTTCGGTGACTTTTTAGTCTTCATTTGTATATTGTTGAGAACTTTGCGCAAGCGCAGAGTTAATGTCGTAGCATTACATCAAGCCTTTTAAGGGAATCATTGAGCATTTAGGCAGAATTAAAGCTTGTTTTATCTGCGGAATGTATAGGCAGAAAATATCAGCAGAAAAATTACATATCTGCCGATGCCGAAAACATGGGCGTAAGAACCATTATACATGAGTGGGACAAGTCACCCACTTTTAGCGTAACGAAAATCAGTGGATCTGCCGACACACTCGGCGTTCTTTTGAGAGCTCTGTCAGTCGAATCCATTCCGCCTGCTCATTGGGAAAATTCCAATATAAGGAAGATCCATTCCACATTTTCACCACTACCTTTCAGCCAGGTAGCTCTCCGCTGCACAGGGCACCCGGACAGGACACGACAGCCTCTATGCTAATGTTTTGATTCCCACTGAAATCTGAGGAGACTTTTGAAGGAGAGAAAAGTAAGTAATCATCGCTGCTGTTAGTAATCAGTTTACTCCAGCAACAGCTGTTGGCTCAACAAAGTTAGCTTGATGTTGATTTGTGTCACTTTAATAATCATTTTAATTTAAGTTGCGAATCATTTGTGATGAGGGCTATCTTATCAGAATGTTATGGACATCTATGGGGATATTAAATAGGAAACATTTCAGTCAAGGTGCAGCATATGACCAATATGGACAGGAGAGCATCATCATTTATTTAATTTGAAAGTTTAGATAATCAATGAGTGGTTACTACTAAAGATGGCTATGAATTAGTCATCACATTTCTGTAGCTTTTTAATATCTTCAAACATCCGATCTGACTGGGGCCAACCACCTCCTCTAAGTGAAGTTACAAAATAAACCTATAATTTGGGGGTTTTGCTTTAGCCAGATAATTATCAAACTACATGTTAAAAGGCACCAGAATACAGGACATGACATCTAGTTTGTGTCCCAATGTCCCACCCACTTTATTTATGCTTCCTACGCCCATGCCGATAATATTGTGCATCCCTACAGGCCACATTCATTTGTGTTCATTAAATTATAAATGAAACTTACCTGGAGACCCCGGGTTTCCAGGAAGGCCACGGAATCCGATTTTCCCCACAGCCCCCGGGCGGCCAGGTGGGCCAGGAGCACCTGGCCTGGCAGAGAAGACATCTCCTGGGGCACCCTTCCTGCCTGGTAATCCTGGTGACCCAGGAAGGCCTGGAGGGCCATCCAGGCCAAGTCCACTTGGACCCGGGACACCTGAATCTCCATTTAAACCTGGAGGGCCTTTTATCAGAGATACCAATATGTTTACAAACAACCCTCTTCAAAATTAAAAATGTAATTCAAATATATATCTTGACCTTCCAATGAAGAAAGATTTTTGAAACAGTGCTTTTGACTTAAATTTCAAAGGTCATTACCTGGCGGCCCATACCCTCCAGTTCTAGCATCGTCTCCTTTAAGACCTTTAGGGCCGTGGTGTCCTGAAGCTCCAGGGACACCGTCTCTACCAGGCACACCTGGAATCCCTGCAAGGGACCAAAGGGGACCCTGTTTATGTCACGGAACTTGGCTTATTATTTCCAACCAATTCTGCCATCAACTTTTGAGTTATAGCTTATAAATACACCACTTTATGGGATTCACTGTAAGGCCCATTCTATGTAACTTATTCAGAGGGCAAACGGATGTCAAATTTTCAGTCCTTGATGAGGACATGATTTCCTGAATATCATGTGTTACACATAAAAAACTTACCTGGTGTACCTGGCTCTCCCTTAGGACCAGGTGATCCATCCTCCTCTTCTTGACAGCATTGCTCACTTTCACCTGGTGACACAAATACGACATGCTTTCTGAGCCCATGACACCAGGCGTCATGTAGGAGGGAGTGTATCAAAACCAACTAAAAACCTCTTAGCGTAATCCGGTTTCTGACCTGGTGGGCCCGGTCGCCCTGGAACTCCTGGGTGCCCGGGATTTCCCGGATCTCCTTTAGTTCCAGGTAGCCCATTAAGGCCTGGAAAACCAGGACCTGCAGGGCCTGCAGACCCGGGAAACCCTTTCGGTCCCGCAGCACCTGGGATGCCTTTGGGACCATGTAATCCTGCATATCCAGCACCCTGCAAAAATGTTGCCTGATACCATAACTGCAGAACCAAATTGGAACATTTTACAACTACACTATAATTAACTAGGTAAAGTTTAAAGACTTCCCATACAGTCTGTAACATACATCACAATCACACTACATGGACCCACTTACTGGTGGTCCATGGTCTCCTACAGCGCCAGGCGAGCCATCGCTTCCTGGTCTTCCTGTTGCTCCAGGAGGACCACGATATCCAGGGATTCCTATGTTACCCTTGGCACCTGTTGATAATAAACACACAAACTGAAGACATTCGGCCGTGAATCTTTAATGAGCCTTTCTAAAGCATGTATAGAACGTAATGAGAATGTTTCAAACAGACTAATCCAGCTTACTTTTTACTGTACGCTGTGATAGCCTTACAGTGTGTGTTAAGTGAATATAAACAAATAAAATCTTGTTTTCAAAGCAAACACTCTGCTTGTAGAGTTTAATAATATTGTGTACAGTACAGGTTGGGCTTAATCAAGTTCTCACCTTTATCTCCAACCCCGTAATAGTCTCCTTTTTGACCCTTTTGTCCTTTTAAACCATGGATTCCTGTAAAGCCCTGCAACAAAACACAGTCAAATACAAACCAACGTTTTTGGTTTCAGTTTTAAATTGTGTTTAATTATAAAGAGTGAGTCCTTTTGTCCTTACTTGTGGTCCTCTTAGACCATCATCTCCTTTCGGTCCTGTGTCTCCCTTATGTCCATGAGTTCCAGGTAACCCTGGAGGTCCTGTGAAACCAGGTGGACCAGGAGGCCCTTGGTTTCCCCCACCGGAGCTACATTTACAATCCCCTACACAACCTGTGGAGGATAAAAAAGAAAAAAACATTATAAATATGGTGCAATGTGTTCATACACAGTGCAACTACACACTCACTCACCCATACCCGCTAATGAAATGATATCTGTTCCAGTATTGATCAGTAGACACAGAGAATAGCACAATCTCTCTAAAACAGGTTCACTGACCTTTAATTCCTTTTGGCCCCGGATTTCCGGAGGATCCTTTGTGTCCTGGGTCACCAGGGTCGCCAGGGTAACCAGGCTCACAGTAGTAATCTGTGGACCAACCAGCCAAAAAGATTAACAAAAAAAAGTTCAAAACATCTGCAGGTTGTTTACATGAAACGTTGCGTATCAGAGTTGTTGGACTTCTTACATCAGAAGCAAATAAAGAACTCACCTCCACATCCTGATCCAGGCACATCAAGTAACCACACACGCACACACACACACACACACACACACACACACACACACACACACAAGCCCGAAGTAAGTCCAAATTCAAATGATCACGCACAAAAAATAAAAATAATGGAATGATATTTGTTCGATTAACCAACACTGTTTAGTATAAAGAAGTACTGCTGTACCTGGAGGACCTGGGAGGCCTGTGACACCTTTATGTCCTGGGAATCCTTTAGTGCCCTTCGGTCCCGGGTATGGGTTGATGTCAAAGTCATTAAACCTTCCCGGCTCTCCTTTGTATCCCTTCTCACCAAGTTGTCCTCGTGGACCAGGTTGACCAGGCTCTACTAGAAACGTTAAGACGACGATTTGAGACTTTAAAACAGGTTGGATACTGAGTGGTATATTCAGTGTGATGGTACAAAAAGGGAGAAAAAACTCTAGACTAAGGCTGAACTCTGACCTGGTATTATTAACCCTGGTGGGCCAGGAGGTCCACGCATGCCCATTAAACCAGGGTCACCTGGGCTTCCAGGCAATCCAGGATATCCACGGTCACCTTTAGGACCTGAAACAAAAAGAGGGACCACAAATAAGGCAGAGATGTTTCATTAATCTCATAATGTAATGATGGTTACTAACCAACTAAACAACTCATCAGGATGGTTTAAGAACTTTAGCAAATAATTTGCACTTAGAGGTATAATAAGTAGGATTTTCCTAGAAAAATAAAATACAGACTTTTACAAATATAATATAATATAAGTCATCACTTATGGGCCTCTAACATGTGTGTTGGTGATTGTGTGTGCAGACCCTTCCCTCTCCATCTATTCTGTTGTTTTGCTTTGCACGGGACGTTTTCAGGAGGGGCGCTGTTGTGGTTCCCTGAGCCAATCACAGCGTATAGGTGAGTGTGGGAGTGGTTCAAATTAGCAACTGGGCCTCATTCAGACCGGGGAACACGGCGACAGAGCGATGCAGAGCTGGCCTTGTTCGAAAGGTAGGTGCCTCAAACCGGGTAGGACAAGCTAACCGGTGGTTAGCATGCTAGCGCAAAGCTAACCGGCACTTAGCAAAAGGTAACTGGCGGTTATCATGCTAGCACAAAGGTAACCTTGATACTCTCGGTGTTAGCAGGGGGTGGGCGTGTACTCACACGAGAGAGTGAGAGAGAGCTTCTGGTGACAAAGAGCCCAAGAGGAGGGGCCCAGTTTGAATGTATTGTTGAAAAAATGCAATTAAAAATCCTACTTATTGTGCCTTTAAATATATTAGATGGATGGATGGATGGATGGATGGATGGATGGACAGACAGTGCTATCAAGAAGTAGCTCAAATGATGAGGAGGGTGTTGTGAATGTTTCGGCCTCACCTCTGGCATCCGTTCCATCAAGAAATTCAGAGGGTCCAGGCGGACCTGGGTCTCCTGGGTAGCCCTGTTGGATACAAAACCAGAGATGGGGAACCACTTTTATTTATAGCAAATGCGACTTATATACATAATATTTCTAAACATGAGAAGCCAGATCAAGGATCACAGGCTGTGCGCAGTATGTGTCAGTCACATTGAGAAACCAGCAAAGAGCAGCAGACAAGGAATGACAGGGTTTCTTCATTTGTTTCATATATCTGAGGCACACCTCTGATTGCAAGGATAGTGAGGTATTACAAAGTTGACAGCTGCTCGATTCCTGCAAGTTTCTCTCCTGATTGCACTTAAAACATTCAATATAAAGCTCAACTTTAACAGGAAACTGGTGCCCTTGCAGCTCACACAAGCTCCGTAACTTTGCTTGAATTGTGAAGCAGATGTTTCTGCAAAGCTCACCTTTGGTCCAACTCTTCCAATGAGACCTGGAAGTCCTTTCTCTCCAGGCAAACCCTGAAAAATATATCAATGTATTTAACCTTAAAAATCTCTTTATGAAATAGGGATGGCTTATCTAAAAGGTATACCTCACGGCCTTGCGGTCCATCCCTACCAGGAAATCCTAAAAGACCCTAAAAATAGAAACAATGGTTTTCAATTTTGTGTTTTTGTGCGTCTGCATGTGTTTGTCTAAAGTGTCTGATTGAAGTCACCTACCCGATTTCCTGGAAAACCAAGGATTCCTTGCTCTCCTTTTACTCCTAGATTGTAGTTATCTCCTCTACCACCCTGACAGGGAGAAGATGCAAATCAAAAGCCTTTTTCTTTCTGTAAGTCATATCTGTATGTTAAGATACAATAATCTAATATCTAATACTCACACGAATGCCCTTTGGTCCACATGGTCCTGGATGACCTTGTTCTCCCTGAGCAGCAGATCAAAATGATAGAAAATTATAGGACGGAAAAAGATGAACCTGAAAGATACAAAACAAAGGAGAGTGGTGTCCTCACCTTGTATCCTTTGGGTGGAAGGATGTCTGGAGAAGGTCCTATGACTTCTGTAGGTCCTTCTTGGCCAGGTGGGCCTTGCTCACCCTTGAATATGGAGTAAAAGGGATGAAGACATTTGGATGCATCCATGTATATGCACACAGACGGCACGTTTTCACACACACAGCGCAAAACCTCAGCGGATAGCTCTCAAATGCCAAAATGGTTTCTTACATCGTCCCCTTTATCGCCTGCCAGTGATGCTCCAGGGTCGCCCTACAAAACAACCACAAGTTCAGTAAGGTTGTGGACCTGTGAGTGTATGCATGAAACCTTTTCTTTAACAGTGCCAAAGGCTGTAAAGAAGGCTACTCACAGGGTGTCCTCTTGTACCTTTATCTCCTTTATGGCCCTAAAAGGAAACACGTGCATACATTTTTACATTCAAAGCACTGCATTTCTTTCTGTAATGTTGATTAGAAATATAAGTGGTCGATAATATTGCTGCAGTTAAAGAAATAAAGAGTTTTAATTAAAACCTGTATTTAAAAAAATATATCACAAAGTGAAACCTCTTATACCTCAAGCCCGGGGGAGCCAGGAGGGCCAGGGTAGCCTTCAGGCCCAATGTCTCCGTTTCTTCCCTGAGTGAAAAAAGAAGAAACCAAATGTGAAACTGAGGCAACTTAACTGCAAAAAGGAGGCATACAAATTAAAGCATTGATTCCTTGTTCTTATCTATCCTGTCTTTTAGCAGAGAATTAAATAATCATGCTTTGTAACTGTCAAAGTGAGAAAAGAAAACTTACTGGTTGACCAGGTTTTCCATCTCTACCACGATCCCCCTGTAGGATAACATGAAATGAGGATGAGGACAATTGAAGATTGCAAATAACAAGCGCTCAAACAGAATGGGTTTTGACACTGGTGAAGTGCAGTCCATCATTATCAGAGCTTTTCCAGACAAGGGGAACTCACAGGGAGTCCTGGAAGGGCACCATAAGACGCAGGTTCTCCTTTAATTCCTTTAAGTCCAGGTAATCCCTGATGTGAGGAGACAGAACTGTTTGCTTATTAAAATGAAAGTGCAGATAGATTTTTTTATATCTAAACATCTTTATGTTATCTTTCAAGGAGAAGGTTTATGAACATCGTCTGTCTAATCGATCTGGTTAAAGCTCATTGTAAAGGTTTCAAAATCCTAACTGCTTGTTGGAGCCACAACACAAACTCTGGCCTACACATCCAATCACCACCCAAACCTCCTCTTACGTCCTGCATGCCATATATAATAAAATGTATGGCATCTATCCCTTGTACTTCCCTTTATCCCTTCTGAAGGAGTTTTACTCACCGACGGCCCATGGAGACCATCCAAACCAGGGAAGCCGTTTATTCCTGGTCGTCCCCTTGTCCCATTACAGCCATCCAGTCCTGCTAAACCAAGCTCGCCGCCTGCTCCAGGGTGGCCCTGAAAACATAGCACTATTATGGTGTTGAACTATAATTGCAGGGTATTAGAAGTAACATGAATAACCTATTTGACTCTAAATGAGAATGATAAAGAAATTATTCTACACAGCATTTATAGCTTCAGCCCTACAAAAAATCTGTAATGTTTATATCCTGGTTCAGATGAACAACTTCAGTTTCTATCAAACATAAACTCTTAAGTAGTGAAGAGGCAGCTGAGTAGGTGTAAAATAAATCCCTCAACCTGCAGTGTGTCATGATGTGTCCACTAGAGGGCACCCCAGACACATGCTTCAAATCACTGCACCACTAACTGGGTAGTCTCAAATTATATGCATCTTACATGGACAGATACACAGAGGGGGTTACCTCATGATACATTTGCAACTGAGGATTTGCGTAATATTTTAATGAATCATACATTTAAGATTCATACTGGGATGTTTTGGAGTAATTGAAAAGTATGACAACCCTGTATTTTGTACAGGGTTTAGGAAGCTGGTGAAATTCCCTCAAAGGGTTACTCACCACTCCAAAATTATATTTGTATTGTATTGTTTGTGTCTTTTTCAGATTATAGATTACATTTAAAACAACTGTTGTTTACTCACTGCTAGGCCATCATTGCCAGGATAACCAGGAACACCAGTGATGCCCTGAAATGTAAAAAACAAATGTACCACTCAGTCATCGCAGGATTAAATAGCATTATTCATTTCCACTCCTTCTTTTGAGCTATCACTGGCAATACACAGAGTATGAAAATGTTGATTTACCGTGTCTTGCTTTCTCTTTAATTAAACACAATGAACACACAACATGCACATGAACATGCACACTAACTCGGTCTCCTTTGGGCCCTGCTGGGCCATATGATCCATCTGCTCCCCTTCTGCCTTTCTCTCCACGAGGCCCGTCATGTCCCCATGGTCCCATTGGTCCCCGGGAGCCCTGCTGGCCTGGCTTCCCTGGAGGTCCCTATGAAGGTAAGAATTAATGTATAAAAACATTAAGCCATTGTTAAGAGAGGACTAAACATCTTTACTATTGGGAGACTCATTAGGGATAAGTTGTTAATACAAAACATGTAAGGAAAGAGTTCATACCCGTGCGCCTTTGGCCGGAAGACACTGGCATGCTGTGCAGTTTCTCCCTTCACACGGTCCTTCAATCACCCCCTGAAACAACAGATACAAACAAGCCATAGGCCGTGGATACATTAAGACTGATCATTACTGTACTAAAGAGGGAGATGAAGACTGTATTGTGCTGTGTGTGGGTGTGGGTGTGTATGTGTGCGTCCAAGCAGAGAGATGACAGAGAGGGGTCAGCAGGAACATCAGATAAGGTTGTGGTTTGGGCACATCTGCCTGCTGTTTTCCAGAGTTGAGAATTAGCCTTGAGAATTAACATAATTCCCTGTGGAAACTGGACAGTCCTGATTAGAGAGCTGTACACAAAACAGTGTTCTCACAAAGACTTGGGTAAGAATAAGTTCTCTGACCTTGATGAGTAAGAAAGCTCCCAGCGCTTCTTCATTCTTATAAAGCACTTACATCTTCCTAAAGAACTAATCTCTGAGTCAACACTTCCAGCAGCCAAATGTTCCCACCGATGTGTGTGAGCATGTGAGTGTGTGTCACAAAAATGTTGTAGTGTTTTCTAAAAGCCTGCTAAATATTTGGATGAGCTGAAGCAAGGGAAATTTCTGTCGCACATCTGCTGTCCCACTTTCTCTTTTGGTCCAAACAATCATAAGTGGTAAGCATAAGCATACGCAGTTGGCATGGGCAAGTTATTAGGAATGAATGCATGAGTTAAATTGGAAACACATAGTGAGATGTAGAAACACCTATTTACTAGCCTCGGAAGCAAAATTATAACATGAGGTTGAAGCAGACATTGGGACTAACAAGCTACTAGCTATCCATTTACGTATGTTACAGCAGGCAAACACATAATTCAGCCGAAATAGTAAATGTTTTGCAGTTTTGCTCTCTGGTTGGCAAACTTCAGGCAAAAAAATGAATCCTAACTAACTCTTGATAGCGACATAAACTTACTGCTGACGTACCGATAACTTTTTTCCATCATAACTCACAATAACCAACCTGTTGTACCCAGGTGCGGTTGCTGAACTATGATTGGACACTCGGTGGTTGGGGGAGGGGACAAAGGTAAACCGGAAATAAGAATCCATGGACCAATTTAATGGTTCTGCTCGTAGTTCTGTTATTGAAAACTAGCTTGATGCAGTGAAATGTAAGTGATCTTTGCTTGGTTGCTGTAAAGTTTTATAGTGCATTACTATTAATATAAGTTGTTGGTTTTGTTGGATATTCGACAGACATTCACTCCAGCGACGCTTTCTCACTCGGCTTCCCCCAGAGTTGGTAGAGAGTGGACGGTTGGCTGAACTCCGAGCCCTCGCACTTAACAGGCAGAGCCTGATTTAGGGATCATCAATAAATTACTGTTAAATGGACACGAAACAGATTTTTTTTCCATGTCCATGACTCGCCCATAAAAAAATTAGGATTCAAAAATACAACTAAATTGGGTACATGTTGCTGACTATTTTTTAAATATTTAAGAGTTATTCATTTATTTTCAATGCATTTTTTAATAAAGAATAAGGTTTTTTTTTGCCAATAGCATTGAGATCATGTGACCTGATGGCTTAAAATTAATAAGATAAATTAAAACTAAATTGGACAAATAGGACATACCTCTTTTTGTTGGATTTTTTTGCTTTTTCTATGTCGTATTAATATTTTCTAATAAAAGATGTATTTTTCAATAGCTTCCATGTCATGTGACCCGATGTCCTCAAATCAATGTCAGATGTTAATAATCTTTTGGAAAAATCAGACACACCTCATTACAGTGGAATTTTTAATCTTTTTTTTTTTAATTATATATTTATATTTTTTTGGAAAATGTAAATTTGTGGAAAAGTAATGAACTGTGGTGCCCTAGGCGACTGCCTATATTGCCTATGCCTTGAGCCTTAACCTATTGGGTGTAAAAACTGGTAACCTTGGATATACATATTGGAAAGTGTTTGTTGAAAGAAAAATAGCTGAACATTATAAGGAAATTCATGTTTATTTTTGGCCTATTTAACTGCTTAGCAGATGGGTTCACCCTGTATTCTTTAAAAGCTGAGGAACTAGTCCGCTTAATAATAACTTGCTCTATTTTGAAGTGCAGTTCATTGCTGTTTTTGGCAATATTTATTGGATGACTAAATGCAGTTTGATAACAGTAAATGTCTGCTGTGTCTTACTATTTATCAGATATCTGAGTTCAGGAAGAATGCACATGCGTGGGTGGTTATTCTCAGCAATATGATTACATAGTCAATATGTTTATACATATGATTTTATTTCTAGTATATTTTTTGCAATTCAACTTTATTGAGATGGATTAACACAGTTTTTAAATGTCATTGTTGTCATCATAGTGAAATTATGTTTTACTTGACATGTGTATTATGAAAAAAGAAGAGTCTTACTGCATTGAGCTTCTTCACCAACAGGACCAGGACAAGGATCCACCTGTGAATGTAACAGTAGTAATAAATTAACAGTAGTCTTATATAGGGATGCACGATATTATCGGCAAGTTATCGGTATCTGCAGATTATGGCTTGAAAATGACACATCGTATCGGCAGATATGTCCTTTTTCTGCCGATGTTTTACGCAGATAAAACAACACTTTAATTCTGCCTAAATGCTCTGTGATTATCTAAAAAAGCTTGACGTAATGCTACGACATTAACTCTCTGCGAGTGTGTGCACGTGCTGCGTGCACCAACCCTCTTCCATCAAGCGTGAAGAAAGGTGCAAGATGTCTGCGGCATTGCAGTTTTTCAAAGTTTCTGAAACAGACAGCAGGGTTGTGCTCGGCATCGGTCATGCGAGGAGGGGCCAAATTTCATTCATTCAACACTACAAATTTAATTGCCCATCTCAAGTGTCTGCCAGTGGGCCACTACAATAAGAGTAGGCATGATATTAATACCACTACAGGGGAGACTTGATGTTCTCTGCAGTTAGGCGAAAAAAAACGTGCCTAATTTATTGGTATCGAAATTGGCAAAAAGGGTTGGAAAATATCGGCATTCCTAGTCTTATATAGCCCCAGTTTCTGAAATCCTTTACACTTCCAAAAATGTTTGTAACATAAACTGTGCGACACTAACATACACTACTTGTAAACAACAAGAATGTTGTCTACCCAAACTGCAGGTGACACCACAGTCTGTGTGAGTGTAACTGTGTATCTCAGTGTAGTGCTGTAGGTCAGTTTTTATACAAAGTCTACATACTGGAATGCACGTAAGCAGCAGTGTTGAACATTTGAGTAAACATGCAAGAAGTGTGTTTGCCTTAAGGTAAATAGATTTACCAAGAAGGACATTTGAATTCCAGCAAGCTTTACATACATGAAACCTCATTAATCTTACTAGTTAAGTACTAAGTATTACTCATTTAATAAATGTATTTTCAGTGTTACAGGGCTCACTGACTTGTTCAGTACATTCTGCCATTTAAGATGTTATTCACAGAGGAAACTGATATTTAACAAAATATTACAATGGCTTTGTCATTGGGTCTCTCTATACCAAATCTATTTTCCTGAATTAAATTTGAATCGTCAAAAACAATAACCAATCGAGGTTTTCTGATGTTCGGATATATGAGGATGTCAAGCACAACAGTTCAGTCAAAGTAAGTTATCATTATATATCGTCAACAGATGTGGGTGCTGCTGGAGATGTTATAATATAACATGAATGACATATTGCTCTAGATGATAATAACTATGCAGTCATTAATAATGTTGCAGTGGGACTCACATGATGGGGCTCAAAGTGGCAGAAGTAACTGAGGATCCCATCTCTCATGTCGCGTGTCTGCTTAGCAGGTGAGTGTTGTTCTCAGTGCTGCCCCCTGTGGTGGAAAAAAGAAAGCATGAAACACCAAAGACACCTGTTAGCCGAGGGCCACTGGATATTAAATTAGGGCAAAGAATGATGTCTTTTAAGAAAGAATGTAATACATACAAATATTATTTTTAAAATGTACATATGCTATGGATACATAAAGTGTTGGTGCAGTCTTCCCAGCCAGGTAACCTGCTTTGGCATTAATACTTGCACCCCACGTCATCTGTCAGTTAGAGTACATCATGCACAGAACAAAATTTCCCAACTCACCCAAATGCAGAAGCTCAAATCAATCTTCATGAACACTTCCTTGCATCCCAAGCAGCGAAGTCTCCAACAAGTTTCAAAGTAAGCTCCTGCTCTCTGTATCAGTAAACGGCAAACAGAGTAACTGCCACTGTATTGAGAATGAGGTGAGGAGAGCGATGATGATCGGGGTTGACCACATCAGGAAAGACCAGGCCACCTCCCTCTTCATTGTCAAGTTAAACACCTTCTATGGGCTGTCCTATCTATCACAGATGGGTCATGGCTTCGGTTAAATTAAAACTAACATCACTCATAGTGCAGCAGTGGATTGATGTAATGTGAGGGCCGGAGGACACTCAAAAAGATATGTGGTAACTGCTGAGCTTTTGGTGCGCGTGGAGGAAGGAAAAGCCATGGGAAAGTCTGTGTGGGCCGTTCTTCTGATCCTGTTTGCTGTGATGCTGATGGGCATCGGGGCCAAAAATGTAAGCTATTTAATTTTTCCTAAGCTGACATAAAATAGTGCAGTAAAAAGATCTAATTTAATTTAGCCAAAGCCCTAACTCCTATCTGCACAGGTATCGAAATGCAATCACAGAAGCAATTTGTGCTTTTATTTTATACTGTACAAACATGGGACAGCCTTATTTGCAATCTTTTAAGTGTCATATTGTTTCTTAAACATTTGCAGAGGCGGGGTTAGCTGGTGAGACTTGTTTCAGCTTAGACTGACACAATGCATCAGTAACATTTAATTTCTTATTAACTTTTCGTATAACTTTACTTTTCTGTTGGTGCAAATCTCCCACTACATCACCGTGTATAGTAGTAAAGCATTTTTTCTGTCACAGCGTATTTCCTGTTGTATATCGTGTTAGCACCATTCATTCCTCACTGCCTTCACTTTGATATACAACTCTGGTCTGTTTGTAACTCTAGTGTCTATGCTTATCTGCAGCCATCTTGTATCCTGAGGAGATGCACGTTTTTTCTCAGTCTGTTTGCACATGTGTACAGTATCCTTCAGTGGGCTCTGTTGGTGGGCCCTTTTTATGGAAGGTCATGGAAAAGGGACGGGATATAAAAGGAAGATGAGCAAAACAGGCTGTCGGAAAGGCTAGCAGTGAGTTTTAAGATGTTTTTTCCTATAGTAAGTCTTTGATAAAAAGTAGATTGATAAAGAAACTAGTAATTAAAAGGTGACGCAGCATAGGTTATTTACAGTGAGGATCATGAAAGATTAAAATGCTGTTAAACTGCGGCTGCTGTTAAGGCGGTAAAATGAATCTCCCACCTTTTATAAGACAAAGATAATCATGTCCAAATTATTCATATTTAATTACCCACTTGTGCAAAAGGAAATTAAAATCATCACAGTAGAAAGGCCACCATTATAAGGTATAATAGATATCAGGCCCATGATCCCCCTTTGTGAGGTTAATGGCTGGATCCCCACAGAGACGAGCTGAATTGGAAATGTAATGCATCTGAAATAACTCTACATTAGCTGATAATGGTTCATTATATCAGAAGCTTATAGCCTGTTCCTGAATTATTATTTGGCCTACAGACAACCCACTGTGCGTCTTACTGTGTTTTATTGCTGTAGCTCCGCCTTTTAAGTGAGTTGGCATCAATTAACCTTTCGCTCTGATGATAAGCTGTAATGTTTACAGCCTTCGAATTAAAGGCCACAGTGTTGGACAGAGACGCGGGAGGTGTAAGCTCTAAACACTGGAGAGTTACAGATGTTGTTTTGCTAAATTGCTTCCATAAATCCTCCACAAAATCCCCCCAAAGTGAACTTTCTTTATTGTGGAATAACAAAGTATTGATCAACCCCATGCACACAATCTGGATCACTCAGATCAGCAGGCCGCCGTGCTCCCAAACAGTGGGGTGGAGCCCCGAGGGTGGGGATCGGTTGTAGCTGTAGTGGTGGTGGGGAGATTTCATGTTCATGCATTTTGTTACCAATTTCTGCAAGATGGTTGGTGTGCAGCAGTGTGAGGAAGAATGACCCCCACTGTTTTCCATTTTCACGATCCATATTAAACAATTTGTTTTCAGTGTGTGTGCAGTGGAAAATCAAGGTGCCAATGTGAAGGAGTGAAAGGCAGCAGGGTGAGTGGATCATATTTTGTCTGTGGAAAACACTGAAAGAATTCTGCGTTTCTGCCCATGATTCAAGTAAAGTACACAACCTGTCAGGTGCGCCTGCTCCATGTTTTACCACCTCTTCACATTTGATGCGACTGTATAATCTAATCTAGTGACACATGAGTACCTTTCTAGATGTTCTATCTCTTTGGCAATCACAAACACTGTTTTAGCATTTAATATTTCAAACTAAAGACATCAGTTCAACACCCCGTAAGATAAAACAGCTTTTCACAGAGGAGCATTTTGGAGAAGAAAGTAAGGCAAAGTAATAACATTAAGTTGCGTTGCATTCAAGACAGTGTGACGGTCAGTGTGACAGCTAACACGCACAACACCAGGAAACAATTTGAATGGAATTAGTTGTAATAATAGCAGTAATTGTGTTATTTACATGTGTACTTTTCTTACTTTGCTACACTTCTAGAATTTCTTATTACTACCACAAAAATACTATCATTCATCAAACATCTTTAAAGCATATCTCACAGATTTTAAAAAGTCACATCAGGTGCCAGTCGGATCAGGATCAGAGCCTGCATTCTATTTTAGTTGAATAAAACTTTATTTGTATATGACCTTTTTAAACCAAAGTTCACAAAGTGCTTTCCATGAAACAAATACAGCAACGATAAAAGAAAATGAAAGGAGTCGAACAAATCATGGGTTACATGTGAGGAATACAGGTACAGCTACAAACATGTTGGCTAAAATGATACATAAGATCAGGGTGAAGGCAATTAAAGGATTATTTACATAAAAGCCTGTTGAATAAGAATAAGTCGTTTCTCATTGGGCTTCTCCGAACAGCCTTCATCGTTATTTTAACTTGTCAAGAGTGACCGGTTTCACTTCAATCAATTTGCAGTTTAGCTTAAGAGGAGAAAAAAGGAAACGTCTGATTCAGCAAAAGAAAGCAATAAATCCTGTGACAGTCTCGACTCTCTTCTTCTAGCATGAGCCAGTCATCAAACATCAGTCTCACTTCCTGTCACTCCATCCACTGACAGGTCTTTAATACAAAAACTAACTAACTATCTAATGTTACAGGTTTATTTATAGTCGTTATATTTGGAAACATTGTAGTGAACAAGCTAATTTCAACTACTGACGTCTAAAAAATGGTGATATTACAGCTGTAAATCAAAGTGTTCAATTATGTATCAAGATGTAACTTCAATAGACAGTGGCCTTCATTGGTCACATGCAATCTAATGTTATTCAGCAGCAGATGTGTTCATGAATAGGCATGAATAAGCAAGTCAGCTCTGTGAATCCTTCAACAACTGCATCTTTGTTTAGATATGACTGGGAATTTGAAACAAAATCTCTATTGTTGATTGTTGTTGTTTGTGGTCTGTCTGCCCCCTTGTCCCCTTATTTTTTTCATCTCTCATCTACATGTACACTCAAACATTCACTCATACACAGGGAGAGAAAGGATTTCCAGGAGAGCAAGGTCTCCCGGGGCTGGAGGGCCGTCCAGGATCAAATGGTCACGCTGGGCCTATGGGACCAAAGGTAGAAACCCTTTGTTTAGTCATAGTCTGTATGCCTCAGATTTTTATATCGTTGTCAGAGAGCAACATTAACTCAAATAGGCTGTACACAATTATCCTTGAGTAGATCACCAAGATAAAGTATAGGTTGTATTTTCTAACAGGGCAGCACTGGGCCTGGTGGACCTGAGGGGCCGAAAGGAGACCCGGTAACGTATCTGTGCTGTTTGGCTGCTTGTTAGGGGTTATGCTTGAAATGACAAAATGTGTTTGTACGTGTACAGACAGAGTGCAAACATTGAGGCAGACATTGTAAACACTCTGTAGCTCCTGTGTGCATTTAAAATCTCTGCTGGCTTTCATGCTGTGATTACAGGGACCTGAGGGCAAAGAAGGATTTGCTGGGTCTCATGGTTTACCGGTAAGGTGTCTTACTGTCTGAGTAAGTGCATTTCCTGCATATGTGGAGATCTGTGGTTCATTTGTAACTGTTGCTGATATCGTCACACAGGGTATCCCAGGTTTGCAAGGCCCACCAGGGGCCCCAGGGGCCCCGGGATGCAACGGAACAGATGTAAGAACATTTAGATAGTAACAATGGTTGCATCTCGCCCCCGTTGCATTACAGATGCTCACTTATTGGATCTTTGAGTAAGAAACAAACTTGAACCCGTTTCTGCATTTTTTGAACACAAAAAATACTTGCAGGGAGAAGATGGACCTCCTGGTAATCCCGGGGCTCATGGCATTGACGGACACGCAGTAAGACACAAATCAAAACAACTTTTCTTGTTATGTAAAATAATGATTTGTTGAATTTCCTATTAAGGTTTTGTTGTTGCTAATTGCTGTCCCTAAAACTATTAAAGAATGTGATTGAAATTATCGTTGTCTCTACTTTGCAGGGACCACCTGGTCAGCCCGGACGTAAGGTAATGCAATGTTTGTTGTGATGTAACACAGGGCAACTCGTCGTCAACCCGTGTATAGAAAAGGGTAAAACTGCAGAATGGCTCAACAGTTACTGCCTTCAAGAAGTTTACTAACAGGATACTGATGCACCAAGTACAAACAAATGTCATGACGCTGCACTAGCAGGTGCCCTCTCTGCCTCCCTCAGCTCCCAGAGCTAATTTTGTTCCTTATTCATGTGAGACCAATAACTTGTTTTCGACTTTCTTTTTTAATTTGTTTTTTCCTGCTATAGAATCTGTTCCTCCATTTTTATCTGCAATGGGAAATGTTTTCCTTCCAGAAGCTGATTCACAGTGAACACGGTCCCTTTAGAAGGCAAAGCCTGAAATGAGTCATTTGTAATTTATAACTCTTGTTTTAAAAGTACATCCTCTAAAAGTAGTTCTGCTTCCACTAGTTGCTCATTTTGTGAACGTGAAGTAAAGTGTATAAAACGTTTCATAGAAGCAAACCCTTAAACCCTTAAATGTTCGCTGTAATTCTGAACACAGGCGTACATGTAACGTATAAAGGTAAGTTATGGTGCCTAATACAGATCCTGTGAACTAGGGCTACACAGTTGCAACTATGAACACTGAATTGAGTATTACAACATCTTAAACACAGTATTACTACATACCATAGACTGTATAAAAAGATGGACGACATGACAGCTCCCTAAAAGTGAAGCCAAACCCTCTCTGTCGCTCCCCGCTGACTGGCTGCAGTATAGGTCATTAAGCCCGCCTCCTCCATGTTAACAGATGGGACATGAGTCAAACTATAAAATCAAAATACACAACAAATACATGTTTCTCAAACATGGTTTCTGTTGTTATAGTTAGTTCTTATCATGCTGAATTAAGTCCATGTTTACGTTTATTTTTAATGAGTTATTTGATGCTGTAAAAAGGATGATTGACAGCTCTGTTGACAAATCCAGCTCCTGCAGCTGATCTGTTCCAGATTAGCAGAGCAGAGGAGGAACGGTGAGAGGAGACGTAACTAAAACAATCACTACAGTCATTGAAGTTTACATATCTGTGAACGTCTGCTTCAGACCAACACAAGATGCTGTTCTGCTGTTAAACACGCCAGCGTGCGGGATCTTTGCTGTTTTTTCAGTAAGTTAAGTGTGTGTTTTGGTTAGTGGCTACAGCCGCTCCACCCGCCGACCTCTACTGCGCAGCTCTGGCTCCAAATAACGTCACCATCACAAGATGGCAGCGCCTATCACAGGCGCTATTTTGGCATCAATTCTGTACAGTGAGAGCAGATGGAGATGCGTCGTTCAGCTAGACAGTCATTGCTACATACCTGTAGTAATCAAGTATTTAACACTTAGAGCTATTAGCAACTAAAGTTTTCGATAAATACACTTCCTCTATTTCACAGGGTGAATCTAGGGGGTCAGGGAGTGCATCTGCACCTGGGCCACCTGGGCCACCTGGGAGAGACGGACAGCCGGTAACTATTCTTCCATTACAGTTTAAGACGCTTTAATTCAGAGATATGAAAAGTAGTATGTCATACATGTAAGTGTTTTCACATTAAGAGGAAACTTCCCTTATATTTCAGGGAGACAAGGGTATCCGTGGAGGGTATGGACCACCTGGGAGCCCTGGACCACACGGTTCTGACGTACGTTATATACAGTATATATGTACAAGTAAATATAGCATAGTGGAAGCTTTAAAATGTGATATAACTGTCTGCTTTCTTCATGAACAGGGGATTCCTGGTCGTCCAGGGGCTCTAGGATCCAAGGTAACACTACTGAATATTTTTATTGATCTTTGTGTTTAAGTAGAAAGCTTGTCTCTTTGGTGTTCAAACCTTTTATTTCAGATTTACACCACAGCTGGCAGTAATACTGCTACCTGGCTAAGTGGAAACATTTCATAGCAGTAACTTTAGTGACTATCAATGGCTGGCAACAGTGCCTGCTATGCGGGGGAGAGCAGTGTTTTGGAATGTATCGTACATGCACACCAGTTTGTGGGAATTTGCATCAAGAAAGGTGATAAGTGTACGAACCTGACTGCGACCAAACTGGGGGGGAAATGAGAAACGTGCCAAATAGAGGTGTTTTGAGAAAGACTGTGAGAAACGGTTATTTATACAAGCTACAAATTCTTTCCCATCCTCCAGGGTCAAGGAGGAATCGGCAGTGTCCGAGGACCTCGTGGGCCAAAGGTATTCTCTTTTTTACATACACCCATCTGTTCATAAGGTTACATTTGATTATAGAGATGCTGATGTTGCAGTGGTAGCACACCATTGCATCATTCGTTACCATGTCTGTGACAGGATCACAACATTATCTGTGTGTATTATGTGTTATTAAAGGTTGATAATGATCTTAATTTGCTTGATGTAGGGCAGAGAAGGACCAGTCGGCCCGCCCGGGCCGCCAGGTCAGGTCAAGGAGTACGTCCATGGGAGCGACGTGTTAAAGGTATAGAAGCAGACTGCGGTCAAATCACTCGGGCAATTATATATTCCTGTTTTTCTGTAGAAAGGAGACAAAATTCTCACATTTGTTTTTGTTGATATGCTGTGTGTCTTTGTGTCTGTAAATGTGCGACAAAGCCATTGCACAGGAGGCAACCTGTCTCACACCGTGTTTGGATTTTCACACATCAAAACGAAGCATGAGCCCAGTCGTGTCACACTTAACAAGCAGGCTGACTGAGCAGCAGGCTTTCACACAAGCTTCTTGTAGCCAAGCCTAAAAATACTGGCTAGACAAAAATGCAAATTTCTCTCAGGGAATGAAGGAAGAAAAGCTCGGAAAGGCAAAGATCAGTTGATGAGGAGGCTGACGAGTGGGCCTGGAAGAGGTGTTAGAGAAACGCTCATGAAGTGTCAAAAAATGGGATCACAATGTGTTTAGTCACGTGAATTTTTTATCAGTTCATATTGTGTTGTGTAGAACTGGAAATTATAGCCCAGTGGATGTTTTAGGAAAGGCCATAGGGTCACCAAAAATACTAGGACTCTTGTTGCTGTATGCTATTATTATGTTATTATACTGTATGCTATTAAAATGTCTTGCACAGACAGGCAACTGTTGTAACCAAAGCATAACCTGAGTGTTATTTGTTATTCAGTATAGTAAAGGAGACAGTGGAGATGCTGGAGAAAAGGGCTGCAAGGGTACAACAGTAAGTTCCTCTTTAAAATTCACTCCAGTGATATTCTCTACCTGTCACCACGCATCGCACCTTTCAGAATGAATGTTTTATTTTGAAAACATTCTTAGCTCTGTGTATTTTCTGTACCTCGCTGATTCCTGTCTTTGTTTCGATCCTCTCTCAGGGAGACCCTGGTTATGGCTCTCACAGCAAAGGAGCAAAGGGAGATAAAGGACCGGACGGTTCAGAAGTAAGATACCACATGTCATTTGTGCCATTCGCCCGAACTCTTGAGACTTGCGTACATGCGATATGAGTTGAAAACCTTTGCTATTGATTATTTGACTGTTGCACTTTCTCCACAAAACATACAACACCATTTTATATTTCACTTTTCATTCAAATCATCGACTTAAAAAAAAAAAAAAAAAAAAGCATTAAATTCAATTTTGCTGTTATTCATTGACATGTCCCAGACTGTGTTTAATAGAAAAATCCCCTCTATCATTTATTATTTGGGAAATATGTCATTTTTTGTGTTTTTCCCATTAAAATATCTGTGACTTTATGTGCTAAAATTGGCATTTAAGGGGTTAATGTTCTGAAAATCAATTTTTTTTTTTGTTCAGTGAATGTGGAACAAAATATTAATATATATTAATTTTATGGCAGTTTCTTTGAGGTAACATTTTTGTCCTCTAACAGTCTCAGAGGAACTTAGTGAAGCATGAGGGGCCAGCAGTCATATTGGGGACAGCTCAGTATAAAGGATGATCAGCAGAGGGCAGTGCTGAAGCATTAAAGGAAAGAAATGAGACCCTGTTTCATTTGTCCCTCAGTCAGTTGAGAAAGTATTGGAGGATAAACAGACAAGTAGAGAGGCGCGCTGATAACTGCAGGTTTACACTGATTGGATTTTTTCTTGTAGGGATGTAAAGGGAGACTGATCTCTTGCTTGTAATGTATCCAATCTGTGTGAAACCTTTGAGATTATTCTAACAGAGTGATCGGCTTTGTGACTAATTATGTTGTTTATCCTACTTCAGGTGTTTTCTTATTGAATGTGTTTTACCTTGATGTTTGGTTTTGATGCACCATTTCCCTCAATCTGAAAGAACAAAAGTAACATCTAACATTATCAACAACACTTAAACAATATTTTACCATTATTCTGCTTTTTGAAGACCCATCCTTAGAAGAGCAGTTTTGTAATGAGTTGCACAATTTTACAATATTGAGAAAGTAACCTTTGTGAAGGTCAATCTGAATGTATTTTCCAAGACAGTCAAATCTGCCAAACGAGATTCTGAATCTGAGCCTGACCTGAAATTCTGTGTGCCATGTGGCTAACCATATTTTCCCGTTTGTCCTTACAGGGAAAGCAAGGGAAGGATGGTGATTATGGACAACCTGGATCAAGGGTAATGTCATACTGTGTGTATGAGTGTGTTTGTAATCTGCATAATGCTACTGTGTGGCCTTTGAATACAATATACTTTCTTTAGGGAAGGTCTGGCCGCAGTGGTGATCCAGGATATTCAGGGATACCTGGAGGGACGGTCAGTGAGGTTTCAAACAACACAGTCTTTAGGTGGATGGTTTTGCTTTGTACTGTTTTATCATGCTATGATTGTTTACTCTGGATTTTAGGGTGAAAAGGGAACAAGGGGCCCACCTGGTCCACCTGGAGATGTGAGTTTCCACTTCCTTTTTTGATATTCAGTATCAGTATTTCTGACGGCAGTTTCAAACTATGTTAGTGGTTGTCTATTTCGAAACACGAATTAACGAGAGAATGATAATGGGAGATGATTTTTATGCATTGTAAAACTGTCTGTTTAAATGCTCCTGTGTGGTTTTGTTAACAGATACTCGGGTTTGTGACTGAACCTCTAAAAGGGTACCCTGGAGATCCTGGTTCCCTGGGCCAACCTGGGCTCCCTGGGCGTCAAGGTAGATGAACACAATGTGTTTATAAAACAGGCTGGCAAAGAGTGAGAAGAAACACTAACAAATCAGTACAGCAAAGGCTGAAGGTTTGCCTTCCTGCAGCAGAGACGTACATAAATAACACATGTTAATATTCTTCTCTCAGGTGTTGTTGGGTTTCCTGGACCTGACGGACCTCCAGGTGTGCAGTGAAGTTTTCTATATAACTCTATCTATAATCACTCAAAGGGAATTTTCCTGTATTTGTAAAGTACAGTATGAAAATATGACTTTTATTACACCTGAATCTATAAGTCACAGTCTTTCACTTTGCATTTTACAGGCCAGGCAACTGGGAGTTATGTTCCAGGCCTACAGGGCCCCCCTGGCTTTCCAGGCCCCAAAGGAGACCCTGGGGATCCGGGGGATCGTTATTCAGGAGTTCCCGGTCTGGATGGAGATACTGGTGATCAAGGGCCCCCTGGCGATCAGGGCCCACCTGGACCTCCTGAAGACCGAAGTGTGTGCAAATGGCTTTCCTCTAAAAAGTTATCTCATCAAAACTTCACAACCACTCCTAGTTTGAATCACTTATAATACAACTGCTGCTGGTACTGCCCCCAGACTCCATAATTAGTTGTAGTTGCAGTACTTATTTAAAGTACATTGATTAACTCCACAAATGTCTTACACAGACGATAGTACTGATTATGCAAAGCCTTGCTTTCAGAAATCTTTAATTCTATAGGCTAAACCTATATGATATAGGATTTTTAAACTGTTTAAACATAGACTGTATAAAAAGATGGACGACATGACAGCTCCCTAAAAGTGAAGCCAAACCCTCTCTATCGCCCCCGCTGACTGGCTGCAGTATAGGTCATAAAGCCCGCCTCCTCCATGTTAACAGATGGGACATGAGTCAAACTATAAAATCAAAATACACACCAAATAAATGTTTCTCAAACATGGTTTCTGTTGTTATAGTTAGTTCTTATCAGGCTGATTTATGTCCAAGTGTTCATTTTTTCTGACAAGTTTAATTTTAATTAGTTATTCGATGTTGTCAAAATGATGATTGACAGCTCTATCGACAAATCCGGCTCCTGCAGCCGTATAGAGTAGAGGAGGAGCGGCGAGAGGAGACGTAACTAAAACAATCACTACATTCATTGAAGTTTACATAAGTGAACGTCTGCTAGAGACCAACACAAGAAGCTGTTCGGCTTTTAAACACGCCGGCGTGTGGGACCTTTGCTCTTTTTTCAGTAACTAAAGTGTGTGTTTTGGTTAGCAGAAGTGGCTACGCCTATCACGGGGGCTATTTTGGCATCAATTCCGTACAATGAGAGCAGATGGAGATGCGTCCTCCATCTATATATGCAGTCATTGGTTTTAAATAGTCCCTGTATGGAACATTTCCTTTTCTCTCTTCAGCTGAGAGCATTTAGTGTAAAGCCACTCAAATTTTTTGGTGTGAAAATCCTTGGACTTCTTTCAAAGCTCACTTGCTCTTTTCTCTTTTCTGTTATGTAAATATAAAAGTTCCTTTACAGTAATGCACACAAACAGTAGCTTCACTGAATGGAAAAAGTGCATGGCTCTTCGTACTTAACAGATAACAGATATCATAACATGTATCAGAGACTACGTGCTAAAAACCACAGGAAAGAAAGAAAAGAGGTTCAAATTCAAACGTACGATGTATCAGTTGTGAATTCGTCATATTTGTTTCTTAAGTACCAACATAAATGCAGCGATGATAAAATGTCGGGAAACTAAATCCATTAGACTGATGGACTGTGTTGTTGCTGTGGCTTGTAGCTAACAGGGTCACCAAGGGTCTCTCAGGAATAAAGGGAGTAAAGGGATTGCCTGGACCTCTGGGATATGATGGGATATATGGAATGAAAGGTAGGAAGCTAAGTGTCATTCATGAATACATTTTTGCCATGTCATTTGTTTCACATTGGTTGGTCATTCCAACAATCTGCTCTAGAGAGATTAACAATATGAAAAAGGTGAAGATGAGAACAATATAGTGTGTAGTTGCTAACAAAGCTTATGGTTTGGTTCTGTTTAGGAGAGAAGGGGGAGCCTTGTTTTGAGTGTGCCACATCAGGAACGCCCGGACCGCCGGGGCCCCGTGGTCCACCTGGCGGCCCTGGTAAAACCATTCACTGCATAAACACACAGATTACAGCAACCCTGCCCTACCTCCATATTCAAAAGCAGTTCTACTGATGCTGCGGTTTGTAAAAGGTTTAAATCACAATAGAAATGATGTACTTTAATTTCATCCAGGTGCCAACCGAGGACCAGGTGCGAAAGGTGATCCAGGATCTCCAGGCCCTCCAGGCCCTCCTGGAACACCAGTGAGAAAGCTTGTGTTTAACAAATCATTTCGTTCTTGTTTTGGTTCATGTTTTTACAACCATTCTTCTTTAAAGGGCCTGAATGGTGGAAGTGGGTTTCCAGGCCCTCCTGGACCGAAGGGAGACTCATCTTCCTACCACACCCCTGGGATAAAGGGAGAGACGGGAGACCTGGGACAGCCTGGCAGGCCTGGCGCAGATGGCATTCCCGGGTTTCCAGGGCTGCCAGGTCGCAAAGGTGATCGAGGGCCTCCGGGGGATTCGGTGAGAAGCATTTGACAGACTTAACATGGTGTTGCATGTTTTTTGCTTTAGGTATCAACTGTCGTCCGTATGCAGTGGCTCATCCAACAGAATACACATGAAGTTTTCTGTCTTCTCTGTAGTACGGCTTCCCTGGGGCAGAGGGAGACCATGGTTACCCAGGTACACCAGGGCCTACGGGCAGACCAGGACCAGTTGGCTACCCTGGGCCAGAGGGGTATGGGCCTGCTGGATTTCCAGGAAGTAAAGGAGATTTTGGTGTACTTGGCCTGCCAGGACAGCCTGGATTTCCAGGTAAAGAAACTCACTGACAAAATATACATCTGTCAATAACATTCATAAAGAAAGAAGGCCTGGCCGCCATTGAATGCTGCTTCTCTTTGTCCCTTACTCATTGGTAGGCCAGAAAGGGGAACCAGGTCATATCCACATCAGAGGACTTCCTGGACCTCCTGGATTTAAAGGTCAACCTGGCATTCCTGGAAGCCCGGGTAAGCATGGCTGTATGCTTGATGGACAGATTTATGTATGGATTATTAGATGCAACCCATACAATTGATTGCTATTAAAACAACATATGATGGAAGCATCTCTCATACAGGCCATCAAGGACTGCCAGGTACCCCGGGAATACCAGGTTTTCCAGGACAGAAAGGAGAAGGAGGGGACGTGTCATATCCTGGAAGGCCAGGGAACGTAGGACCAAAAGGTGTGTTAATGAACTAAATTATGAATAAGCCAAATTCATACCCTGTAGATAACAGCCTGAAGAGTCATTTGTACACACTGGTGTATTGTCAGTACTATCAGTTACTTTTTATTACTCCAGGAAATGTGGAACAAGTGTCTGTGTTTTTGTGTGTGTTGTTCAGGTGACAAGGGCGAGCCAGGTTCTCTAGGCCTCCAACTTGGGGGTTTGCCTGGGCGCCCAGGTCCACAAGGTACTCCTGGTGCTCCAGGACTGAAGGTCAGAGACACAAACATAATCTGCTTTGCGCTATAAATATTATAGGCCATTATGTGAAAAAAGGGTCAAACTCATGCAGTTAGTATCGTGTTGTTCCTCCAAGGTTTACACTGTAAAATGCAGATTCAAAAGAAAAACTGGATAACTGAAGTTATATTTAAAGTGATAATCTTGAAGATCTCAGTTTCGTTCTCTTTGGCGGAACCTGTGGGGATTAAATGTAACTGCTGGAGGACGCTTCCCAGATATCCAGACAGTGTTGCATGTGTGACGTCCACGGTTGGCTCCGGTCGTAACTCTTGATTTTCCTCACTGACGTTCGCTTTCCTTTTTTTTTTTTGCTTTCATTTTGAATTGAATTTGTTTCTTTTTCTTTGGATTTTCACTTATTTTTGAAGTTGTATCTGATCAGTTGTCATTGATCTTTTCTTTGTTTGTTCAGCTATAGTAGATTACTGTTTACTCGCAACACTTGCAGAGCTGGAAAAGCAGCTGCTTTACGTTGCATAAGCTCCGCCTACCGTCTCTGGCAGCCAACCACTGCAGGGTGATGGAAAACGTGTCACCAACTGGGCGCCGCTTGTGATTTTTTTTTTTTTGAACATCGCACCAGACACCCAGTCTGTAATACTGCAAATATAAAGGCTTTCATCAGTGGGCCATAGGCTCAAGCACCACTGAGATAGATTTGTGACTTAACAGACATTTATTTAAATGAAAATCTTCAAGATTATCGCTTTTAGTTTTCCTAAAATGAAAGTATTACTGTCTGAATGTGGTGTAAGTTCTGATGGGGTAGGAGATGAGACAGCTGGGAACAAATCTAACATTACAAATTCTTACAGATGTAAGAAGATTTGACTACCAGCTAACTAATGTCTTGATTCTATTCATCACCCTGAGGTTGCTAGGCAACAAGCAGAAGTCACTGCATCTGGTCAAGGAATAATTTCACACATTCTGTGATAAAACCTGATGTTTACACTCACACTTTTTGCACATATTAAACAACACCAAAAAACACAAGCTGCTGCTTTAGAAATGCTGCTAGCTGGATGTATTTATTTTTTAACTTTTGAACAGAGCAAGACTGGCTGTCTCCACTCAAACTTTGTGCAAAGCTAAGCTGATGCTTCATGTTTATCATACAGACTTCTTTTAAACTGATGCTCGTCATTAAAGCAAAGACGCACAATTCTCTGTGCGCATTTGTGGAGAGAGAATCCATATGGTTGTATGGAGTACAAGAGTTTGACATTACTTTATTGGTTGAGCTTCTGTTTATAATGTGCAAAATAAGCAACTTTTTCCAGGACGTTTCAATGCCATTTTAGGGATGCATAATATTATCGGCGCGTTATCGGTATCCGCAGATTATGGCTTTCTGCCGATATTTTCTGCCTATATATTACGCAGATAAAACAAAGCTTTAGTTATGTCTAAATGCTCGATGACTCCCTAAAAAAAGAAGGGAAAATGTTACATACAAATAAATATGGCATTTGTACATAACCTAAGTTTAAGTGCTTTTCTTACAACGCCCGGTGAATCTACATTTTAAAAAGCGTTGTATTATGTTATTTCTGCATCTGCCAGTGGGCCTTTAGAATATGAGTAGGCATGATATCGATTCCACTACAGGGGAAACTTGATGTTCTCTGCAATTAGGTGGAAAAAAACATGTGCCTAATATATCGGTATATAAAAAAAAGGGTTGGAAAATATCGGATATCGGCAAAAAATCTGTGCATCCCTAGTCCATTTCCTTGTTCCCTTTCTTAAAATAACATGAAAGTTCAGCCCTAAAATGAGAGTAATTGTTGTTGGATGTTCTGGATCCTTCAGCAGGAACAGCAGCTCTTTCAGCACCACAGACAGCTCCCACAGCCCTCTGTGCTTTTTGCTATAAAGTTAAAAGCACGGGGCTAGCAAAGCAAAGCACTATAATGATATCATATGGCAAGCGCGCTGAACTTCTTAACATGAATAAATAACTGATGTATATTTTGATGATCAGGGTGATGGTGGCCCTGGATACTCTGGTCCCCAAGGACCCCCAGGGCCTCCAGGACCAGACGGAGGTCAGGGGCCTGGAGGAGATCCCGGCATCCCTGGCCAACCTGGGAACCCAGGACTAACTGGTCATCCTGGAGTTCCAGGAGAAAAAGGTACAGTACTAATAAATCAAACATGTAGCTGCAAACAGACAGAAAGACGTTTAAGACAATAATGTGTACACACACACACACACACACACACACGGTTAACTATTTACCTCTTTGCTTCCTACAGGAAATAAAGGTCCTGTAGGCCCCCATGGACTACCTGGCGATAAAGACTCTTGCAAAGGTGAACCTGGACTGAGGGGACAACCAGGACCAGATGGTTATCCAGGACATTCAGGTCAGTGTGTATTGAAGTCATAGGATGTACTCTACTGTAAACTCCAGAGGGACAATGAATGCTGAAGGTCAACCATAGAAGAAGATGAAATGTCAAATATCACCCGCCTGTAATTCAACACAGTCCAACACATTTAAACAGCTTCTTCATATAAGAAAATATAATTATAATTATAATAATTGCTCTCTGTAGTCTCCTTACTTCCCTTCATTTTGTTCTGTCTCTCTTCCTCCGCTGTCCCAGGATCGAATGGCTCACCAGGTGAGAAAGGGAAAGCAGGTTTGCCAGGGTCTGGTCGTCCTGGCGCCCCTGGTGATCCCGGTCTCATCGGGCCATCAGTACCAGGTCCACATGGGCTTCCTGGACTAAAAGGAAGCAAAGGACAAAGCGGCCTGCCTGGCCAACCAGGTATAAGATCACAGGACAAAACAGCCTTTTGGTGATGTTTTATTCTCCAGTACATCATAATGATGAAGTTAAAGGTATAATAAGTAGGATTTTCCTAGAAAAATATAATATAGACTTTTACAAATATAATATAAATCATCACTTATGGGCCTCTATACATGTGTGTTGGTGAGTGTGTGTGCAGACCCTTGTGAGACCCTTCCCCCTGCATCTATTCTGTTGTTTTGTTTGCACGGGACGTTTTCAGGAGGGGCGCTGTTGTGGTTCTCTGAGCCAATCACAGCATATAGGTGAGTGTGGGAGTGGTTCAAATTAGCAACTGGGCCCCATTCAGACCAGCAAACATGGCGACAGAGCAATGCAGAGTTGGCCTTCTTTCTGTTGGACAGGTAGGACAAGCTAACCGGCAGTTAGCATGCTAGCGCTCGACAGGGTGGGCGTTTTCTCGCACGAGAGCGAGCTTCTGGTAGTGCAGAGCCCAGGAGGAGGGGCTCAGTTTGAATGTGTTGTTGACAAAATGCAAAGAAAAATCCTACTTATTATACCTTTGTAAGGTTTCATGTACAGACAATAATAAAATAAATGTATGGACATCTATTTAGAATTTGCCTTTAAATGTTACGCTTGGACTTCTTTAGGACTGAGAGGAGACCTTGGACCAGATGGGATATCAGGATATGGACCAGAAGGACTTCCTGGAGTCCCAGGACCACCAGGCCCAATCGGTAACACAAAAATGCAAACACACAAACCTTCACAGAGACGTCAGTCAGCATCTATCTGCTACGCACATGTATTCAGAAACTTGAATGAACAAAGTTATGAAGATCTTTAACAGTTTCTAGACTTCTGACATTTTCTGTTGGTGATCACTGTGGCTCTATACTGTTCGTACTTCACAGTTATGATGGGGTTATTGCTCTTCATTAACTGTTACAGGTGCTCCCGGCCCGGATGGGACAAGAGGTCCTCCAGGTCTCCAAGGCATGGAGGGGGACCCAGGTCACAGAGGTCCTGCTGGCCGTTCCGCACCTCCAGACATAATTTCTGGGCCCCCAGGGTACCCTGGCGATCCAGGTTGGCTTTACAGTGAATTCTTCTTGTACAGATATCCCTCCACGTCCACTTACTGTAGGATGGAGTTGTTTGTGCAAATCATAAATGTAGTTTTGCAAGTGCAGCTGTTTTACTGAATGCTATACCTTTGAGACTGTGATACTATAATAAGTGTACTTTGTCAGGTCAACCTGGTCTACCTGGTATCCATGGAGACCCTGGAAGAATAGGACCACCGGGACAGAGAGGGAGAGGGGGAGCACCAGGACACCCTGGACCAAGAGGTTAAACATTTTTGTCACATTTGTAACAATAAACGTCTTCGTATTTTGGTCCACCATATGAATAAAGCTACATCAACATTTTTGAAGCTTAAAGCTCCTGTGAGGAACTTTAATTTGTGTTGACGTTGGCGCCCCCCTGTGGACAAAGCTTTACTTCTTATCTCTTTGCTGGTTTTGTCCTGTTCATGCTTCGGTGGTGTTTAACAATAAATCTCATCCTGCTTTCTTTAACAGTCACATGTATCACTCACTTTAAATGTCTGCCCTGGAAAATGTAAACAAAGGCAGTGTGCAGTTAATCACTTTGTCTGACGCCAGCAGTTTCAGACATTAAAAATAACTATATAGAAATAATCAATCTTGTCGCTGATGGTCTGGTTTGCTTTTGTAGCTCATACAGAGACATCAGAATTAATTTCAGTCTGTTTCATAACCAGTGAAAAACTCCTCACAGAGCCTTTAATGCATGTTCTGTGTGCTTACCTGTGCCCAGGTCCCCCGGGTGATCGAGCTAGAGATGGACCAACTTCAGAAGGGAGGCCGGGACTTCCCGGAGACCCAGGAGACCCAGGAGTTGCAGGGCCTTCTGGTGAGACCTAAAGTTTGCTTTTAGGCCGTACATATCTCTAACTTCACACATTAAAGTACACAAACTTTTATGATCTCTGTAAATGTAGCTTGACATGACAGGTTTTGGTTTAACTCTCACAGGTCCAAAAGGCATCAAAGGAGATCAAGGAATCCCTGGCGCTGTTGGTCGAGATGGTGCACCAGGTCCCACTGGTCCCAAAGGAGTTCATGGAGAGCCAAACTATTATGGATATGGTCGGCCTGGACCCATGGGACAAAAGGTTTTGAAGACAATGATAGTCTAAAAAGTTTATCAGCAGAGCAGAGTTTGATCATAATAATAAAATGTGAGGAGATTTATAAAAACATTGTATGTTTTAATATTAAATATTTATGATTTCTCTCCTTTTCCTTTTTATTTTCCCTCCTGCTGTCAGGGCGAACCTGGATTGAACAATGCACATGCCCCGAAGGGTCAGAAAGGTGAACCTGGTGTGTTTGGATCCCCCGCTCCACCAGGATTCACTGGAGCCAAAGGGAACCCAGGGCCTGTGGGACTAAGTGGTAAGTACCGCTAGTCACAAAAATAAGGCAGCTTATGTTTGGTTTTACTTTTTATTCACACTCTGATAACATCTCCACCCCATCCTGCTAATCCAGGTCCACCTGGTTACCAAGGGCATAAGGGTTCAGATGGGCCTCCAGGAGGAAAAGGACGCCTAGGACCTAATGGACCGCCAGGCAAAGTCCTTTAAATACTACTGTTGTTACTTTATGTGAAGTTCAAACCTCAGCCTTACTTTTTTCATGTGTTGTCCTCAGGTAACCCGGGTAACCCAGGTGGCATTGGTTACGCTGGTCCTAAAGGCCACCAGGGTCGGGATGGGATCCCTGGACCACCAGGGCAAAAAGGAGAGACGAGTAAGAGGAGTCCTGCATCAAAGTTCTGCACGCGCTATTTGTTAAAGGAAACTCGTTAATACTTTTAATATCGTTTTTCTTCTGTTGGAGCTTGTGGCCTGTGGAGCAATTGTCTTTAATAGGAACCATCACAAAGCCAAAACTGTTATATCTATTCTCCCATCTCTCATCGACAGTCTCAACAGAAGGGACACCTGGCAGGCGTGGTGAAACAGGTCAACAAGGTGAGTCTCAGGTAAATGACATCATCCATTTAAAGATTTTTAAGACATTTTTTGCCCCTTTTTTTCCCGAAGACGCCTTACAAAGTTTTCAGAATTTGGTAAAGGCCAGTTCTATACTTGGGAACTGTCTTTAAAAGCTTGGATGAACAAACTGGAGAGAAATACAGAAGAACAGGAAGTGAAATTTCTGAAACAAAAGGAGAGGTGAGCACCCTAAAATATAACGGGTAATAATAACTGATCATGAAACACAAAAGTATTCAGATGAGACATGGCAGACATGCTGCCTACCAATGTATCACCAGTCACCAGTTGCATGATAATTATATTTCTCCTGACACGTCTATGTATCTCTTTAACATAGGTCCTTCTGGGAACCCTGGTCCCCCTGGCTTAACTGTCCCATCGCCACCTGGACCGACAGGAGACAGAGGATCGTCAGGTCCACCAGGGGGCTCTGGTCCAAGGGGACTACCAGGAAGAGAAGGCCCTTGTGTTCCTGGATCAAAAGGAGGCCTTGGACGTCCTGGGACAGCTGGAGGACCAGGTGAGGATGCACTGCTACTACTGCTCTTTACATACCATGTACATATCACACTATTATGTTTCATTAGCTCATGGTGTGTGATAAAAGGAGTTTGATATAACCTGTTGTTCCAGTGTAGCATTTGTACATAATGTTAAACATTAAACTGCTCAGTTCTCAGTTGACACACCTGTACTCTCATTGTATTAACAAAAAGTTGCAGCAATGATCAGTCTCTGTCCTCCTGACTGCATATGTAGGCTATCCTGGCCCACCTGGACCCCCGGGGCCCACAAGTCCTGGGTTAAAAGGAGAACTAGGGGACCAAGGTCGTTCTGGAAGCCCAGGCTATGGTGGACCCCCTGGAGATCCAGGTCCTCAAGGACCCCCTGTAAGTGAACCCTAAAGGTTATGTGATAGAAGTGGTGCTGTTGTCGTGGCTTCAGCAGATTAACCAAGCTGTGATCATTTTCAGCAAGTTCTGCCTCAAACTCTAATTCTAAGTCTTAAAGTGTAATCTTTGACCTTTCATTGTTTCGTTTGCATCCCAAGGGTGTAAGAGGAGGACCTGGAGGCCCCGGACCAAGAGGTGAATTTGGTCCCCCTGGAATCCAAGGCCCCCCTGGTAATCTATCATTTCAACTTCAGCCTATAGATGAGCTTTTCTCTTTGACTTCTTCCCCAGACAAAGGCAGATGTGTCTCCACAGAAGAGTAATAGTCCACGATTGATTTATGTTCCCGCAGCTGAGGTGAAAAACAAACGGGACAAAGAACAAACCGACGGAGCAAAATAAGATATATGAGGATGAAGCTTACTCTTCCTCTGTGATAACTGATAAGAGAGAATTAAAGCTGTGAAGAAAAGCTCATTTCTTTTCAATGTATTTATGACCTTTGTTTTTCAGGTGAAAAAGGAGACCCTGGATATAACTCAGGCCCGCCTGGTCCACCTGGGATAAAAGGTTTTCCTGGAAGACCTGGTGCGGCAAACATCTGTCTTACTGTTGTTCACAATAACAATAATACATATCATCAAAACTGAATCTATCTGTACATGTAATCAGCCAGTTATGAGTACCATACCTCTCAGGCATTCTGTTCTATCTCTGCATTTTTCCTGCTCTGCTCCTCTAGGCTCAAAGGGTCAACCAGCATTTGGCGAGGTGATATCTGTACAGGGAGATCCTGGTTTTCTCGGTCCCCCTGGAAATAAGGGAGCCACAGGGAGCTCTGGATCATCAGGACCACCAGGCCAACCAGGTCCACAATCCTTACATGTGCTCAGGTTTTAGTTCAAGTAACTCGTGATCTTCAAAGCCAGGGATACTACACCTTACCACTAGCATTTAGTTAAAGGTAAAATAAGATGGATTTTCAGAGAAAAATAAAATATAGACGGATATAATATAACATAAATCATCACTTATGGGCCTATATACATGTGTGTTGGTGAGTGTGTGTGCAGACCCTTGTGAGACCCTTCCCTATGCATCTATTCTAGAGTTGGCCTTCTTTCTGTTGGACTGGTACCCAGCTAGCAGGGAAACGTTCCCATAACATTGGCTAACATTACCTACAAGTTCTAATTACATTTGAAAGAAAATGTTTTAATCTAATAATCAAAGAACGTTTTAAGGATGTTTTATATGTTTATAAGGTAGAACATGCTCACTGCAACATTCTGAGGATCTCTTCAGGATGTTAGTACGGCCTGAACTATCAGAACATGATTTATAAGAGATTTAAACATTCTCACTGCAACTTTCTGAAGATGTTTTCAGAGATCTCCTGCTATTAAAAGGAACATTCTGGGAACCCAATAAAAACGTCATGCTCAAAACATTACCAGAACATCACACGTAACATTCTCAGAACGTTCTTAGAACAAAACATTTCTAGCTGGGTAGGTGTCTCAAACCACGTAGGACAAGCTAGCGCAAAGGTAACCGTGATGCTGTTGGTGTTAGCTCGGCGGGGTGGGTGTGTTCTCGCAACGAGAGAGTGAGAGTGAGCTTCTGGTGACAAAGAGCCCAGGAGGAGGGGCCCAGTCTGAATGTGTTGTTGACAAAATGCAAGAAAAATCCAACTTATTATACCTCTAACATATAAATTGACACCAAAGGTTTATATTCTATTCTGTTTGCTAAATGGACCATTTATCGAGTTGTGTGATGTAGAGTATTTGAAAATCCTGCCACTTTGATCATGCTGGTTGTCTTTGCACTACATGACACTGAAGCTTTCTGTAACAGGCCGGCCAGGCATCAAAGGACAGCGTGGACCTGGCCGAGCTGGCCTGCCAGGATTTACCGGCCACAAAGGAGACAAAGGAAGATCAGGACTGCCAGGTGTGTGCATGTGTGTGTGTGTTTGTGTAGATGTGCACATATTGAATGAAGACAGTAGTGGCTGTGTTCTGTGTATTACGTCAGATACACTTGTGTATGTGGATGGGAACCCACTGAGGGGTTTAGTGGGAACAGAACAACCCACATGGTCCCTTTGTTTCTTCATGAAGGATGTTTCCTCTACAGGTTTTGAGGGACAACCTGGAAGCCCAGGACACAAGGGTCGCCCAGGGTTGCCAGGCGGAGTTGGTCCAGGTTATGTGGACAGTTTCCTGATAGCAAGACACAGTCAGAGTATGCGTATACCTGACTGCCCTCCTGGCAGCAGCCTCATGTACTCTGGTTACTCCTTCCTCTTCATTAATGGCAATGAGAGAGCTCACGGTCAAGACCTCGGTAAGATCCTGGAAACAGGAATAACGTGCAGATTCTGCATCTTGAAAAAATGTTGCTCTGGTCATCGTATGATATTGTTCTATGAGCTCACATTGTCTTTCAGGTTCCTCGGGAAGTTGTCTCCCTCGATTCTCCACCATGCCCTTCATGTTCTGTGACACAGAAAGTAACTGCCGCTACGCTTCTCGTAACGACTACTCCTACTGGTTGTCCACTGACACGCCTATGCCTGCCAACATGGTGGCCATCGCAGGGGACAGGCTGGCATCTTACATCAGCAGGTGGAGTTAATGCAAACAAATACTCAGACTAATATATATTATTGTGTATTTCCAAGGAAAGCTCTCTAAAAGTGGAAGATTCTAATCTTCAATCCAAATGACCTCAAGTCAGCTTGCATTTTTTCAGCTGAATGTCTGCATTTTTTGTTGTTAGCTGCATCATGAACAAAGAGTACTGTAGGAGCAACAGCATGGCAGGCTGTAACAATGCATACCCAGTTTCAAAATCACCTCAGTGTTCATCGTTGGAAGATTTTAACCAGGAGCTAAACTATCCAAAGAAGGTGTTTCTAAAACAATCTTCTTCACTGGACCCAGAATGTCTGTAAGATTTATGAGCTGAGCTGTTTTACTGATGGTGCTGAGCTTGTGCTTAGGTTAGGTTTCCTCCAGTGTTCATGGTTAAGGAGGGAGTATTATGCTGTTTCACATTTTAAGACACATACAGTGTTACAATGTTGGATGTCCAAACTAAACGTGGGTGAAGTTTCTAATCTGGAGGTAAAACTATGTTGGAGTAATCCCCAGGCTTCTCAGCTCAGTCTGCAGGCTGCTGTGAATGCCAGGTTTCACACTGTTTTTTCTACATGCTGCTCTTTGTGACGTCACAAAGTGCAGCCTCAACAGGCTTCAGAGAGCCGACCGATCAGAGGAAAGTGGGCTTGTGGCGGGGTCTCTTAAAGGGACAGAGCTGACTTTCAGGCAGAGGCTGTATGAGGGCCTGCACAGAGCACCAGTGTGAGAAAAACTGTAAATTATGCTAAGCTACTCCACAGGTATCATAGAGTGAAATATGAGGCTTGAAATTAGCATAATACCCCCTCTTTAACAAGCTTTTTACGCAGAGCTGAATGACAGCAGAGCTCTTCAGCTCTCAAAAACAACAGACCAGGTTATTAAAACTTGTAAAAACACAGATTTTCAACTTGTAACTGCTTCAGTGTTTTTATTCAGTGTCTCCCCGGTGCTCTTTGGAAGAGCTAGCTTAGCTGTCGCTCATTTTTAGGCACTAACTCTAAAATTCTTCATCTGATTAATCATGTAAGAAAACATGCTGTCAGGACTCGAAACAGAAATCAGTCATCAGGAAATGTTTTAATTTATGCTTTACAGACAGCATAAGTGGTAAATCTGGAGATTCATTTGGGCTGATATGAAAGTTTGACGTGGTGCTTAACACTCGCTCAGTTCTTATTCAGGCACAGCCCTGACGTTTCCTAAACAAAACAAAATAAAGTAAATGTGAAAATGTTTCTATCTATGTATCATGACTTGGGATGATATTAATAGGGCTGTCTGTGTGCGTGTGTGGTGTAGGTGCTCCGTGTGTGAGATCACCTCCAATGTCATAGCCATGCACAGCCAGACAACTCTGATACCTGAGTGTCCCCGAGGCTGGGAGTCCCTGTGGACTGGATACTCATTTGTCATGGTAAAGAAATCATCCCCGCCCCCTGAATTCTTCAAGGTTCTCATATGATATTTTCCATCTAATTTTCTCCCTTCGACCTTCATCCATTGTAGCAAACAGGTGCTGGAGCAGAGGGCTCCTCTCAGCCGCTGGTTTCTCCCGGCTCATGTCTGGAAAGTTTCCGCCAAGTGCCCTTCATCGAGTGTCACGGCAGAGGGACATGTAACTACTACCCTGATTCCTACAGCTACTGGCTGGCCTCCCTGGACCCCAACTACATGTTCAGGTGAACTGCTACCTTCTCTGTAGACACTCATGGATGCATCTTTTGCAGTTTAAACCACATCATTCTTAGGATTTTGTGTCAAATCAAATGATTATCGTATCTCAGAAAGGACTTTTTTTTGTGTGCTTAGGTAACAACTTTTTTAAAGTATGACTTAAACTAAAGCCAATTTCCTTTTATCCAAAACTGAACTTTGGGATCTGTAATTACTTTTCTTCATTTCAAGATTATTTTTTGCCTGTATTAAATGGTAACAGTGGATAACAGACAGGAAAGGTAGGAGAGAGAGAGGGCCAGGTTTGGAATTGAATTTGGTCGTGCGATAAGGGCTCAGCTTTAAATGGTGAGCTACCCGGGCGCTCCTATAATTACATTGCTAACTTTTTTTGTGTGTTTTGTTGTCTCATGTAGTAAACCAACTCCTCGGACAGTGAAGGGACCTTCTCTACAAAGTATCATCAGCCGTTGTCGAGTCTGCAGGAAACCATGGGAACATGGGACCGGTAACGGTCGTGGGGACAGTTTTTAACTTTATTTCCTCTGTAAGTGTGATTTCAGTGACGAATATATGAGAACTGTGAGATAAAATATTCCTGGCATTGTGTAGAGAGCATGTCTGTTTGTTGAAGTGCTGTTTCATGTTACAAATCTGTGTTTACGAGTCGTAGCTCCTACCAGCACATTTCTACCAGATTGCCAATCATCTGTAATGGCAGTTATCGTATAAGTTCTGATGATAATGTGCATTAAAGCTAATGGAAAATTTAGTGGACCATTATATCTTACAGAGGCTGTTATATTACTGTGGTAGTGTTACAATGATGGACTCGATGCTCAATAACAGCAGACATGAAGGTTCTTGTAGTATTTTTAGTGACAGCAGCACTTAAATGCTTCATTGTGCATTTTTCATCTTTGCAGTTTTTCTTTAATGTTTCTGCTGTTAATATTATAAATTGACCTGTGACTTTTAAGAACAAGACATCTGTGACCTAGACAAACCTGGATTGGGATGTAGATGTACACCTTCACTGATAAAAATACCCACGAATTCCATGCCAATAAAGGTGTCCTGGATAAAAACGTGCCCCAAATCTGCTGCTTTGTGCAGATAATAGCTCGGCTACTGAGTTATAATTAACCTACCCATACAGTGGTGATGTTATTGACGTGTGTTTGCTACTTTGTTCCAATGGATGAGAGAAGACAGGCTGGTAATTGGGTGCCATAAAAAGTATGAGGTCACAACTAATGACACGCATGACTATGACGCGAGTGCCTGCGCACTGTGACTACATATTAGAGACGCAGCATGTTGCTTTGGGATAATTATGTTGCTGTATTTTTCAACACAAACATTGAGTCATTTGTGCCGTCACTCTAAAAGCATCTCTTTTAACTTCTGCATGTTAAATGGAGCATGGGAATTATAATGACTCATACTGCCTGCAACTTTCTTCCACTCACTTCCAAATGAAGTGTCAGGAGGCAATGCTCTGATCAAGCTCTGGCTGTCTGTGTGGCCCGGGGACTTTAAAATGTACATTAAGATGTTGAGATATTAATGGGGAATGTTTTTTCTCACATAAAGTTCTTCTTATATGTTGGTGGAAGAAGATTTTTAAATAAGAAAAGACAAGTTTATTTTTATGGTATGCTAATCTCCATATTGATTCCACAAATGCCAGGGGTCTGAAAGAAGCTATTATTAAAAGTTGAATACATTATTTCCCATCTTGGGTGACCTAATTTTTCTCCTCCATTCCAACATCTTATTTCTCTCTGCGCTGCTCGCTCAGAAAACTATCTCAGAGCAATAAGGCCCAGAGGGACAGTCATTCAAGCTTGCTCATCCAAATCTGCCACTGTGATCAATAGATGCAAACTCTCCATACAGCTCAATGCAAAACAGACACAATAATGTCCTGAAACAACTCTGTGTTCAAAATACTGTTTCTTTTTGGCACGCAGATGTTCCAAGATATCGATTTTCTCCGAGTCAGAAATAACAAACAGCCTCATATGCTTATATAAGAAAGTCAGCTTACACAAGAAACAGCTGAAGAAAGACTTAACGCTCTTGTGTGAATTAAAATTGTGCCTCATTCTCAAATTATCTCATTAATTTTCAGGGGAGAGGCTCATCTCATCGCGAGACATATTCCAGCAAATCATATATAGAGCATGCAGTCGCTCCTTGAGTGCCACCTTGAGTTAAATAATTCTTACATGTCCCGGTGCAGACAGTTGACAGCATGGATGGAAACACTGTAAAGTGCTCTCGCTAGCCTTCTTAACAAGATTATTCTGCTCCCGACAGTGCACTTACTAATTGTTTAGGCAGCTATATTAGGCCGCTACACCTCTCTAATTGGGTTAAAATGGCGATTTGTTGAAAGGTTGATGCAATTCAAGGTTGTCTCCCCGCTGAGAAGGACACATGTCCTTTGGGTTTTCTACACACACACGGCTTACACAGGCCAGAGAGACATCTGGTCATACTTAATATGTTGAAGGGTAAACTCTTTGAACAGTGTCAGACTGTGAGTCTAGAGGAAATGTATATTATAGAAATCGATTAAACACATTTTGATTGGATTTTAAGCAGATTTTATTTTCCCCAGTTCGTATCTCACCAGTTGTTAACGCTTATTAAGACGCAGCTTCTTAAGGGGCTTAAGGAATTGTCAAGATTTGATTGTATACATGAAAAAAACAAACTTACTTTGCTAAGAGTCAACTTTTCTTTCTTAGTTATCGGTCTTAGCTGTCACTACTCTGAAACAGCAAACTTATGTTACCTGGACTTTTGCGTTCGATCATTTGCTTCAAGGAAACACTGAGCACATCTGCAGTATATTTGTTTTGCTATTTTCCTTTAATATGAATTTAAAATTGGCCATTTAAAAAGTCTTTTAAGATACTTTCTCTCTACATTTATCTAATTAGAAAGAAACCTAAAAACCCTTCAGCATTAAACAGGATGATTAAACAGATCAACAGGATTACTAAGATTTCAGTCCACATAGTGCAGTTTCATATGTATAGCATACACCATTACAAAATCATTACAGCCGATGACAAATACGCCTTCATTCAGATGCAGTAGGACTGTAAAGTTAAACAGAGCAGAAATCTCATTAAGGAGATGCCCAGAACAAATTCACAAGGGTGTAACAAATGATAAATTGACCTTTATGGCCTCTGGATATCCCGGTGTCCCCGCGCTGCCCGTTGATTCAACTTTATGGCACAGCAGAGTTAATGAAATCATTGTTTCCCTCATGTCAGCGTCATTAATGTTTCATTTTACATGAGCGCACATCGCACTCTGCTTACAGGGATTTGCTTTTAGACAAGGAGGCAGAGGGAATCTTTTACAAGTTTCACCGATGACAGCATCAGGATGACCTTCATTTATACAACCAGATTACAGTGTGATTATGTTAATGATGACAGCAGGAGACACCAGGATGGCGAAAATGTCCTTATTTAGACCTTTTGTCTCATTCCTAATGACGGTTGTAAATTACACGGTACATGCTTCAGTGCATTGATGGGACGAACGCAAAGTTCAGGATGGTCTTTATGCAAATAAGATGCACACTTCTCCTCCCTTTGGGGCCGAGGTGACACTTTAAAAACAGACATCTCACTGTCCTCTACATCAGCAGTGGATGTCGTGGTGTCTTACCAAGAACAATTCTATGAATAAGAAGCACACACCCAGGATTTTTCTGAAAAAGGATGGCCCATTTCTTGTGCGTTTTGGCACTTTTGTGTTTTGCAGCATTTGTTATGGCAAGTGCAGAGCCAGAGCAGGGATTAAAAGATGTCCAACTTCAACAAGACACATTGTCGTGGCTCGACAAACTACAGGACAAACAGGTAAGGTGTCTTTGTTTTACGTCTCAGCTAGGATTACACTGCAGGCCCCAAAACCTCCTGCCTACAGCTTTAAAATGTATATATTTGTTCTACTTGTGCGCTGATCTTGATCTGTTACAAGCGTATGTTTATTTCCAGTTTGTCATTGTGGATGCTGTACGAGCTTCCTGCCTGTCATTTGGAGGTTTAGCTGTGAGGACTGAACCTTCACAAAATTACAGATTAAAGATAAGAGTACAACTTTGCATTTCCCTTTCTGGCTATCAGCAACAGAAGCAAGAGTTCTGCAACAGAACAATAAACAGATTCCAGTTTGGTTGATTCTCCCATTTCCCTGAATTACAAATACAATTTCACATTAACTGACAGTTAAGAGTTTTGTGGATGATAACAGTTCTTTAATATTTCTCTCTGTAGGGATCGACAGAGAAACAGAACTTGGTGGACGCGCTATACAAGCTCTCCACATTCCTCCAAGGCCCGACAGACTCAGAGAAACAGGAGATGAAGAGACGAGGCCTGAGAGCTCGGACCCGCAGACCCGGCTGCAAATTCTTCTTCTGGAAATCCTGGACTGTCTGCTAACGACGTCCTGTCAGAGCGTCAAAGCAGGAAATGGAAGCTTCAAGTCTTATCTCTTTTTATAGCTAGCACGGTTTTTCTCTTGAAATATTATCTGGCTTATTGCTGCTTTAGAGTCCAAATCTAATCATTCACCACTGGATTTTGTATTAAAATCAGAGTAAAAGTGCTTCATGAGGACATTAGGGCAGCTTTGATTAGCTTTTGCCTTCAAATGATACTGCCTTGAAAATAAAAATAAAAACTGTTGCAAACAATTGATGAATGTATTAATGACTGGGTATGTAAATACCCAGCGTTAATTTTACAACACATCTTTCAGGCTGGAGGATTACATCAAACCAGCTAGCAAGACAGCATGTTAACCTAGCTTGTTAGCATCCTGCTATCAAATCTGGGTAATATTTGAAACAAGGTTTTAACAAATCCTTCGGGTTACAAAATGAACTTAGAAGCAATAAAATACAAACTTGCTCATTTTTGTATTAAAGCCTTATTTGGTATGGTATGACCATTATCTATTTGTCTATCTATTCAATTTGCGCTACTGTAATCTCTATTTATGCAGGGACGTGGATTTCGGGTAAGGCAAGTGTTCTGTTAGAACTACGTTTGTAGTCTGAGTAATATTGGCCAGTCACATATCAGCAGGCTGCAGCGCATGCAGGAAAAACAAGCCGTGAGGAGATCAAAAGCAGGCGGAATGTAATCCGCCGCAATGCCATCCCGGCTCCCATCAGCTTCATCTGACAACGATTTAGCTTCTCATTATTCTCTATAAACAGACATCTGCATGCTAACAGCTAACAATCTGTTCTAGATCTAAAATTTAACTTGAGACGAATTCCCTTGATGCTGTGTCACGAAAGCCGTTCAGCGTTCAGATTTCCCGACTTCCTCGAATGCATCAGATGATCCGACCTCCGTTCAACAAACTAGCATTTTAAAAGTTTTCTTCTCCTTCTCAAAGGTAAGACCCGTTAATAAGAAGTAATCACTTTCTGTAATGATGCAGCACGCGGAAAAGGAAGTCTTCACAGGAAGTCGATTATCGCTCACCGGTGTCCCTAGACGCCATATCGTCTCGGACTATAGCCGATGGGATCCGAGATTGGTGCAACTGTAACACTATGTTTTACTATTATCCCATAAGTGTCATTTAAGGCCAAAGCATTACCTAGCCAGCAAAATACGCCACCTTTGAATAAAAGTCTTTACTTTATGCTTTTCCCCCTCACAATGCTCAGTCAACTTTACAGTTTAATGTGGTTAATCTTGACTGTTATTGGGGAGTGGGAACTTATCAAAACTTTAACAACATTCATGTCCTTTTAAAAGCGCCTCAGCTACTTCTCATTTAGTTCAACAATCGTGGACCCTCTATCCTGCCTGCATTATTTACAGCACACCTGACAGTCTGGAGGAGGTGTACACAATGAAGTGGGCCCTGAATATTTAATGATTGGTAAATGAACAGTTAGAGTGTAAGAGCTGCAGCCAAACCCTCCTTATCCTGCTTGTCAGAGAGATGGAGATAAAAGAGCAGAAGCACTCTGCAGGCTTCTTTGAAGGCCAGCTGTGCTCCACTGGCCTGTGGAAAGTAGAGAGTGTTGCATTTGATTATGCTTTTGATATATTTTAAATCAATCAAGCTTTCTCCCACATTGATTCATTCATCAAACACATCAAAGCGTTTCTTTCTACATCCACTCTGCCACATTATTTTCATTCCAGCAGAGGAGGCTGTTCTTCTCTTTGTTAGATGCAGAAAGACTTTGAATGTAATTAATGTCTGCAGTGTGTTTGATGTTTCCAAACGATCTTCATAGTGGACCCAAAAAGCAATAAAGCAACAACTTTACAGACACCCATGCAATTTGTCTTTGGTGTCTCCTCAATTTTGTTTGAATGACTGGAGCAAAATTTTGTGTGTCATTTTGGACGCAATCGATCTGCAGGGGTTTGCAGTCATTTCCTGTACATACCTGTGTGTGCATATCCGTTTTGTTCCAGCACATAGTATTGCACAGATGAGCACGCATTTAGGTATGCATAGCAGCCTCTCTGTTAAAAAATGCATCGATCTCCGTCACGTATGTATTATGCATGCATGTAGAACTGTGAGGTGGATTTGGTCCTTAACCGCAAACAAGTAGGGAAGACAAGGTGGAACACAATGAAAGGGAGAAGATGGAGAATAGATCTAGGGTGTAGGGGGAAAAAAGTATCAAATATGATACAGAGGTGGAGAGGGAATAAAGATTAAGAAAGTGAGAACGTAGAAGAAGGCAGGGAAAGAGAGGTGCAAAGAGGATGAGCGAGGGGATGAGAGAGAAATTATTAAAGTAGCAGCGTTGGAGCGTAACCGCAGTCAAAGCTTGGCTTAGTATCTTTTCTGTCCCTGGGCTATTGGGATTCAACAGAACATCTTCCCGCTGTAACAGGAGCCACTGCCAGCACATTAACATGCTCATACTGCAGAGTGTCTTCAGTAAAGTGATAGAGTGAGTGAGAGTAACAAATACAAAGTGGGTGGGTGGGTGTGTGGGCGGGCGGCGGGGTGAGTGGGATTGCGGTGTGTGTGGGCGCATGTGCATGAACTTTGATGTGTGTTATGTCTCATCAGTGAGCCTGTTCGCCTGCAGTGTTCTTCACAGTGAGAGCAGTGAGAGCAGGAGAATCACAGAGAAAGAGAGGAAACAAGACGGTAAAGTACTGCAAGAGAGGCCTCTTTAACTATTAGAACTCATTTCATTCAAACATTTATAATCACTGCCGAGCAGCTCCTCTTTCCCCTCCGCCCTTCTTCTGGAAGTAAACACATTACAACCAATCACCCGATACTTTTGCCAACTCCAAGCACTTGATTTAGATGTAAAAGACGCATATAAAAAACACAGAGCCAGCTACATCAAAAGGAGCATCACTGAGCCTTAATTGAATAGAGACCAATTATTTTTAATGAGTAGAACCGAACGCCCCACTTCTGAGCAGGAGTTCCCTCATTCTCTCCCAGGGAGGACGGGAAAAGAGAAACAAGCGGAGTCCCAGAGGGGAAGGCCTGTATCAAAAACAACAAGACAAAAAAGAGGTAGACAGAGAGGGAGGAAAGATAGAGAGTACTTTTTTTACTCTCTGGGCTCTGCAGAAAGACAACAAAGCCATGTACAGGTCCGCGTACAGTAACAGTAGATGCCGGTGTTGTTGGCTCAGTTAATTGTAAAACCTTAAAGTTCTTTATTACATCTATATTAAAGCCAAATGGTTATTGCAGGCATTATGTTTGACAGCAAATATTAACATTAACACAGAAAAAGCAACTTAAAACACCCACGGCACAGAGATGCATTTGACTAAATCCTGGCAGAGGGAGTTTTGTATTGCAGAGATGTTGTAAACTGTGCCAGCTGTGACCTTTAAAGTGCGATGAAAGCCATTTAGTCTCCCGACACAAATCTGCCTCACTTTAACACAGGTGGTTGTTGAGAAAAGAGGAGAGACTGTGTGGTACCACGGGAAGAGGATTTGGGGAAAATACAGGATATAGTGTTTAACCCGCCAGAACTAATTTAGTGCTGTTTTAAAACCACCACCTGTTTCGTCTGTCGAATGAACGATTAAAGTATCAAACTGATTTTAAAAAAGGAGAACATTTTGTTCCCAGTATTTACAGACAAACTGGTGGGATAATAATTTCAAAGCTCTTGTATTTTAATGAGATGTGAGATATCTTGTATTAAACCCAATGTTCTGACCTGCCAGTAACAATAAGGACGCTCGTGTAGTGTTCAGAGTGGAAACATCTTCTGCAGACTCTGAAGCGGACATTTAGGCCTGATGAAAAATATGCATTGTCAAGCTTAACCCTGTTTTGAAAACAGTGTGTTTGAAATTGAGATAAATGCCACACTAAATCGTTTGTCATTTTTGTTTTGAAAGGTGCAATGTTCTTATCCCAGTCTGACGAATACGTGTTTCACAGCGCAAAGCATTTAATGCCCTTTTCTGCCAACTTACTGTCATAAGAGTTACCACTCAGTGACACACAAGAAAACAATTTAAAAAAAGAAAGACGCTGAAAAAGTTTTGAAAGGTATTACTGAGGTACTTTCACTATTTTATATCATTTCTGATCGGGTGCCAGCATGTTTTTATTCAAATTAGTTAGTAAAGCAATACTTCACACCGTTAATATTATGAACATTTAAATACATCTACTGTATACTCCAGGGTATCGAGTCCAAGGTTGCCTCTTCCACACAGGAGAAAAGGAAGAGAGGAGGGAGGGTGGGGGAGGACAGGTGGATGTGAGAGGAGTATCAGAGGGCACAGCCACAGCTGAGAGGAGAGGAGAGGAGAGGTGAGTAGAGGCGAGCGGAGTGGCCTTCAAGCTGTTTGCAGCTCTTGCCCTCCCTATGTTTATCCAAACAGAAGACCCTGTTTCGTCTACTCCCATGAGTGTCGAGATGGCTGACCTTGACTTGTTTCTGCTGTAACTGAAAGTTAATTACAGAGATGGATGCAGTTACCAGTGCGGCATATTGATTGTGATAAAACTGGAGTGTTTTTGCTCTGTGGTTTTATAGCTCAACACATTTAGATAGCAAGAAAACATACAGGAGCTTTATTGCTATATAGCCTATTCTGTGTTAGGACATACAGTATACTCATAAACTGAATATGGACTCGGTTATATGGACTGCTGTTTTGAAGTTCTGCATATTGACCAAAGTCATCTTGCCAGGGGTGAATTTTGTCCCCTGTCTGACCTGCCTGAGGCTGATAAGATGGCTAAGTAAATGGTTGGCAGACTTTCCTACAGAATGAGGTTGTATTAGTGGTGGTAGCTTACAGTAGTTTTTTATTTATGAGGCCAAAAAGCTAAGAGAGCGTGTGGAGTGTAGCAAACCCACTGCACACTTAGAGCTAGCTAAACATAGCTGATGGTGTCTGACATAGTGGCGTGAAGCGTTACGAACTCCTCTGTGGAGATTGACTCTCTAAACGCAAGAAGAACAGGCACTTAAAGAGGGGCGTGGGAATATATGAGGCTCCATTACAACCCCTGGTATCAAAATGATTTTAAAGCTGTATAGTGTTGCTTTAACCTCATCCTTGTGCATGTTAGCATCCTGGCGTTAGCATTTAGCTCAAATATCAACAATAGGTACAGGTAGCAACTGCAATCCAGATTGTAGTCGCAAGTGATCACATGAGGAAGCACGTTTAGTGAGTGAAGGATAAAACTTTTGCTTAAATGCAGTGGATGGAGAGCTTTGTATTGCAGAGATGTCTTGCTTCATTTCCCTTTTTAGTTCCCCTCTAGATCCTTTTTAAGTATTTAAAAAAGATGTGATGAATATTTCGTTTAACATGATTTTCCTGACAAGAAATTAAAAGAAAAACAACCTACTCTGTCTTTCTCACTGACAAATTCTAGGTCAGGACGATGACCTGTGCGTTAGCTAGCTAGCGTATAAGAAATGAGACATTCAGCCATATTTGTTTTCATTCAGACCCAGACTCAGATAAGGAGTCTTCTGTGTATCCAAAGCAGAGAATGGCATACATGTTAGATGAGTTGTGTAGTTAACGTCTTTGTTTATGCTGTTTGTTAGCTTACTAGCTTCTAACTGGCTGCGTCTGACAGAGCAGTAGCGGCTAGCAAACACACAGTAGGCTAATATCTGCTACTTTTTTACATTGTTTGCTGATAGTTTCAGTAGAAGGTAGAAGAAAGTTTGGCTTCTCTTTGCTTATATTAACTCTTGGTCTCTGTTCCACTTAAGTCCGCTCTTGTCTGCACTAGAGGTTTCCGGTTTCTTTGCCAGTGTTGTTGTGTATATATTGTGTTGTGGATTAGGTTCCAAATTTGTTAGATATTGAATCAAGCTCGCCCAAGGTGAGAATCTCAGATGTAAGGGAAGTGAAGAGACATCTGCCCACTCAGTAGAGGAATGAGAAAACACCTCTCTAGTGCCAAACTTTGCTAAGATACAGTCAGTGTAGTTAAAGTCAGACATATAGATACTTATTGCAGGCATTATGTTTGACAGCAAATATTGCTAACACAGAAAAAGTAACTTAAAACACCCAAAAATACACGGGATGATGTTTAACCCGTCAAAACTAATTTAGAGTAGCTGTTTTGCCCGTCGAATAAACTTTTCAAGACATGAAAGTATCAAACTGATTTATATCAACTGTACAGTTTGTTCCCAGTGTTCACAGACAAACTGGTGGGATAAGCAAATTTCACAGCTCTTGTATTTTAATGAGATGTGAGGTATCTTGTCCCCCAGGTTGCTGCTGTTGTACCTGAAGGCAACACTGTACAAACAGAACAAAAAGCATACCACCCTCCCCTCTTCCAACTCTGCTGTTCTCAGTGCTGCAGCCATCAGGAGAGAAGACAAGCCACGTCCTGAAAGTCAGGGGAGCCTTCATCCTCCTCCTCTTCCTCCTCCTCATTCTCCTCGCAGACTGCACGGAAGGTCTGTTTCCATGACAACAGGAGAATTAAGGGCGAAGGAGCGCCATCCCAAAATGACACATCGGATTTAGGGGCTAGTGAGAAGATAAATCACCCCCGGTGAATTGATAAAAGGAAACGGATTGGATTTTCTGAATTTGAAGCGCGTAAAAAATCCATGTTGATGGATTTAGTTTGTCTGCTTATCCTGCCGCTGCTCTTGTTGCTGCAGAGAGTGACACTAATAAAACAGACGCACACAACAGCTGTCAGTCATGCTCAACAACACACTGAATCAATCACTGCATAGGTGAAAGTTTTTGATAACATAGTCTTTATTCTTAAACAATCACTAACTTCATTCTGATTTTTTATAATCAATGCATATTTTTTATTTCATCTCACAATTCATAATGCATATATGAGTGTGTTCCAATGCAGTGAAATCATCTGCAAACATAAAAATAATAAACTATACTTAATATCACATACAACCGTCTTCGCTCACCCTTTCATACATCAATAAACCCCCCCGAAAGTGCTCTCCTTTACTGCTTTGTCACATCAGCTATTTTTACCTCCTCGCTTTTTTCAAATCCTCTCATTCTGCCGTCAACCGTTGACATCGAGTACATCCAATTTCATGCATTGCTTTAAGTCCACATGTGTCTCATTTGCACGAATATAAACCTCTATAAAAAGATTCTTATATATGCTGGTCTTGCCTGCTGACTTTCAGTGTCACGTCTAATTTGCTGTATGTATCACAGGTTTGCTGTAGTTGTTGTGGAGGTTGAACTAATCTACCGTTAGCTCTTGCGGGTTGCTTCTTGCACCAGCGCTGGACCCAGGCCTCCCCCCCTCCGATCCATGACTATATATCACTGCGGTTCGCTCTGTGCAACTGAGTGTGTGCTATTTTCTGTACATACCACCATCTTAGCATGATTTCCATCCTGATATAGAAGAGATGTATAAACTCTTGCTGACCAAAACATTGCATAAAAAACTTTCTCCCTCATTTTAAAACAATCCTGTATTAGCTCCCACCTTAAAATCAAACAACTCTTACAGTCATGCGATATTCATGCTTTGTCTCGGCACCCGTAATTCCTTTTTTGACCTTCCTAACCTGGCTGGATTTAGCTGTACATCACCTTTATTGACAGAAACACCATTGACCCCATCCCCTTAAACATCGCACCAGTGGCCAGGCTTTGTGCAACGGGTGCTGGGCAGCGAGCGGCCTTTATGTCTGGCCTCATTCACGGAACAATTGTAGGACTTCCTGAGTTAGACAACCTAATTGGGGATTAGGAATGAGCTACACAGCGTACACGGGGCGTACGCGGTGTACCAGTCAATTCACCTTGTTTATACAGCCCTGTCAGCATGTTGATTTATGAAAGAGAAGCTTTCCTCCACAATGCAGCAAATGGCTCATTTCATGGGTCACAAAGCCAGGGGGGGATGGAGGCTGTATGGATTACCATGTCAGACTAAACAAACAGCGAGATACTCTCACCGGGATGACAAATCATCCTCCCCGAACCTGGCTTAATCCAGATTAGCTGGTTCCTCAATGAGACGTTCTGCTTTCATTGTGATGGGTGAGTAGAAATGATTGTACCCTTATTTTGAAAATATCAGGTCAGTGGGTTATTAAACAGTCAGGCACCCTGTCCACCAGTGTTGAGGAATCTTGAATCCTTTCACAATAAAAGTAACAGAAATAGTTCGTCTTCACTGCCAGGCCTACTTAAACAACTTTCATTTTCTTTTTTCTTTTCACGATTTTTCCATATAGTTTAAAAAAATACTGTTGAATACTGTTATAAAGTTTTTAGAGTTATCATTGTAGCCGAGCTTACAGCAGACCGGGTTCGAGTTTCTTGAGGTGCAAATGTGACCGTTTTTGGCCATGGCTCATAGTGCTGATGCTGGTCGTCATATTCCTCTCCACTTCAGGAGAGAATACTAATTTTATTGTTAAGTTTTGACACATCATTACTTAATAATAATCTTGCAAATATTAAGAGCATATTGAAGCTTTATCTCATTGATTCCGACTTGCTTATGTGACTTTCTGTGAAAGTTTTCTCTACTAGCCAACACACCAACCACAGATATGTGTTGCCAGCTTGTTATTACTATTATTAAGAGACATACTAAATTGTATTGCTTGTATCAGGCCTGTCCTGTCATCGCAGAACATAGAGGAGCTCATGTTAGAGTATTTAAAACAGCCCTAGCCATCCTTTTAGTCACATTATTACACTTACAGTACACACCTGAGTAAATTACATCCCACTCTATAAGCGCTCTGTTTCCCCTGGTCCATCACAGAGAACTATCAAATACATTCAGTCTGACCCTCACACCAGAGCAGGTAGTGCGACAGCGCATTCAAGATCAAACTATGAGGAAGGGAAAATAAGAATAAAACACTTTCAAGTTTTAGAAACAGAACTAAAAAACAACAACAACAAAATAACCATGATAGTAACTGGGGTGATCGGATCAACGAATGATGGTAATGTCATAGTTATTACTGACAACAATAACACAATAAAGCATATGAGAGTGCAATAGCATTTAAAAAAGAAATCAATGTATGAAACTTGAACATGTATTAAAGCTTGTTTTTCACAGCATAAATTGGAAATGATAGATATTTGTATTTGTGTGAAGAGAGACCACCATTCCTTTGTTTGTTTATCACAGCTTTTTCTCTTTTTTTTGCATAAAATGTTGGTCAAGTCCTGATTGAAAATGTTCCTTTTCATATATATATAGATATATATATCCTCTGGTTTCATATTAATTCATCTAAAAGGTTTTCACAGGCAAGAGTTCAGTTTTGTTTTTGTTGTCTTGGGTGTACAGTTATAGCTCCTCGACGTCGCAAACGCCCTCGTCCGCCTCAGAGGGGATTGGTGCGTATTTTGGGGGGGGGGGGGGGGGGGGGTAGGGGAGTTTTCCTATGGCCCCTCCCCCTGAGTCAGGATGAGGCCACTCCCCCCAGCTGGAAGCCCCTCCCCCCTCTGCTATGTGGAGTCCTGATTGACAGCTTTCCCGCCGTTCATGGTGGGAGTCCCTGAGCTCTTCCTGGAGCGGTGCTTCTCCTCGATCTCATGCAGTGACGGCTCCCTGTACATACAAACTGTGGTGGAGATGTGAAAAGAGGAAAGGAGAGGGACGGAGAGGAGAGGACAAAGAGAGGAGGAGCTCAGAGAGGGGACAATGGAGAGCAGATTGAAGAGATGGATGTGAAGACAGAGACAAGGTCAGGTGGGAGGCAGCAGGGACAATTATACCAGGCTGGGAGGGATAAAACGGGGAATTAGGGCATGTCAGCACTTTTTTTATTGCATCGATTGACAAGTTTTCAAGATAATATCTATTACACAGAGGTGATTTATAAAAATAAACCTGTACCCACAGCAGCAAATTAATAATAATATATTTATTTTAAATTTGGAACAATTAGATAGTATATATAATTAGATTAGATGAGGAGATACCATGTTTATGCTAAATATGAAGCTACAGCTCGCAGCCAGTTATCTTAGCTCAGCATAAAGATTGGCAACATGTTCATCTACATATACAGAGGCTTTCCACTCCATTCTCCCATTTCAAGTTGCAAATCCGATTGTAAACAATGGCAAGTCAAAAGCTGAACTGAAATGAAATCGGTCTGGTCTACCCTTGCGTCACAAAACGCCGCTCCTGTCGCAACGGGTAGCTAGCGGGCTAACTAGCTAGCATAACTAACGTCGAGTAAGTTAGCCTATTATTTTAAAATATAATTTGTTTCAAGGGCCCTTTCGTTTTCTGAAACATGTGTGTCACTAGCTATTTAATTAAGTTGAAACAAAAACTTTTACATTTTAAAGTGTATTCCTCGGCTGCGTAAAAGTCCACCATTTCATTTGAATTGCCGCGCAATGCATCTCGGGATACGGTGGAAGGATCCATCGGGTGCATCCTTCGCGGCCCGGGAAATGGAGGACGGATTTGTTGGCCGCATCTGAAGGAGCGTTCGATTTTGGACAGCCTTCGATGCGCTTCTGTGTATATATCTATATATATATCTATATATATCTATATATATCTAGATATATATAGATATATATACATACACAGTACATACACATATATAAATAATATATTAAGTGATGTGTAAGGGAGATTTCAAGCTGCTGGTAGATAATTTGTGTCTTACCATTGGACAGGGCAAGGCTTTCCCTATTCACGTGATTATGCTAACACTTCGCTAATTAGCTGCTGGTTGTAGCTTCATATTAAACGAGGCATTACAGATGTAATACGTTTCTCAACTAACCCGCAAGAAAAAACCGAACGGCTGTATTTCCTCTACCTTTAACAAGTCATCAATAGGCCCTTATGATATTCCAGTTCTCTTTTTAGGCATACATCATGAATTTAAAAGACTACTAGACTTTTAAGACTATAAACTACAAATGCGTATACTTTGAACCATTGCCAACCCTTTCAAATTATACCATACACAGTTATTCTTTCTATCTGAAGGGAAACCACTACTAAGCTAATTTTTATAATGGAACTTTAGAGACATAAAAACTTCAGATAGATAAAGTAATATCTGAGTTTTTTTTAAAGATCCCTGAAGGTTGTTTTCGGGGGTTGGTTTGATGAACACAATGCTCTACAATAACCAGTTTTTAATCCAAATTGTCATGTAACTTATAGGAAATCAGAAATGTTAATGACTTGCTTAGTTTACCTAATTTATACTAAATTGGAAGTGCATGCAAAACCACAAGAAGGATTAAACACAATTCTTAAGAGCTTTTCCAAAATTACTTTTGTCATACCTTCGATGGGCCTGGGCACAAAGTGTGACGAGGGCTTAGTCTTTTTGACCCGGTTGCCCTTCATGACTTGCCCCTCCTTGGTGAGGCCCAGGAACCAGGCCCGGCCCGACTCCTGCTGGCGGTACACAGTGGACGAGTAGATCACATAGTAGTTCTCGAAAACCGACTCCTTAAACTTGCACTCCGGCGTGAACATTTCCTGCAGGAAGAGAGAGAGCGAGAGACGTAGATACAACATGTGCATAAAGCTGTTATGATTAAACCCATGCACACACACAAAATTAATTTGTGTATCAGCATAAATATCAGAGACACACGGAGACACAAGCAGCAATAAAACAGACGGCTGATTTTAATGATGTCTCGATTGAGGAAAAATAAAAAAGCTGAGTCTGTTTCTCTCTGCCAATATTGGCTCTCACCACGAGCATGTGTGTTTTGCCAAGGTCAGTAAACATACTGCACACACACACACACACACACACACACACACACACACAAATATCAACAATACAATCAAACGAGTGAGGACTTGAGGGTTTATGGTCATTAAAAAATATATATCTAACTGGTTAGCGCTGTTAATGCGAGAAGGTTCCTGGTTCGAATCCCTGTTTGGATTACACATAGTTTGCATGTTCTCCCCATGCATGCGTGGGTTCCCTCCGGGTTCTACGGCTTCCTCCCGCAGTCCAAAGACATGCTCGTTAGGTTCAGTGGTGACACTAAATTCGCCTTAGGTGTGAATGTGAGCGTGATAGGTTGTCTGTCTGTCGGTTCTGCGACTCCTTGTCATCTCAGGTACTAATCTCGCCCGTCGCCGTCCGAGCAGCGCTCAAACATTGTTCCAAATTTGTCAGCACCAAGTTTAATAAACAGACTATAAAGACCAAACCACCGTAACATCTTCACTGTTTACTAACCCTGTTTCGGGCGCATTTGGGACGTCAGACGGTGACGTAGCAGAAAAAAGAACAAAAGGAGTATACTCCACTGGCAATGAGAAAAGAGACAATCTATAAGTTGGTCTTTCCGGGTCTGAAAAACCTGCGTCAACGCGCTAAATTTAATTGGGAAAGGGGTATAAGTGTCAGCCCTTTGATTGGCTGGCAATCAGTCCAGGGTGTACTCCGCCTCTCGCCCAATGACAGCTGGGATAGGCTCCACCCTACCGCAACCCTGAACAGGATAAGCGGAATAGAAAAAGGATGCATGGATGGATAAGTAATAGTTTGTTGGCTGCATGCACTCATTTAATAGACTGCAGTATTAGCAAAATAAATTAACTTTTCTGGGCTTTAATTTTTTTAAATATATAATACTAAACATTTTAAAGACACACACACACACATCCGAATAATGAGACTGATAGCCTTATTAGAACAGTGGGGAACAATGGAAGATGTTTATCTCTCTGCTTCATTATCAAAGCAGCAAGTCAAGGAGAAAGTCAAGGGGACACGCAGGATGAGGGAGGGTTGACAGGAAAAATGGAAAAGGACCAGATATTGGACACACTGTCAGGACGGAGAGCGGTGCCAGATTACGGCCGTGACAGCTCAAGAGACGAAACAATGTCAACAATGTTAACCGTCTCAAACCCAGAAGAAACGTAGGAGCAGTAATTTGGGTGAGGTGTTCAATTTTAAAGAAGATAGCGGCGCATTGACCTTTAAATAGGCTGGGAAATGTGTGTCTTCACTTCTATATTAAAGTCTGAACTTAATGAAGCAGGTGAGCTGACTAGCGTGTGCCGACAAGGTGGGTGCCAAACCTCATCACCCTTACCACCCGTCTCTGCTCCCCTCCCCGTCTGAGCGCTTCCTGGCTGAAAGAGGCTCAATTAAAAACTAACGGCAGTCAGTTTGAAGGCCAGGGAAGTCGTGTGTGTCAGAAATAGATGCGGTTGATGTGGAACAGCTGGCTCGGTGGATGTTGTGGCGTCTCAGTTTAGGCAGACTCTGGTGTGTGTGTGCGTGTGTGTGTGAGTCCGTGCTGTATTTCATTCATTAATATATCCTGCAGGCTTCTGTGCCCTTTTAAGGTTGTCCATTTGACTGACAGCCCAATTCTGCTTCCTGCTGGAGGTGACTGTTTATGTGTTAGTAAGCATATGCATGTGTGTGTGTGTGTGTGTGTGTGTGTGTGTGTGTATGTGTGTGTGTGAGATGGAAATAGAGAGCAGAGGATAAAGAATGATGGAGAGGCTGAGAGAATTTATGTCTACGCGTTGGATCACCCAAATAATAAATATATATACTGTGTATTTTCTCAGTTATGTGTCGTACTTTCTATTAAAGCAGACAGTTCTGACTTAATTTACTCAGGTTTCCTCTACATTTTGACAACAGAGGAGGAAAGAATCTTATGAGTGATGCGCAACATCTTTCCAGAGATCTACTTTTTTGTTTTGAAGAAATACTACATCAATACAGTTAACACTGAGATCTCTGAGCTACACAAATTATGACCGCCTTATATATACAGTTTATATGGCAAATCTTACAGCATATTTACTCATCCAACAGACACAGAGCAAGTTTAGCATCCTAACAGACTCGATTCTCCAGTCAACTGACGAATGTAGCGAAGTCCAATATCAGTCTCCTTTTAGCTGTTTTTGCTCTCCAAAAACTCTTTGGCAAAATTATCTGGCTCATTAGCTGCTAATTTCTCAACTATTTCCGCAAGCTAGCTGTTACTTGGTCCGTCTGCTGTTTGGTGATGACAGATAGTCTACAGCCGGTTTATCAGGCTGACGAACAGCTGTCTGCTTCGACGAGACAGGGTTGATGGGAGCTGTGAGAGTGGGAAAAAAAACATTCATCTGGGGTCTGTCAAACTGCAAACAACTACTTCCTAATCACCTACACAGTTTTTAATTGTCAGGCACCATCATATCTTCAAGAGCTTAAAGTACCCCATTAGCCCTCTAGAGCAGTACGCTGCAGGATGCAGGCCTGCTTGTGATACCCAGGGTTGGGCTTTTAGAATGTATTCTGATACAGTTACTAATTACCTGTTAAAAAATGTAATCAGTAACCTTATCTGAGTGTCACAATTTTAAAGTAACTTTCAGTTACTTCTGGATTACCTTAATACTAAATCCGCAAATAAAGAGAAAAGACATTTCAATACTTTTGTAATGCGTGAATGCCTGTTTAAATTTTTAGCGGTAATTATGCTCAATTAAATGTTCTTTGTTAAGTTTGCTCTTCACACTACTTCAAGTGAACTGCCATAAACTCATTCCAGTCTGGGGCTTGTGTTTTTACTCACACCATCCCGGGCCACGGCCATCACCAGAGTCACAAACTCTTTTTCAGTAGTAGTAGAAGACGACAGGTTAGCTAACATATTTAAGTGGAATTCTATGCAGCTAACGTGATGTTAGCTGCTCCTGGCAACTTGGAGGAGCGGTGTTTTGAGACTTGTGTGTCGTGAAGTGCATGGTATTATCAGAGACGGTCAGACTGACGGTTTAGAAATGAGACGGCAGATGTTACAGAGCATCTTTGGTAATAAATCTTCATTTTAAAATATATTTTAAAATTGTTATCATGCTAGTAATCCCAATTTCTAATAAATGTATCTGTAATCTAATTACCTCTTTTTTTTCTGTAACTGTAACTGAACACAGTTTTTTTGTATCTTAATTATGTAACACTATTACTTGTATTCTGTTACTCCCCAAGCCTGGTGGTACCGAAAGTCTCTAAGGCCATGTCTACACGTACACAGGTATTATTAAAAACAGATTTTTTGCCTCCTTCGTTTCCCAAAAAATCCCCGTCCACACAAGCACGGTTATAAAAAATCCCTGTCCAAATGAAAACGCAAAAACAGAACAGCAGAAACGCTGTCATGAGAATGCCACACCAACAGGCGGCGATATAACACGGTCATGCAAAGAAGAGGAAGAAGAATTATCGCGGCCAGTCTGAAAAAATCTATTCTGTTGCCTTTGTTCCTCAATATAGTAGATGAGTAACTGTACATATGTGTAAACATGTAAAAAGTCCTGTTAAGCATCACTGTTTTTGTCCCGTCCGTCATTTTGCAAGGAATGTCGCCTCACGAAGGAGATGATGGCGCACAGCCTGACGTCACAAGCCAAAAACAACATTTGCCCTTTCTACACGTTTCCGTGGAAACAGAGTTTCTAAAAGTCTTCACCCTGGCTGGAGTTTTACAAAAGATCTGTTTTCAGCGACCTAAAATGGTGTTTGTGTGTGGACGAAAGGCCGAAACACAGAGAAACAGCTATGTTTTGGAAAATACCTGTGTACGTGTGGACATGGGTAGTATGGGAGGTAGAGCCTTCAATTATCAGGACTCCTTTGAAATCATCTACCAGTCAGGGTACGGGAGGCAGACACCCTCTCTACTTTTAAGAGTCGACTCAAAACTTTCCTTTTTGATAAAGTTTATAGTTCGGGCTGGCACAGGTTGGCCTTGGACCAGCCTCTAGTTATGCTGCTATCGGCTTGGACTACCGGGGGACTTGATACACCGAGCTCCTGTCTCTCCTCTCTCTCTATTGGTATGTGTTCATGTTCCAACTTAGATTATGGTAGTCATTTTCCAGCATTATTTTTGGCTAAAGTGCTACTTTAAGTCTGTATTATCTGTTGTTATTTTTGTTTCTGTCTGTGTCTGTTTGTCTCTATGCATCTTACTAAAAGCAGCATGTATTGTAATGTAATCTATTGTTCATATAAAATGTGTATTGGTGCAGCTTTAAACTCCCAATTCTAATCATAATCAGTGCTGTCTGAAGAATATGTGTACGTGTGTTTTAGCTCGCTACAGCTCAGCAAAAAGAGTCCCCTCGTTTATGAACATCCATTTTAAGACACAGCGGTGCACGGCAGGTTGTGTAAAGGACTCTGCGAAGGTGAGGTCACATGGTCGGCGATGTGGAAACGTCCCGCTAGTCAGCAGGAGGCAGGACGAGCACTGTGGAGAGCTGGCAACCGGGTTTATCTGGGCCTGCTGACACACTGTCAAACAGTAGATGTCTCTCTCTCTGGCGGGGCGCCGGGGGTCACGTCGCTCCTGTCTGGCTGCCTGTGTGTTTGTGTGTGAACATATGTGTTTGAGTGGGCAGGGGGGCAGACAGTGATACATTACACACCAGCAGGCTTTGTCCCTTCTTCGTCTGTTTGGAGCCCAAATCAGGCCGAGAACACGCACATACGCACCCACACAAACACCCTTCCCATCAGCCCGTCTGCTTTCCTGACACGCTGAAGAATCCCCTCCAAATGTTTCCACAAGGGCAACGCTCTGTTACTGTCTACGACGAGGAGCAGTTTAGAAAGCACCCTGGCTGTGTCTCGGGAATGATAGGGGTGGAATGTAAGTGACTTTGAAGTCTTTGACAGAGTACCTTGTTTGTGGATGACTGAGTGGAAATATGGGGTGAAGAGACGAGGTCGGAGTCTCTCGTGATTAATGAGATCTCCTTAATGGACACACGGGAACCACACAACCACACAGGGAAGGGACGGCACAGAAACACACACGGGCACTCGCAAACTCGATGCAACGCGCATGCTGTCGTATATTAAAATGCACACCAACAGGTTTGCTTTGTCGCTCTCTCTGCCAGGAATACGTAATCATCTAAAGTTGTTACCCAAGAAAAAACAGGGAAAATTAAAACAAGACGTGCCACATCTCAGGGCTGTGCTTAGTGATAGTCAACTGATTACAAGGACGCCTATTTATATTCTGTGGGGATGTGAAGGAGAAAGGCGAAGGACTTGTTAGTGAAACTGGGCACGTGAGACTCTCACATCAGGGGTCTCTGTAGGGGGCTAAATATAAATACACACAGACGTCCACCTGATACCCAGTGAACAAACACAATGCAACCAGGGACACAATATAAATGTTTTAGCAGTTTTAGGACACAGCAGTTTACATCATTTATCAGGAAGGCTGCTGCCTCCGTCTTTAGTGAGATGAGATTCTGCAGACTCTCATCTTAATTAGGAAAATGTAGTAAAGGCTCTCTGTGGAGTGTTTGTCCAATAAGACGAGGGGGCTGTTCTTTGATGAGCAGGTACTCAAGAAAACAGCACACTTAAGAAATACATGGATGAGTTGACTGAACAGGGCGGGATTAAATATAATCATAAAGCACAAAATAAAAATGCTAAAAGATGCAGAGATGAGTTGCTAACATTTTTAGGGACAACTTCACGTCTGTGCTAGTTTGATCTGCAAATAAAATCAACAATTGTTCAGGTTAGCGGCACTTACAAATGGCCATGTCTGTCAAATTGTATGGTGGCTTCATGCTACGCCAGTGATCATTAGCTGGGGTGCAAATGTGCAAGATAAACATGGCAATATGCAGACAAAAGCTGGAGAAGAATTATGAAAGCTTAAGCTAAAAAAAATGTCATTACAAGTGCCATTATAAATATTTCATGAGGATGAAAAGCATTAACACATTCAAAGCCCTCAGCAACCTGCGGTATAAATTTGAGTAAGAAGCGATAATAGTAAACTTTGTTTGCAGAAACAGGAAATAAAAGGTAAGAAAGAGGGTCACAGAGGAATGACATGCAACGAGGTAACCGGCTGGAATTGTTTGATGCACGTCAGCTGCTCTATCGTGAGTTTTTTAATGTCAAAAACTGGAGAGAAAAAGCAAGAAATATCCCTCATGATTCTCTACACTCACACAGATTTGATTGAGTTGAAATGTGCGAGTGTGTGCTGTGAGCCTGTGCAAAGTGTAAGGGTGAGGTGAGGTAAGGTGCGGAAAAACTGAATGACAAAGTTAGAGAGCAGGCTGTAATGGATATGAAACTGGGTTGCCAACAGAACTGGGTTGAACGCCTCCTGAATCCAAATCAGATTCTGGCTCCATCTGTTGAGGGTGGCAGCTCTCAGCTCTGCATTAAGGAGCCCTGCTGCTTCCACAGCCGTCCTTTGACTTTGACTGGATAAAGGTGTGGAGGATAAAGGGGGAAGTAGGGGGGCTCCATTTGAATTATGTGCCTGAGCCATTGGTGGATCTGAGAGATTCGGCCTGGTAGGAGGATCCTAGACCTGTCATGGAACCCCCGGGAAGCTTGTTATTATTCTGGGAAAGATTCAGGTCGGGGATTGTCTAGACATTACTTAAACTGAAAAACTCACTTTCTCATTTTTTCTGTCCCTCATCTCTCCTCCTCCTCCTTCCTGTTTATCTTTTTGTCTGCGTCGCTATGAAAGTCAATCACTTTCAAACGAGGTTCTGTCCTGTCCTTCCTTAGCGTCCTCCAGAGAGGACATTAGTGGTTCATGGCGAAGATGAAATACCAAACACGAACTGATGCACCGATTTCATGAAGAAAAATCTTCTTTAGCTATTCTGACATTTAATAGACAAAATAATTAAGCAACTCTTAATATTCGAGGGATTAGTTTGAGCCATAATACACCCTAAAACACAGACTTCACTCAAGTTTTGGATGCAACCCAGCAAAAACTCCTCATAACCATTTTTTTTGTTCTGCACTAAGGAGACGATATAGACAAGGGAGAGGTGCAGAGACACTACTCACAAAAGCCCTTTGTCATTTGTCACCAGAACAAAATCTGAGTCTCTCTCTGACCTTCCACATCAACTCTCCCTCGCTCATCCCTCTGGGGCCTTCAGTGAAGGTTTTACTGCGGCACATTCGTTTTTTTCCTTGACATAAATGAGCAGCAGTAAAATTAGACGCAGACTGAAGGAAAGAGTGAGAACAGTTCAGAGGTCACTGTGTATGTGTGCGCCAAGCCTGTGTGAGTGTGGGACCCTATAGATGGATTGACAGAGATAAAGAGAAATAAATAGAGAGAGATAAAGATAGAGAGATTAGGGCTCCCGAAAATTGTGAACCAAACAATTAGTGGATGGGAAGAGTACTCGGCCAAGTTGTCCTTGGTCGGCTAAAAAAACTGGAGCCCATCGGCGGTCATCTGACAATGATTTAGCTCTGCATGTAAGCACAGCTAACAATCCACTCTAAGATTTAGCCTCTCAACTCCAACTCCATTATCACTTCTCAAATGATTACATTTTTATTTATAATATATTACAGACTGTAAATAAAGACTGTAAATTTCCCCGTTGTGGGACGAATAAAGGATTATCTTATCTTAATAATGTAGTGACAGAAAAGGACGTCATGGCTGGAAGTCCTTTATCGCTAACCGCTAGCTACAACAGAAGCCTTGAAAACTTGTCCGTCGCTCCCAGAGGCTATAACGTTGTCAGACGTTAGCCGAGAGCATGGTCAGCAGGTAAGTTCAAGTCAAGTATAGCGGTTATTAAAAAGACAGTTTGTAGTGTTTCTGTGAGTTAAAAAGGTTTCTGTTTTAAAGGCCATTCTTGACTAGCTAGTTAGTGATTTTTGTTTGCTAGCTGCAGCTAACGAGCGAGGCTAACGCTAAATGAATCGGCATAGAGACACCATTTGTATCCTAACCAACGTTACGGTTTGGTGGACTGTAGCTGGAAAGGTAACAGCTCGTAGCGTATTAATGAAAGTTGAATTTATCATGCTAGCCTATTTTTGGTGCTAGCCTGGGTAGCGTTGCAGAGACAGGGTGACAGACGATGCATTACGGTGTTGAAATTAATTAAACGAAATGTTCAGTCTCTTCAGGCCGCTTCTTTATGCTTAAGTGAAATTCAGATTTTAAAGGATCTTACTTTATAATGTGTTTCTTTATAATGTACACAGTGTTAACAATGTTGGTTACAACATACTTTATAGACCCTGGAACTCAAAGCATTTTGCCCTCATCAAAGTAATTAAATTAACATCATATTAGTTGGGGGAAGCCATTAGATAATTCAATATATCCAGTGACAGATTGAATGATCGATAGCGATAGATTGAAAGTAGATAGATCCATAGATACATGGATTGATAGATAGATGGATACATAGAAAGATTAAGAGCTAAAGAACAGTGGTTACTGCTGTGCAGCAAACTAGGTCATATTGAGAAGTGTTATAAATAATGGAAGCGAGCTCTTCATTGTAGATGCTCAGCCCCCACGCACTTCATCACTAAACACTCCACACAAGCATTACGGCCCGCTCACCCGAGGCTACATCAGCTCCACCTAATTGATCAACAGTAATAGTAAAGAGACCACAAAGAGAAACTCTACCTGACACCGTGTTGCAGGACTAAAGAGAACTGCTTGTCAAATTTGTGTTGCAGCACGACTTCTCAGGAAAATCTCAAACGTAAGTAAGAAAAAGCCTGTCGCATTACCTCGCTAACAAGACAGCTGCAAAGACCCAGGCAGAGGAAGGAAGAAAAAACCAGCAGAGCGTTCGAGTCGTAGGAGGATATCCCTCAGTAATTATCTCCCAGGAGGGAGGCGAGCGAGCGAGAGAGAGCTGTGCATCTCTGCTCTCAGATGTTAGGGAGACAAAACAAGACAACAAATCAAGCGGGGAGAAACTCTAAAGTTAGGAGAGGCTAAACAGTGTAATGGAGACCTTGAAGGAGAGATACTAGAGCGAAATATAAAAATTACAAATAATAATAAAAGTAAATGTGAGTAAGTAATGAGATATGAAAGTGAAGGACTTATTTTATAGCTGTGATTGCGCCAGGAGAGTTCTCATAAAAGTGTGAATACAGAAATGCTCCCCTTTACAGTCCTCTTGAAACACTTGAGAAGTTCTAGCGCTGAATATCACATTCAGAATCTGTGTTGGTAAATAATGGAAATTAGAGGCAGAAGCGGAGGCCCTGTGTGCTTTCATCCAGTGGTTTGCATGTTAATTTAGCCTCTTTATGAGCACTCTGAGGCTCTCCAAGGCTTATAAGCCTCCGTGTGATCCAGCCTACCACCCTGCGTTCTGCTTACCAATGCATGCTAATTTCCCATGCTTCACATCTGAGAACCCGGACCTCCTCCGTATGTCCAGAGACTGTTCTCACTTGCCTTCTTGCAAAAATGCTTCGCCCTCTGACAAACATCCCCCTTCTTGTCATCAAAAAGTAGCTCCAAAAATGCTGGTTAAAACGACGCAGTGAGAGCCAGTTTGACGCTGAATCACTTCTAATTAACAATAATTATGTAGTCTGACGCAAATGATGATTTCATCCAGGGTGGGTGTGTGTGGGGGGTCATACAGTGTCCCTTAACTTGGATTCAGTTTCAGAAATTAAAAGATTGCTGTCTAGGCACGATTAAACTTTAATTAGACGTAGATCTGTGGGTGGAGGGTTATTATAGGCATTATAGTAGAGCTGTGAATTGAGCGCTTCTTTATGAGCATTGAGTTCTGAATGAATCTACCTGGGTGAGTCATTACAGCCTGCGCATTTATCGCACGTCCTTCTCTGAACTTGTGAGAGCTCACACATTTGTCCAGGCACTGAGTTGTCCTCAGGTTGTGCTGAGCAGAATGCTTTTTGAATTTAGTACACGATGCACATTGAAATAAAAAAGCAGGATGTACAGGATTTATATTGTCTATTTCAAAATGTTCGCCTGCAAAAAGTAACATCAAGGGAAAATCAAATATTCAATCAATTATATGGTTGTTTTTTGTTCGACATAGATAAGATATACCAAGCAATTTTTCTCCCATATTTTTAAGCTTTTTTGTTCTTTATTACCTATAAAGATTTTTATTTTTTAGCTGAAGAGAGACAGGAAATATCGGGAGAAGAGAGTGGGGGATGACATGCAGCAAAGGGTTGAGGGCAGGAGTCGAGCCTGCAGCCGCTGCGTCGAGGACTGTAGTCTCTGTATGTGGGGCCTGCTCTACCCACCGAGCTGAACCAGCACCCCTTGTTCTTAATTACCTTAAAAAGATCATATAACTTGTTACTTAGACGTTATTACTTGTCTGGAGTCACTTAATGCTTGAAACTGGAATTACTAGAATTATAAAAGTACAAACCTGCTTTCTTAAAGTCAAAGTTTTTTCATACATCGCAGCCTTTTCATCTCTTCACTTATTAAGAACAGACTGTGGGATTCACTGTGTTGCTGTCAATCTTACTGCACAGAAGTTAAAGGTATAATAAGTAGGATTTTCCTAGAAAAATAAAATATAGATGTTTACAAATATAATATAAATCATCACTTATGGGCCTTCCTAGGCCTTTTTTACATCCAACAGGAGGAAAAGCGCAGGTGTTTATAGTAGCATTAATGATGGCTGAATTCCATTTAGCTGCTTCAATTTCATGGTCCTGGTTGTGTGCATGCTGACTGCCTGTCAAAGTTATTATTAACACCTGTGCTTTTCCTCCTGTCGGATGTAAAAATGTCCGCTGTGAAAAAAAGCACGTTCATGTGTGTTGGTGAGTGTGTGAGCAGACCCTTGTGAGACCCTTCCCTCTGCATCTATTCTGAGTGGTTCAAATTAGCAACTGGGCCCCATTCAGACCGGCAAACATGGTGAAAGGGCGAAAGAGCGATGCAGAGTTGGCCTTCTTTCTGTTGGACAGGTAGGTGCCTCAAACCGGGTAGGACAAGCTAACCAGAGGTTAGAAGAGCCCAGGAGGAGGGGCCCAGTTTGAAAGTGTTGTTGACAAAATGCAAGAAAAAATCCTACTTATTATACCTTTAAAGAGAACTATAAACTTTCATCTCTGGGGAAAACACTGTGAGTTAACTGTTGTACAATTCTTTTACATCCCAACAATGATATTTGCCTCAACATAAGTTTGACTGTTTCTGCTTTTTGTGTAATAAGAGAACATTTTCTGTGTATCCGAATAAATGTACTTCAGTCAGACAACTCACGTTTGTAACAGTTTGTAATGTTTATTGCAGCTGCAGGACATAGCTTGTGTTTGGCGTCGCTCTATTTGTTAGTCATGTAGCTGAACTTGTTTTGATATACCAGTAAACATTAAGCTTTGCTAAAGACGATGGCACCAGCATCCTCTGAGAAAAAAAATCTGTAATATGCCTGAACGATGAATTCATTTTGACCTTATTGAATAATGGGATGTCCTACCAGCGAGTTTCTCCTGGTGTCTTCAAAGATGTTGCCTAACTTTAAAGTTCCCATGAAAGGGCTAGCAAAGAGCAGTTTGGCTCTGCATATTTATGTTTCCCTAAAAAAACGAGGCCAGGAAGGACTTTGATTTGATGACGTTTAAAGTAGCCAACAGCCTTGAATGGGAGGAAAATTTATATCCAAACAAAGCAAGCTAGTGCATTGGCCCTGTGTGCAATGGGAAAGGGACATAAAAATTTGAAAAAGGTTTCAATGGATGAAAATGTAGTATCGCCCCTGAGTGGGGATGACTCATCATCGCTTTATGACATGAAGGAGATAAAAAACTCAAATATAAACTGAAATATCATCCAAAACACCTACAAAACAACCTTTTTGTCTTTGTTGAGAGGGGCCATCAGCGCAGCACATACGCAATAAAAAACTAAACAAATATTTAAAAGTAAAAATTCTAAATCCCATTGGCAAGTACAATTTTCCGATTTTATTGACATATATTTTTGCTATTTTAAGTAATAGTCGCCCCTTTTATTGCTTACAGTTCTTTGTTTTTGACAGCTGACTGTTGCACAGTGTCTCTCCAGCAGTAAAGCGGCTCCCTTATCAATAAATGTAAGTTGCAATATGACAGACTTTAGCTTCGCCGGCGTGTCCTTCACAGATTCACAGAGAAAGAAAAAAGTGTAACGGGCAGTTTGTGAATTCCAGTTCTTGCCAGACATTTATCAAAGGTGTCTGGCTGTGAGACGGACAGCAGAAGTTTGTGGTTTGCACATCCGCCCCCCCCGGTCCTCTCCTTTCTTCTTTAACACTTTCTTCAACTGGATTAGGAAGCATGAGACTGGAGGTTGCATAACCATGCCAACTAGGGATATGTTCCTGTCTCTGTATCTCTGCACATGCCCCCTCCCCATTTCTCTCCCTCTCCCTCTTACACGCGCTCTCTCCCACCGCAACTCATTTCCACAAACGTGCTCCAGAAGCATATCTGCATCCTCAATGCAACAGCTACGACTCCATGTTTTCTCCAGCTGACATCTGTGACTGTGTCCACCCCCGGCTGTGCATCTGCTACCCACACCAGCCTATACGCTTCTCCTATCTTAACACTGCAAATAAAGCATGCATGTAACACAGTATATACTCCCCCACTGAGTCTGAAGATGAGGTTTTTTTTTTACATGAAGAAGGATTTATGCTAATGTGGTGAGATCATTTCACTTTTTTGGGGCCAAGGCTTTTATTGTTATACAGCTAATGCAAGGAATTTTTCCTGTAAACGATTGACCTGAGAAACAAATTAAAGGCTCACACTGCCTTCTTATAAAAAGGATATTTTTGCAGTGTAGTCTCCTTTCATTACACAAAGAATCCTGACCAGGAATCAGGATGAGAGTTGGATGAAGCGACTTCAAAAGACGAGGACATTCAGGGGAATTTCTGTTTACTGCCGCTACATAACGAGCCTCCCTCCGTAAGAAGGAGCAGTTTTAAAAAGGGCTGAGCATTGAACTTAACTGTGAAACATGCACGAGGCTGCTTCAACAACAAAGAGGGGGGGAATTGCTGCACGGCAACACAAAGGCACATCTGAAGAGCTCTTGAATGCAGCACAGATGAAAGGGTTTAAAGAGTCTTTTCTGCGGCAGGATATTAAAAGAGGCAACAAACAGAACAAAACCCAACACGTGTAAATGAACAAATACACTAAGTTAACAGTGCTGCTGGTGCAAGGCGTTGTGTCTTACCGAGCTGTAGAGCATGCCCTCGCCATTCATGCCAATGTAGAAGCCACTCTTCACTCCCTGGATGGCCACCACTCTCAGACCCACGGGAATAAGATTAAACAGGGCTGCAGAGCAGACAGAGGGAGGCAGAGAGAGAGAGCGGGTCAGGCAGACACATCCAAAGAGGCAGAGACAAAAGAGAAGCATCACACAGGAAAGACAGAACGGGACAATTGAGTTTTCACTTAACTCTTGTAGACACGACAGCCTGTGATCTCTGTTCTCTGGCTATCTGTCAGCAGTAAAGTGAACTGCACAGGACATGGAAAATGGGAACACTGACTCACCGAGTGCAGCAGGGACGAGCGTTAATATAAGTGAACTAGTACAAAAAAGATGGCAGAGCATCCACAGAGCATCGCTGCTGTTTTATACAGTACACTGTATATATTTGGCTTATTTGATGAAAACATGGCATTAATTACATTTTTTTACACGACAGCTCTAATTGTACACATAACATGACATAATTGTCAATGGCGAGCCACTATAACTATAAAATGAGTTCAAGTATATCTCTGTCACATAAAATATTTATGACTGAATCATAAAAGTAGAAATATCCAACATGTCCGTTGTGTTGTCTTTGGCGACCCCTGTGGTAATATGAGGTAACTGCAGCAGGATCGTTCCCAGACCTCAAGGGAACAGAAATCCAGACAGTTTTTTTATGGTTATTCTTCATCTGATTGTCGAAATGTATTTCTTCTTCTTTTGATTTTTTAATTTATTTATTCTTATTAAAATTTTGATGGAGAGGACAGTGGAGGTGTCAAAGACGGGGGAGGAGTGGAGCCCAGGGCCGCCACATTGAGGACTGAGCCTCTGTACATGCGACACGTGATGTAATCGCTGAGCTTAACCGGCGCAGCCCTTTGTCTTTGGATTTTAACTAAAAAAGTTATGATTCTGAAATAAAGACTTGAAAACTTTAAGCTATTACTTATTAGATGCTGCAACCCAAAATGACCACCCAGTAGGCTTTCACCCCATTTTCTTTCAAACATTACTGAAGAAGCTGAAAGACAAAGCTCTTGATGTACCAGTCAATCTACACTCCCACCGTCACCTGTGGTCATAGGCTTTAGGCGAGGACAGAAAGAATGAGACTGTAGCTTCAAGTGGCAGAAATAACACTTGGAGGCTAGCTTGGGGTAGAGACGTTGCTTTTCCCTTCGGAAGGAATCAGCTGAGTTTGTTTGGGCATCTGACTGGGATCAGGGGCGTGTCTAGACTTTTTTGACTGGGGTGGCCCAACTAGGGCAGCCTAATAAGTTGATTTGAACTTAAGTCCCGCCTCTGACCAGGCAGATAGATAATCATAGTTTAGGATTATGGGGTGGCATTTGAGGTGGCCAATCAGATTTCAGGGGGGCCCATGCCACCCCCTAGAAACGCTGACTGGGATGCCTCTTAGGTCGCTTTCTCATCGAGGTTTTCCAGGCACGTCCGACTAAGAGAAGACCCAAAGGTAGACCCAGAGTTTGCCGAGGAGAATGGATTGGTTTGAAGGGATATAACTGAAAATGCGGACATTTGTGACATCATCTTTTTCCATTTAAGCCCTGCCGGCGTTTTACAAGTAGCATGAGCGCTGATGAAACAGCACTGACAGAAACGTTTCATGTACAACTCCCAAGACTGCTGTAATTTCATGTTCATGTCGGACACATCGTTCAAAGCGCTAAGCTTAGTGAGAGAATTGGTCTTCAGGGCCTTAAATGTCTAATGAGGCGTAACGTAAGGTCAACCAGGGAGACTGAGTATCTTTATCTATTTACTCTCTCCTTCCATCTCCCTCTGTTCTCCTCTGTGAACCAATCACCTTGTTCGTTTGGCAGCAGAAAGAGGAACAGTTTGAAACTATGTCTACTCTTCTCGAGACTTCTCTTCAGCCAGTTCACCACCACAACCTCTTCCCAGTGAGCTTGGAAGTCTCTCTCCATATCTCATCCATCCAGATCTTCAACATTGTTTCTCACCCTTTGCGTAGACCCAACCGGGGGGGGGTTATTTCTGTACAGCTTAAGACAAATCCGCCCTCTAAAAAATGTGACATCGCAGTGGGGTTTACATCCCGTTCAACTTTCCTGTGGTGCACAACGTCTGGTAATTATGTTACAACTCTTTTGATTAAATCTGTCCTGATTTAAACAACACAATGCTTACAACACCAGATTGTGATCGTTATAAATACGCTTTAGAGCTGAACAGAAACAAAAGACGCCCCAAATTTAAGAAAAGTATTTATAATTACTGACAAAGACTTTCCATCCAGATTGTATCAGAACGGTAGACTGAGGATGTCAGAAACAGCTACACTTGTTTTCTGACGTCTGAACATCTAACAGGCTTTATCTCCTCTGGAAACAACACGTCTCATTTTATTCTGCTTAGTGCTCCTAGAAACGAATTACTGTTATCTCTGCGGGTATGCTCTGTTGAATCTGAGGACTGAACTGTGACTTTCATGGGCCTCGGTTTGATGAGGGTGTGAGGACACGCTCAACACGCGGCAGGCTCCCCGTATTGTCGGGATGATTGTTCTGCAAGTGGCGATGGGGACTATCAGATAAAGCTGGCAGGGACGAGAGGAGACGTGCCAACACGGGTCTGTCCTCCGAGCAGATTCAATTTCGCTCAATAAATATCGACGGGCTGCTTTCGCCTGCCAATGCTTTCACTCTGCCTTCGGGCCAACAGTTTGGGTGATACACACAGGCGACTCCTACAGTTACCCTTGAGGGTTGGATGTTTGGGGTTTAAAAGGCAGAATGTCAGTCCATTAGCACCTTGAATTTTGTTTTCTCAGGCTTCTCAGTCCACTTTTTTATTCTCTGTCATGACTTTCTCCTTCCCCTCTGCGTGTTCCCTCGCTCCTCTTTCCATTTGCCTTTCATGGCCGCTGCTGCCTCTGTCGCTCTGATGTCTGGCACCGTCTCTCAGAGGCTGTCACGTACGACTGAAACCCAGGAGGATTCCACCCAGAGCACCTCCACCAATTAAAACATGTTCTAGCTTTTGCTGTGCAGCCGTGTTTGCAATAGGCACCTTAAAAATACTCAGCATAATAGCTTGGCTTGAAACATCGGAGCGAAGAGAGACCTTGTCCACTATAATGCTGTAATTGCGCTCTGCAGGCCCTGCTCCTCATTTGCCTGCCAAAATATTAAACACCTGACAGGAGCTGTCATTCAGCTACCTTCTTAATGTCCGGCTTTTCTATTTGCAGCTCCAGCAGTTGATGGATCCAATAATTACAGCTGCGCCGACCACCGTTACAGTACCTGATGACTATTCTGAAGGCGATTCCTCTCTCCTAATAACCTCAATCCTATCTCTCACCGAGGAAGCAGAGCAGCTGGGGCTGCTTGGAGGGAGAGTTAAAGAGATTTCCAGGGATCTTCTATCGTCAAAGTGCCAGACAAAATCGGTTCAAGCAAGCCAATAAAAGGAAAAAATCCTTGAAACGGCAAGTCGTTCCAGAGGAGTGGTAATGGGCTACAAGCAAATCCTGCAGGTAGGCTAAAGTAAGCGCATTTGATGTGAGGGATACTGGCGCACCAGGAAATAAACCCTGCAGGAGTGGTTTGAGAAACACTGAGCCAAACTTCAAATGCCAAGAGAGGAATGCAAATCCAGAGACGGGAGAGCTGCTGTTCTTTATACGCAGCGTTAAATGCTGCCTTAAGTTACATTCTGGTGACTCTCCTTCTGCATGCCGGAGTCCATAGAGTGCCTGAAATCGTCGCCTGGGTCGTCCACTAATAAAAAAAACCTCTCGCAGCGTCCCATCCATCATGAGGGAGCATCGCAGGCAGACGGAGTGTGAGCGGCTGATACCGCAGGTTCCTCATACCCAGGAATAGAGCGTCAGTGTGAGCAGGTAATTACTGCAGGCAATCATCTGATGACAATCAAATTAATAACTGCTCAAATTTGAACACGGGTGTTAATCAGCTGGATGGTGTTTCACAGCCTTTGCAGTTAGTTTAGCCAGTCAGCCATGCTTATCCCTGCGGCAGTGCACCATATAACAACCGTTTTATTACGTCTTACCATTTACTGGATATTTAGGGTCATACAAGTCCGACTGCGTGAGTTGCCTCAGCACTTCTTCATTCAGCACACAAATAAAGCACATATGGAAGTGAAGCGCACTCAGGGCTCAGGTCACACCTAGTATGCAGGCGGCATCATCCTGCTCCTCAGTCCCTTCCAACTGAACCTCCCCTTGAGATAAATTACTGTATTCTACCTGTCGCTGCTGAGGACGCTGCAGGTCAGAAGGTGGTGCAGTTCAAGGGTGGGGGTAATCTATTATTCCAATAATCCAGCCGGCAAATCAATAGTTCAGAGCGAGACCGGAATACCAAACGTACCGCATCCATTTCTATCTCTCTTAATCACTCTCGCTTTGTCTTTCTCCTTCTTCCAGTCGCTCTCATTGCACCTCCTCTTCTCCTCGTCTTCCTTCGGACCGTCTCCGAGCTCGAGGCCTCTCACACGGAGAATTATTCATTTGGTACAAACGGAGAAGGTGGTATTTTTAGTTTCCTGCGGCTGAATTATTCACCGCATCCCTCCGTCCCCGGGCCAGTGGGACTGCTTAACAAGAGGATTACGGAGAGGTGGGGAAACCCTTGCATTCAACAAAAACCTCATCAGCAAAACCCCTTGGAAGCACAATGGAGGCTCCGAAGAACAGCGGTGTTTCTGAGGTACACAAAGGGAATGTGGGTGCTGTTTTGGATTACTTTTTCCCGCAATCCTTTCTGTTCCGACGCCTCTTCTTTTATGCTTTTATTTCCACTGAATATCCGTCTCCTCATAAAATATAAAACGTCGAGTGACAGTTCTTTCTCACCGCATGACTTCTCCGCTCCGGCAGCTTTGGCTCCGGCTTCCTTGAAGATTGGCAGGATGTTTTAGGGAAGAAAGGTCATGATTGGTTTCCTGTCTGGCTTCTCTCCAGACTGGGTGTGTCGTCATTATCGCTTTGGCGGCCATTCTCGCGCTGATATATATCTCTACTTTGATACTCCACTTCCTGTAGAGGACCGTTCCAAATGCCTATATGTTTTAATATAGAAGCCAGACTCTACTGACTTTCCTCTTTTCTGTTCCTAAGAGGATTGAAGGGGTGTGTTCCCTTTCGGAGAAAATACCCTGAGGACTATTTATCCTGTGGTAGCCCACTATGGAAAGTCGATCGCTGGTGAAATATTGCGTTCAAGTGTTTCGGGGAGGGATCTTTGTGACAGCGAGGGAAGCAGTTGTTTCATGCGAGGGGGTTTTCCAGGAAGGGATTTCTGCTGTGATAATCACACGCTTCTGAGATGAATCAATCAAAACAACGTGACATTTACAATCATGCAGTGTACACAGCAGAAATGGTTTACTCAGAGAAGCCGGGGCACGGATATTGGAATTAATTTCACTTAGGGAGAGAAATCTTAACGCAAGATGCTCCATAAATATTCGATGTACTTACCGTGAAAGGTGCGCTTTTAGGATGGCTGGATCAGAATTTATAAAACATCTAAGTAGATTCAGACAATTTTATGTGTCCTGCATAGTGTTGCATAAGCAGCTGCAGAAAGGAGGCCATTCTGCTTTGTGGAATTTGGTGAATAGCTCCCTTTTTTTATACTGATAATCCAATTCAACGAGGGCATCTTAAACTAATTTTGGAGTGCTTGTGGCTGGCGTCAGTTATGTAAGAATTAAAAATGATAAAGCCCAGCATATAAAAGGTGGTAATACATTACATAACCAAGTGACTCATTGCCATTAAATCATTTATGCTGGATGCCGTAGCTCCCATAGTGCCCCACTCACTGTTGTCGCTGTTCTCGTCCTTGCTGCCGTCGATGGTTCCATCCGGCTGCATCTGCAGGTAGAAGCCCTGCTGGCTGAACAGTCGTGTCACGATGCCTTTCAGCTGCGGCTCTGGAACACACACGCGCACACACACACACACACACACACACACACATATACGCGCACACACACAAGCCGTAGGCCAAAACCACAGCCCCATCCCCACCAAGAGTATGTCAGAAGGATATTCTCATAAGTGTGACAGAAACACACAAGAGCTGATACCTGTGCGTTCAGTGTTTGCACACTCACTGCTGAAATGTTTTACACACAAATGTTCACAAACATATATGTACGGGGTTCAGTTAGTTAAAAAAAGTTGGCTGTGGAAGATCGAGTGTACCTGCAGAACAAATAGACTTTTTACCCTTTAAGTTGCTTAATGAAGCATTTTTAACATTTAAATGTTTTAATTGAATATTTTGAATTTAAAAAATAATCGTTTAATGAAAGAATCTCTAAATCTATCAATTAAGTACTCCATTATAAGTAACCATTCAGAAAATGAGCAGTGAAAAAGTCCTTTTGTTCTTGTGGGACACTCCAGCCTCCGCAGAGTTCTGCTAACAACATAACTTAAACTTACAGCTCCTCAGTGCTTTATTTAACTCTTACCAGCTACTGAATATTAACACCACTATGATGGACACTTGTGATGAGTCATCTGAGACAAAAATCCCAAAGTGATTCCACTGGGAGGCCTTACGATGAGATCGCTCATGATATCTTACTACATGTAGAGAACTGGCTGCATCATTTGGGACTCTGTAAACTCTTCCTGCGATGTTACACTGACATGCCGATGGGTTTATTTGGTATGAAGCAACTGCATTTTTGTGTTGATATATCTCTCTCTCTCTTCACCAAGACTTTACAGGCAACAGATTCTCCCATGGGATCCCCTGTGCTCGTCTCCGACCTTTAAAAAGGAAACTGACCTAAACTTTCCAGAGTTTTTTTTACCCCACTCCCATAACCCTGAACAGACCTACAGCTTTGAGGCTGTGACATTTGGCGCCCGGCCAGCGTGCTGTTCGAAGCGCTCAACACTTCAGGGGGAGCAGGTGGAAACACGGATTAGCTCGGGGCAAGGAAGACCTCGGCTTCAGGCAGAGCCAGGAAAAAATGGTGTTTAAAAAACTGAGGGGGAAAGGTACGTTTTGTCTCCATGGTGCGTCTAATAAATCAGTTTGTTTGCATCACTGTTAAAGTCGGGTTAAGACGTTTGGGATTAACAAAACTAGTTTGTTACTACTTCAGTCGTATTTATACAAAGGTTTACTGTACAACGAGGCGCCACAGCTGAGCAGAAACGTGTCGTGTTTGCACTGGCAGAGATTTGGAGACAAGCTCCATTGAAATGAGACAGCAACTCAGATTCTGGATGTTACTAATCCTTTGTTTATTCTGCCTGACAAAAGGAACAAATTATGTGTTTGTCACAGTTGAATTCGAGCTCAGTTTCAGCTTTTGTGCCAGAAAAAAAAAAAACATTTAGGAACTGCAAAGGCTTTAAAGCGCTCACAACGGTTGGAGTAAAGGAACATGAGTGTGCCTGTTTGTCCGCCCAAGGTCGTAAGAAAACTTTGAGGTCGTGCAAATATGTGCGGATCATTCGGGCGCGTGAAACCCCGAATGATTTGGAGGGAAAAGACTCCAGGAAAAAAATCTAAGTTTTAGCCAGATGCGTCTTAAACAGTACGAGCAGATGTTAAATCTTTACTTAAAGCTGATCACTGCTATAATTACTGGTACAAAGGATCTATTTATAATCTACAGAAGAAGAGCGTGTGCAGGAAAGAAAGCTCAAAGAAAGTGAGGACAGTGACCTCAGCTAGAGAGTTCACCTCAACTGTACATCAATCTAACCATCAGTCCCCAACTCACCTACCCCCTGGGGTGGGGCCATCAATTCCTGGGACAGGCCCCTTCATCATCCATCACAGGCAGGGTTAGGAGGATGTGTGTGTGTGTGAAAGCACATGAGAGTGTACACATCAGTAAATTACATGTGATAACTACACTTCCATAAATTAAGGCCTCAATGTGGGCCGGAGCAGCCGCTGACGGCTCATCAGTTCCAATCATTTAACAGAGAGTGTGTGTGTGCTCTGTGTGTGCGTGTGTTTGTGCAGGTCTAACCTCCAGGGTTTACAACATTTGTTTGTGCGTGAAACATGTTCCTCAGAGGCAACATACAGCAGATCATCCTGTAGTGTGTGTGTGTGTGTGTGTGTGTGTGCACGGGCCATTAAAACGTCAATAAATTTACTTCATACCAATACAGAAGGACAAAAACATTTAGGGAACGTCGACAAATGGCGTCATGACCGTGAAATGGTGAATGATCACCTGCTCTGATATAGTGTTTGACAGGAGGAAACACATCATATCACCAGTATACAGTTACAGCAAAGAGCCGCTACTACACGTACACAGGAGTACTTGACACATATTTACAGACACAGAACAAGGAGCGAGGATAAAGACTTGATCCGACAGCGACTGACAAAAGAGGAGAATGAGGCAGAGACAAAAATGAGAGGAGGCCGAGCCAAAGACGAGGAGAGGAGAGAGAGGGACAGAGGAGGAGCGACAAACGACGTGGCTTTAGCTACGAGGAGAAAACAGCTACGAAAGTAAGCTTAAAAAATCCACGAAAAGCCACACAGAAGAAGGAGGGATGAGAGAAAAAAGAGAGAAAATCAGCAAGGGAGAGGGGTTGTCGGCTGTCAGACAGGTGTTAAAGCCCCCCGCCCCTCCCTCCCTCTCTGTCCCACCCCTTCCCTCCCTCCCTCCCTCCCTGGCCGAGGGGGAAGTCGACATGGGCGCGAGATGGGGGTGGAGACGAGAAGAAAAAACACAGCACACACGGATGGAGGCTGAGCTACTGACCTAGCCTGCAGCCCTTATGGGACACCTGTGGAGGTTTCGAGGGTGCATCTTACGAAGTTGGGGGGGGAGGGGGGAGGATAGAAGGAAAAACAACAAGTCTTTTAAACAGGCAGAATTCATGAAGTCTCCAGCGTAATCGGCTGTTTATATGCAAAGATATGGCAAGGCATCAGTGGACATATAAGGGTGATTGAGTAGAGGAAATAGTGCATCTGTCTCTCTGTCTGGGCGTGTATGTGTGATTTGAAGGGAGTTACCTACCTGCCAAAGAGTGTCTGGAGGCCTGACGGGCTCGTTGTCTGTCTGCTTAGGTTTTTAATCAGGCATTTTGTGGCAGTTTTGGGCGCTAGGATCATTGAGGCTGCACGACGACAGGGATTTAATTTAGTCTGTCTTTGCTGTCTGGGTGGGTGTCTATCTCCCTCGTCCTCGCTTCCTGCTTTAAAAAAAAAAGCCGTCTGCCTCATTCCTCATCAGTCTGTCTGCAGGACTGAGAGACTGTCATTCATCACACCACTGATTTCGTGGATTCCAGAGGGGCGACATGCACCGCCGGCTTGTTATCTGTGCACCGTGCAGGACAGACCCGGAGGACTAGGGGGGAAAAAAAGTGGGGGGGAGAAGGCTCTACCACAGAGTGTAGTAGGCAGGCACGGAGCCTGTGTCTATCAATACAGCCGGAGTAGCTCTTAATCACTACAGCTAGACCTCCCTTCACTGCAGTAAAGCTCCCTCTCTGCAATAAACATTTAACCATTAAAACATTTAATCTGAAAAGAGCCTTGGTGCACTGCGGTGCAACTTATCTCCCCTCATGTACCCTCTAATCTGCCGTTACATTGAATAAGACAATTTAAAGCAGCCTTTTTTTGAGTGTATTTAACTTGTGTATGTGTATGTGTATGTGTGTGTGTGTGTGTGTGTGTGTGTGTGTGTGTGTGTGTGCATGGAGAGGTGGGGAAGGGAGGGGGTGCAAAATTTAAGTGTGCATAATCAAAGGCTTACATATACTAAATGGCTGTTGGAACAAAACCTGCACAGGCTTTACAGTGGCATCAGTTTGCTCCAGGGTGATTGATTATTCTGATCAGAGCACAATCACAATAAAAAGCCAAAGGGGTAACGTCACAGCATATAGATCATTTCCTATACATTAAGGCTGCCCTGCGCCTCTATATGGAGGAGGTTTGTGTCGTGCAGTGGATCGACAGACAACAAGAAGACCTAATGGAACAGGTGGATTTTTCGCACCGCGGAGAAAATCTACCTTCTCCTCCGGTTCAGACTGCAGTATAATGCCTCTGCTCCAAAGAGGGGCGGGGTAGGGGGAGTGGGGGGTTGGGGGAGAACCGCTTCCATACGCACACATAACACACATCTGTTCAAAAAAAATCTACATGACTGACCTGGTCGCCGCCGAACCGGTCTTTTCTTGCCGCTGCAGAAACGGACTTTGCTGAAGACCCCCAAGAAATGCCTCTCGCACAGAGAGCGGGGGTCTTTGCTGGGGCTGGGGCGACGTTTCGAAGTCGAGACCCGGTCGCTGTTCGACTCCCTCGCCTGGCGTTTCTGCCGGATCAGGGAGCTGGCGATCGCGGCCATGTCTCCCCGAACCGAGTCTAGAAAAACCGAGAGTCTGGTTCGGCTGAGGCGGGATGTTGGTGCAGCTTCTTGGCGCAAAAATAAAAAGGGGACAGAGTTGATTGTGTGTTTCGGTCCACGAAGTTGTTTTTTTTTTTTAACCAAATGTCATCCTGATCAGAAAATCCACCGAGTTCCGGACATCATTGCGCCTCAGGCTGCATCCTCTTGCGGGGACAGAAGCGTGAAATTCAGCTGCTGCGAGTTTGTGGCACTCAGGGCTTCGAATCAACAGCCAGCGATCTTATATAAAACATAAATCTACGGGCTACAGGCCACAGGGGCCGACATGTGAGCCGTGCATACATGCAACAGTGTCGATAAGTTGATGCAGCTGCGTGGCATCGGACAGCTTCAGGTATTCCAGGTGAACAGTGCCGCGTCTGGCCAGCACGACTTCGTAATCCTCATCTGCACAGCAGCCCTGTCCTCAGGCTTCCCGACGCCGTTTAATTATTCGCATCAACCTAAATCCATGCACAAGCCGCTCGTGCGTGGCCGGAGAAAGGATCCGAACTTTTTTTCTCCACCCGCCTAATTATTTACTCCATGCGCAGAGATGAATGAAAAGGATCCGCTGCTTGTCCCGGAGCCCAGAAATGTGAGCCCAGTCTCCGGTTCCGTCGATGATGGCACCGGAAAAATGGAATCCACAGCAGCAGAGGGCTACTCTGCAAGGCTGCTGCAGAGATGTAATTCAAGCCTGCAGGGAGGGATTGTCGGTTGAAAAAAGCAACAATTAGTTGAGGCGAACGCACGCGGGAGTGCTTTCTGTTGTAGCGCACAAATAATAAAGTAGCTCGCGCATTATTCCCAGCGCGTCCCGGATGGACGGTGTCGGTGTGTTACATCGCCGACAGCGAGAGTGGACGGTCGCGGTCCATATCCTCCTCTCCCTCTGCCTCTCTCTCTCTCTCTCCCTGCCTCTCTCTCTCTCTCCCTCTCTCTCCCTCTCTCACCCCCTCTCTCCCTCTTCAACTCTTTTAACGCAATCATACGTGATTGAGGTTCGTATTAGGAATTCTCGGGGGGCTGTACAGGGAACGACAGGTGATTTACAGGAAGAATAAAACATTTAAAAGGGAAGGAATATGCTGGGTGGGTGTTTCTGCAGGGGCGCGCTGGATGTAGTCCTTTGGGACACTGTGCGCATCTAAAAAGGGGTGGTGATCTCACATTTGTCTCTTTGAATTACAATTAAAAGCCAGTCTTAAAAGCCAGTATTCAGACGGGGCACGTCGGTCAGCGAAGAGGCCGCAGAGAAAGCAGTGTGCATAAAGAGAGAAGTCCTAATCAGCTTACGCAGCACTCTTATCCTCATAGCTCATTCTTATGGGACATAACCAGCATTCTGTTCTCTCAAACCCCGGGGTCACACATGCCATACGAAACATATTAACTCGGGCTAAAAGGATTACCTGCAACAGGTTTCAGCACACTGAGAATGAACCTCAAACACCAGTGATACACTGAAGACTCAGACTGTGACACAACATGAGGGGGAATGGGATTTAGGGCTTATGGAAATGAAATGGACCCCGATGATACACAGAAACATTACAAATATCATCCCCAGGAGCAGCACGATAGTTTTTAACCCTAATACTGTGACACAACACTGCCCTTTGCAGGAGAGAAAGACAGAGCACACCTGAGCGTAAGTGCATGTGTGAGTGTGTTTTCTGTAAGAGATCACATCAGTGGTTAAGGATAAGTCTTGTGTGTGTGTGTGCCAGCATCTTTCTGTGAGCATGCCTCTGGTTCCATGTTTAGTATTGCATGGGCTGTGGAGCACACACGCCACACATAACACACCACCGACACACACACGCACGCACGCACACACACACACACACACACACTGTGGGAGGAAGAACACGTGAGTCTTCAGCAGCACAGCAAACCTCTCTCTTCCCCGTGATGAAACAGCATGAAACATTTAGAGGCTTTTTCTAGGACTCGGTTTGACATCCTCTCTCTCTCTCTCCAAAACGAACCCAGAGAGAAAGAGAGCGAGAGAGAGAGAGAGGAAGACAGAGAGAGAGAGAGAGAGAGAGAGAGAGAGAGACAGCTTTCTTTTTGACTACCACTGTCTGTCCCCCCCCTCCCCTTACATAACATTCTGATATAATGGATGAAAGTGTTGGATGTGAGGAGCTGGTGCCCTGGTTCGCCCTGTCAGTGTTTATACATGGTGCTTTATGTGAGAGAGAAAGAGAGATGTGGCATATTGTCCAAAAGAAAGAGAGAAAAAGAGACAAAAAAAAGAGTGTGAAACTAAAGCTTGGAGTCTAAATCAAACCCCATAATCTATCTTTATATTCTTATCGAGCTGCCATGACAGGCAGAAATGAATATTTCACCGCACCATAAAGAAATATCAATAACAGCTTCAATACAACATCAATCATCCCGGCGATAAGCAGGAGTGTGCTGTACATTTCTTAGAAAAATAAAAAACATGACCGCTGCTTTTGGAGTTAAATTCCCAGAAACCGGAGGGACTTTGTTGCGTAGAGCGCCATGGAGACACGGGACATATACATCTTAGTCAGGGAAAGATAAAGTAGTCCCTAATGAGGATCTGCTGAGCTTCATCCCTCCACCGGAGACAATTGATGCTCGCTTCATTCCTGCTGAGATACGTTCACAAGCAATAAAACACTGCTGCTGCTGCTGCGAAATGTGCTGCAGATTATATAATGCAATCATTTCAGTTGTCTATTAAAAGGGTTTGACTCTGCAAATGTTTGCTGGATCGTGTACAGAAAGAGTGTAAAGTCAAAGTCTTTTGTTTTGCCGTTTGACTCCATGGGGAGGAAAGAGTATTGTGTTACTATAAGCAATGTGTGCAAAGGTTTGTGTTCTAATTTTGTCAGACTGTCCTTGTGCTTTGATTTTATATCTAACACCATGAACCATGTTGCATGCACTGCAGCACATGAGCTAAATATCCCTTAAACCTGAACCAAAGCTGCAGCCTCCCTGTGGGCCTCTCCTCAGGTGCACACGCTACAGGAATAACTCTTTTCTGTACACCTGCTGCCACCTTGTGGCCAAATAAAGACCTGCACATATGTTTCAGAGACACTGGTGGATGTTTTCTTTCTCAGGGAGTTTGCGCTCCAGCGTGTCCTTGAGATACCTCACAGATCGGGTGACTCACAATAGCTGGAACTAGTTTTCACGGCTTAATGTCTGCTTAACTTTGTTGCCAAGTCTGCAGGAGGGGAGAGAGGAGAGTGTCAAACGGAGTGCGATGCTGTGGCTCTCAGTGCTCTATAGCACACTTACACTGCCAATACGGATCTCAGCTTACTGTCTGATTAGAGCTCATGTGAAAGGTGCATACTGGAAGTTGCTACACAAAAGGTCAAGTTGAGCAGATATTTAAATGGGAAGTAGTGCAGCAATGCAATGCAAAGGCAAGATCCATGCATTTTTCAACATTTTACAATGTGTGATATTACAAATTAATTTAGCATCTGATTTTAGCCTTGTTTTCTACTTTTATGCAAAAATATGAGACAAACACAAGCAGAGCGATGACAACCAAGTGTTAAATAAGACAAATAAAGTTAGTCATTGTAAAGAAGTAGTGCCTGAAGTGTTTGGATTGACGACATGTCAGACTAGAGTCATTTAACAAAGCAGTGACTCTGTACAAAAAGTCATTTTAATGAAGCCTGAAGCGTAATTGATGGAAAACGCCTTAATTAAAACTATTTCACATTGAGATGCCATTATAAGAAATAAGTATAATCACTGAGCAAGGTTCTTCTTGTATTGTGTTTTCTCCTTGATGCCTCCCACCATCCTGCATCCACAAAGTACTACATTTAACTTTCACACAACAAAAGCCAGGTGCACTCTCACCACTACAAAGGGAAGCAGGTGCAAACATTTAAGCCTGCTCAGAAACATCTTTCACTGAAAGTCCCAGGGAGGTGATTCTGGCACAGTGCCCAAGCCCGGAGAGAGAAATGCTCTTCCTGCTTCACATGATCTTGTGCGGGCCAAAGTCCCCATGACAGTGAGTGATGCAGGTCGATTAGCAGCCCGGGTTTTCACCCCTACTTTTGCAAAGTTAAGTGTGATTCCTCTTTACATACTGAGGCGATCGTGTAAAACTGCTGACGTGCAATACAGACAAGTTCAGATAAGTTAATAGTGGCTGTTTAATCATCCGTGAGCATGGTAGTGTGTTTGAAATCCACAAAGCACGCCGTCATCCGAATGCAGCTCCTTTGTTTGATGACATGATAAAGTTTGGTATGAGCAGCAAAGACGAGGAAAAACTCCTTTTTTAGGGTTTCTTGCAAAAGAACCACAACTATTTAAAATAAAGATTGAAATAGACCAAAAACATGTTGAGCTTCAGACACAGCGTTAACCATCACATTCATTTTTTTGCATCGATTTGTGTCGACATCTATAAGCTGACTCATAAAGTTTTGATTGAGGTCATAAGGTTCATGTAACAGCGAGCAGAGATGCAGGATAAGGACTGGTAGTGCTTTATATCCGAGTCCTACAGGTCCCAGTGTGCGTGCTGCTTTTGGTCCAACCACCTCAGAGGAATCAACTGTGCTTAATGGAGTTTCTAATTGTCTGCCCTGAATTTCAGAGCTGCTCCTCCTGCTCAAACTACAGGAGATCCGACGTAGCGCGAGTGACAGAGGAGGGGACAGGAGAAGGTGTTGCATTAGTCTCCCACTAAAACAGCTCTTTTACTCACTCTGGAAATACTTACTGATGCTTTTTAACGACTAGATATTCAGTTTTGTTATGAGTGAACAGCAGCAGCGTTGCAGTGAACTGCTGAGACATGACTAGAGGACATGGCTGGCGTCTTAGGCTGACTGCCAAACACTGTTGAGTGCTGGGAGGGTGAGAGTGTGTGTGACATTGAAACTTCACAATACTGTGTGGAACATGTTAAAAAGTGCTTGTATAGTTAAGTGAGCCATCTTAAAGAGTAGATAGAGCTACATATATTAAAGTAATTAAAGCCACAGGGACTTCTAGGGGTCCCAGAGAGGTACTGAGGGGGACCCCAAAATAATGAGAAGTTTCATGTCAACGCAGAACTTATAAGAGTAGAGACAGTTGGCCTGTTGTAAATTTAGATTTACTTTTGGAAGTTTGAACCAAATACAATCTATCTGCTTTGATTTAAATCTGTTTAAAACATGAAAAGTTTTGGAGCACTTCCGATGTGGCGCTGTCCGTGGTGCTGAACGGCGCTGCTTGTTTGGGGCCCTAAAACAACGCTGCCTCTCCAGGCCCCTGAAGTTTAATGACTTGATCCCTGCATTGTCCATTTTTTGGCCCGCTTCAGATGCAGCATTGGAACACGCTCGCCTGCAAATATAGAGCTCAGTCTGGTATAAAGTATCAGGAGTATAGTGCGGCTGCTGGATGCTGCTTTGCCAGCAGCTATCCGCAAACACAAAACTCGGGACAGATGCGAGGAGCACTGCAGACTCGGAAGATGTTACTCACATACTCCTATGGCCAATGAAACCCACTCCCCCTGTCTACCTCCCCCGTCCTTCCTTTCCTCTCTTTATATCTCCCCCTTTTCTTTTTTCATCACTCAAGAAAGAAAGCATGCAAAGCGCAGGTAGCTACAAAGCTATGCTGCTATGTGTTGTGTCTCACCGTCGGTGATAGTGGTCGACTTCGATCGTTGTCCACAGAAACACTGCAGCATATGCGCTCCTTTCTGAAGGAATGGCCTCAGAATCCTCATTGATTTGGGTTGATGGGAGCCTTCCTCAATCCAAACAATCGGACAAACGCTATCACAACACAGCAGCAGGGTCAGGCAGCATAGCGTAGCCAGCCAGGCTCACAGCAGCCCTCAAAACGCCGGAAGGGCACAGTCTGCAGGACAAATTACGCTAAAACGAGGCATCTTGAGTGATTCCCCCCTTCTTTCTCTCTCTCTTTCTTCCTCTCTTTCTCTAGTGCTATCTCTCTCTGTCTATCCTCTTCTCGTCCACCGACGGTCATTCGCGTTCACGGCACACTCCTCTTCCGCCACGGCAGGCAACGCAAGGACGTTACAATGTGCTCTTAATTGTACATCCCCCCCTCCTGTCTCCGCGTCTTTACCAGCAGCGGACGTAATAGCAGGAGAGGAGAGAGAGAGAGAGAGTGAGGGAGGGAGGGAGCGAGAGAGAGCATGCACGCCAAAGTTAAACTGCAGGGGGAAGTGGCAGGCCGGCCACGAGTGAGGTAATGCGGAGCTGACAGTTAAGGCGACAACGGCTGCAAGATCTGACGCCGGCGACACAGATGTTAGAAACCCAGGAGCCAATAGTTTTCTTTCTCCTTTTTTTCCCACCAGATCCACTGGGGACAAGCGGACAACGCAGAGCTGACGTCAGCTGCAGCCCACCGCTTTAAAGATAAAGCCGGGGTTTTTTTTTCAGATACTACCGGAAAGTTTCGGGCTCAGCTGGGAAGTCACTGTGGTCACCTCAGTGTCTGACCAGGACGACAGCTGTGCGTGACACAAAGGTGTATAGAAAACACAGCAAAACCTACTCAAACTTTATGTAGCTTCCTGTACTGCCAATGCACGTGTACGGACTTACGTAAAGTAGTCATGTGATGCGTCATGTTTGAGTGATAAATAAACTTGATCAGGGCTTTGCCATGTGGCACGAGCCAAAGAAGAGGTGGTGACTTGTTGACTGCTACATGAGGAGCAGAATCAATACAGGCAGTGATGGGAGAAACAGCTACTGCACTGTAGAAATATTACAATGTATGTTATAAGAAGAATTAAAACTTAAACTTGAAGTGACAAAACTTTTACGTAATAAGCCTGCATAAAAATGCCCCATTATTTGAGCTATTTTGTTGAGTTTTAGTTGTTATTGATCCTTGACAGTACATGGTAATATAAAACATCATATAAAGTTGCCTGATAACTGCAGTGGGGGAAACTCCACCAATCTGCACCACAGGAACCTCTGAGTCCGATGCGGACTTTTCAAAATAAAAGTTAAAAAGTGCTTTATGAAAAACAGTATCTTGTACGACACCATAAAAATAGAATCGCAACCATATTCATGTGTTTTTTTTCACTATGGATGGCAATATTTCTATACGTAATTATGTGAGGGTCAGTGGCATTGTTAGTTAAAGTAATCAGTTTGATCTTGCACCAGTAGCTGCTCTTACAAAACTGTTTTATATGGCTTGATTAGGAATCAACAATAAGACAAGGATTGTTTGAGCATCGCAGAAATTATATTACACTTGTTTACATTATGGTGCTAAACTAAAAACACTAAGCATGGAGATACTGCAAAACAAACCCATCAACAAGTGTGACTCCAAATGTATAAAGTTTATAAAAGTGTGCTATATCTTCCATCGTATTACCTTTAAATTAATCATTTCCTTTTACCGATCATGATCTAGAAGCCAGAAGCCTCACTGTGCAATATGGATCATATTGTCAAGCGCTGCCCTGAGGTTTAATACAAGCAAAACTATGTGCAACTTTCTACTCTAGGGGGCGCCAGAACATAAAGCACCCAGACCAAAATAAGATGCAGAGATTTGAGCATGAAGCAGAGAGAAGTAGCAGGAAAATAAAAGTATCAGCTCTAGTCTTTAAAGTATTTAGGTGTAAGTAGTTTAGATTTGCTGCTTATTGTTTGTGAGGCCCCACTGCTGCATTCTGCTGCACTAATACTATTAACGCATGTCTAATATTTCCCCACATTCACCTTTATATCACCTCATGTAACCTTGCACCACAAAAACAACAAATTATATGGCACAAACTACCTTGGGAACATGCCCTCGCTATGTATAATGTATACAATGTGCATAAAAGGACATTTTAGGTCAGCAGAATACTTCAACAACAGCATCCATGCAAATAAGGAAAGGTCAGAGAGGAGTAAAGAGAGAGAGAGAGAGAGGGAGGGAGGGAGGGAGGGAGCTGGCATCAGACCCAGAGTCACAGATTTGGTGATGGTGCTGTATATTCAGCTCCCACTATACTGTCGTACTGCAGAGCCACTCACAAATGTATGCAGAGAGAGAGAGACAGTGATGGAGGGGGGAGAGAGAGAGAGAGAAAGCAATAACAAGAGGAAAAGGGGGGGTTACAAAACAGAGGGCACAGGGAGGGACGGAAAATACAATACAATATCTAATCTACTGACCCAACCATTTTAATATGAACCGTTTACCACTGTTGGAAAGTAACAAAGTTAAAGCTAACCAGCAGTATCATTATTTATACCACTTATTCTCTTTAGGGTCGAGGGGGGGGCTGGAGCCGATCCCAGCTGTCATTGGGCGAGAGGCAGGGTACACCCTGGACTGATCGCCAGTCAATCACAGGGCTGACACACAGAGACAGACAACCTTTCACTCTCAAATTTACACCTACGGGCAATTAACCTAACGAGCACGTCTTTGGACTGTGGGAGGAAGTATCCGGAGGGAACCCACGCATGCATGGGGAGAACATGCAAACTCCACACAGAAGGGCCGAACCAGGATTCAGACATGGAACCTTTAAGCTGCGAGGCGACAGCGCTAACAACTGCACCACCGTGCACCGTGCAGTGGTTAGGCAAAGGCCAACAATCTGCAGCTGCATTATTAAAGTAGTGTACATATTTATGTATGAACAATCATATTCCAGTAGTTCATTGTTCTAAAGTGGGCCATTCTGCTAAATGAGAACTTTTACTTTTTTGTGCTTAAAGTATTTATTTATTTTTTAAAAACTTTTGTCATTTTACTAAAGCTAAATTATAGTGAAGGACTTGATTCGAACTTTAAAGTAAAAGATCTTCTCTTCCATCATTATGGCTTACATGGCAAAAAGATTGCAAAAGAATTTTCACATGGCTTATACACAGGGTGTTATTATATTGAAAGGATACTTTGAAAAATTTGAGTTTCTTAAAACCAAGTCCTTGACACATATAATCACACGTGTAGAGAGGGGCATCAGATGACTTTCAAACACAGACGGCTTCAAGGTGAGCATGATAGCAGGCATTTTTCATTTCTACACATCATCTCAAATATCTGATTCATTGCCACAGCAAAAAAAGCAGCAAACTGCTGTGTAAAATGAGCTAACCTTTGACAGAAAAGGAAGGTGATATTAGCAGCACGCATGGTCATTAATGAGCTTCTGTTCAACTGCTTCTTAGATCAATAAAAGGGTCGATATCGTCTGAAGGAGGATGTTGCACCTTTACATAGAAAAAAAGCATGTCTCTGACTGATCTGTCTTTGTGTTGAATGGTGTATTTAAGGAGAATATTAACTTTAAAGAAAAAGAATAGATTTAATAGCCAGGGTGTAGACTTGGAATTTATTGGAGAGGTTGCAGATTGTTGATAACTGCTCGATCACCCTCCCCTTCCAAATGTGAACCCACAGTGTCTGTAAAACACAAAAATAAGTGAAAGTGACACTCTAGAGCCAGAGTCTGGTTTGTCCACTACTGTAGAAACATGGCCTCGCAACATGCCACCCTACATGAACACGGCCTGCTGTCATTGTAGACATAAAGAGGTCATTCAAAGTAAACAAAAACATCCTCATTTCAGCTGATTATACAACAAAAATACATTCTGCCGTTAGATCCTGCTAAATATTTAACTGATTCAATTTCAACCCAAATGAAGTAGTGTCTGTTGGTGTTTATTTCAGGCTGCATACAGCCCAGACCACCTGCACCTATAAGGTGAGGCAGACTGCAGCCTGAGAGGCCAAACCCAGGGCGCTTTAAGCTCATTGCTTTAAGCTTAAAGAAATAACTGAAGGTGACTGAAAGGAGTTTATCAGCATTATTATCAGCTGCTCTTGTTCTCATCCGGACTATGGCGGCTGAGAAGTTAGAGGACAACTGAGACAGATTTTCAAAAAGAAACGGCCTGAAACAAAACAAGTGACACACACAAACCAATCGCCAGGAGTAATTACACCTTGAGAGAACTAATTTGTCAACCTTCATCCCTCCACTTGAGTCATAACTGTACCGTGTCCAAAAAAAGACGTGCCCCGTCTTTATTTGAGCCAACTCAGATGTGTCTGTGATGACACAGTGGAAACAAGCCAGCTCTCATTTCAGCCTCCTCTACATGTCAACGGCAGGGAGCTGCAAATGTTCACCTTGTAAGGTGAAACCAGCTTTGAATGTAACTGCAATCACAATGCATCGTGTATGAATGTATTGTAATTATACAAACACGAAAAGAAGATAACAGGAGTCCAATTTAGTAAAGTAACTGCAAAGTGCAGATTTAAACGTCTTTTGCTTCAGATCATTTATTTCCATTAAAGGAGCGTGCTTTTAGTTTGATGATTCAGTTTGATGAATTCATTCTTAATAAGATGTTTGGTTGTTTGTTTCTGCAGCAGAAAGAAAAGCTGCTGTATTTCAGAATATCAAAACTATTAAACTATTCGACCCAACAAATGCTTTAATGGCACAAGCATTACAGATTCATGCTGTGCAGCCGAGCATTGATTGAACGGCACAACACAGAGGTATGTAACAATGCACAACACCTACAATTTCCATACACTGCAGCTATTTAAAGGGCATTTCAGATTTTATATTTCACTACATTTAAGATTTATAGTATTGAAACAAGCAGGAACACTATCAACCACAATATCCACAGAACTGCAAGCTTTATGAATTGACATAAAATGAGTTTTTCAATTTGATTTAAAGCTCCTGTGAGGAACTTTCGGTTTGTGTCGATTTCAGCGCCCCCTGAGGACAAAGCTGTACCTCTTATCTCTTTGCTGATTGAGCAGAGTAACTGCACACTTACGCATGTTTTTTTGAGCTGTAGTCACTGAGCTGTAAACACCCCATCTACGGTTTTAAATCAGCCCTGGACCTTGCCAGCCGATGGTGATGTAGAGGCGACTGTTTGGGACAAAGTTACGTAATGAAATTGTTTAAAAAAAAAGAATGTTAACACCTGTCAATCAGAGGTGGGTAGTACACCCCCCACCCCCCCACCCCACCCGGCCCCGGCTTTGAGAGGGAGTCTGTGAAACTGCGCTCATCTTCAAATAAATCCTGATCGAGGCATCATTCACTAGAGTGAACAATATTTTTTCGAGCACACTGTATATTAGCCTTCTAGCTAACATTACGTAACCCATTCTCTCTTGCCCTAGCATTGCCTCGGCTCCGAAAGCTGCGGCTTCAGGCATTAGAGGGGCTGGAGCCAACGGCTCACACTGATAGGGCTCAGGACCACCACGGTCCTCCATCATACTAAAGTGCACTTCAGGGGACTCTGGAGGGGAGGAGTCCTCCACTTCAAAAGATGGGCTCTCCGTGGCATATGTGTGACTCTGTGTTGCTCTCCATTTTTTTCTGGCCAGGGGAGGGGACATCACTGAGCTGCTGGATACACCCACCCCCTCCACCACCTCTCAGCCCCTTGGCCACTTTGAGCATTTTTCAAAATAGTGCAGTGGGTGGAGTCATGCTCAGACCTGTGGGTGCAGTTACACTTTAAGTGGTGGTTTTTAACAAAAAATCTGCTTTCTTTAACAGTCATATGGATCACTCACTTTAAATGTTTGCTCTGGAAAATGTTAACAAAGGCAGCAAAGTGCAGTTAATCGCTTCATCTGACACCTACCCCCCGCCAGCAGTTTCAGGCATTAAAAATAACTGTATAGAAATAATCAATCCTGTCGCTGATGTTCTGGTTTGCTTTTGTAGGTCATATAGAGTCATCAGAATTAATTTCAGTCTGCTTCATAACCAGCAAAAAAACTCCTCACAGGAGCTTTAAGTTAATAGTATTTATTGTAATAAAAGTAGCCTATTTATTGTTGCAAAAAACTGAAATCTAAAATAACTGTGGGGATGACTCAGTTATTTGTCAGTGTTGTCAGCAGAGCTGCCCACAGTGGGGCATGATGAGAGAGAAAGACATTACAAAACATATGAAACAGCCACTTACTCATTCAAAACCTCACGTATAAAAGTCATGCAACATATTCTGATTAAGTGTTTGTTAACTGCTCACCATCTTAATATTACTGCTTTGTGGAGTTTCCAAGTTATCCACCTTTTAATGTTTTTCATTGTTGAGCATATTTTAACTTCTTTACTATTGTACACTGAACTTGGCAACCTGCATCTGCTGTTGATGCTCCTGGCTCCTGGAGTGTCCTTCAACTCACTGCAAAGATTAAAGTTCTTCAATCTCCTGCAGAGTTTAGATTTCTTTCACCGTGTGTCAAATTGCAACGGTTTTAAATGAATTTTATTGCTCTGTTGTTTCTGTGACTGATTATATGCATTTGTTTTCTTTGCTGTTGTCATTTGTCTGGAACAATATTGGAAATGAGGGAAACCTTAAATGTCCTTTCCAGAATAAACTTTCGAGTGCAGATGTTTGGGTATATATATACTAGACTACATCTTCCACCACTTGAGTCAGAAACATGTCAAATAAAGACATACATGTCTACATAAAAATATATTTTATTGTGTGTCAACAAGTTATTTTCCCATTCTTCTGCTTATTGTAAATCAGGAACAGCATAAACTTAGATGAATATCTAAAAGAAGCATGTAAAAGCATGTAGGAAAGCACAGAGTACACTGTGTTGTACAGCAGCACTGAGTCACTGCTGATGGTAACTACCGTTTGCTGAAATGTCAGAAAGCATTCTCATATTCTGCAAAGCTTCAGCAAGGTCTCCGATGCTCAAATCAGCCGCACTGCAAAACTGTTAATGGTTGCATTAAGTAAAGCTGCCAAAAATCTCTTAGAAACAGGCAAGTGTGCAAACTTGCGGTCAGGGGCTCAAACGGAGTACAACGAGATGCTTGTCGGATAATGTAACAGCATCACAAAAAAGAGAAACAGCTAGCTTTTCCACTTCTTTTGAGCTTTGAGTAAGAAAGAAGACAGAAAGAAGGAAAGGTTTTTAATCACGCAAAAGTCAAGAGTGCAAATATGCAGGGGGATCAGGAATGAGAGGTTGGGATTGCTGTGGTGTGCAGGACGGAGAAAGGGAGGATTTAACAGACGAGGAGGGTGAGACAGGGCAGAGAGATGTGAGAAACGACTCAGCAGCAGGAGACGCAAATGGCTGCGTGTACATGTTTGCAAAGAGATTTTCCTCCTTAAGTGGAGTTTGCGAGGAAGATACCCGGGCCATCGACACCACATTCAATGTGTTTAAAGCGTGCTCTATCTTGCCACATGGTTGTAAACTGAATGATGCCACTACCACATACACCTGCTCTGTGACGCTCTGTGTTCAGCATGCTAGAATACAACCCCAGTCTGATGACTGTTTGTTAAATTAAATTACTAATTATTCCTAATTAAGTATTACTGTACAACAAGCTTTTGTCACAAGGGTGCACTTATGACAGAGCCTCAAGATAAGGTAATAAAGCAGGGCCGTCTCTAAGGATCTACATGTCAGTTTGTAATTGGCTTTAGTGATGCAAATTCCCAATGAAATTAGAATTAAGCAAGTCATCAAAACGTATTCCTAAGAGGTCAACCTGGGGTTTTCTGGGGGTCCGATAGCAGTTTACAACTATGCCTGACAGCAAACATATCTTCAGGTAAGATAAGAAGACTTTATTAAACCCCAGAGGAAAAACTAGTGTGGCTAACATTGCACAATAACAGAAGAGACAAGTTATAGAGGTCACAACAGACAAATACGAAAACACTATAACACACAAACGGACTGATTTACATGCATATGAAGAGTTCAGTTTAAGAGCTCAACTCACAAAGCAAAGCTTGACAAAAAGAGAGTTAAAACTGTTAGACTAAAGTAAGATAAATCATACTGCAAGGTCAGACTGCTACTTGCTGTTCAATGTGGATAACAGTGACGCTTATATGACCAAACACAAACTGAAGGAGCTGATTTTTACTGTCAATATTGTCCTGGAGAAATTAATATGTCTCGTGTTTACACAGTTAAACTGAACATGTGGGATTCTAAAAGTTCTGTTGAACTTGGAAGACATAAAAGGCTGTAAAGCAACTTTACACTCTGCCTCTCCTGAAATGAGATACACTCATGCAAACACTGTGCTGTGGTGGAAATATTGACATCTGTAGAGGACATTATGCATGACAGGAAAACATAAAGTATTTTATATTTGTGGTAATGAACACTTCATTTTCTCTGTGCGGGATTAATGGATGAGGCTATAAAGTCTGCAGACCCTAAAGTGGATTTAAAGAAGGTGAGAAGTCTGGTTTATAAAAGTGAACAAGACAGGACCCCTCTGCTCTGTCAGCAATGACTTTATGATTTAGCTGTATTGTAAACTCTGTGTAAGACACATGAGGGTGACCATGAGCTAAAAGGTTACCCTACTTACACAAGGGCATCCTGTCCCTTCTCCAAATATATCTTTAGCAGTGAATGTGCCTTTGTTTGTGCTTTAACCCTGCAAAAACAACCAACACAAGAGGCATGATTCTATAGATAATAAGCTGTGTGTAACATCTAGTTTTCATGCAGCAGTAGCTCTAAATAACAGCCTCTATAACCCATTACTGGCAGAGTTGAAAAGCTTTGTCAACAACACGCATGCTGATCGTTGAGGCCACACTGCCGCCGCTGCTCGGGGAACAGCAGCACATTCATCTCACCGAAAAAAGTGGAGAGGCAGCAGTTTTAGTCTAAATCAGCTGACAGCACCGAGAGAGTGAAGGAAAGCCGTTTACCATGCACCACACTGGGGCTGCAAAGTGTGTAATGCAGGCTTGGTGTGTGCACAAGTTGTATTCATATGCAAGGTAAATGTTTATTTAATACATTGTGGACAAATGATTAAAAATTAGGCGCATCACGGGGGGAGCAAACTAGTCGAGGCGGAAGACAGAGCTGCGGAGCCGGGGTACAGCAGCAGCACCGCGCTGCAGCACTGAAGCATGTGGGGATCTGTAGCCTAACGCACACATACAGTACCCTACAATTCGTCTTAACTTCTAGCACAGGCTATCAAAGCGCATCCCCACTCCAATGCATGCGCTGTTCTGCTATATGCATTTCATATAACAACAAAGTTAGCAGGATTTTTCTTTTCCGCAACCTCTGCACAAAAAAAATCCACTCAAATAAGCAGTAACGCGTCCAAAAAACAACCAAACACCAAACAAAATGTGCTCATAACTTATTCATGTACAAGCACGTGGAGATTGCTTACCGGCGTTTTTATCACCCATGTCCCCTTGCGGTGCAGAAGTTGAAGGTGCTGCCGACGTAGGCTGAGGGGATGCGTGTGGAGCTGGTGCGCGCTCGTTTCTTCAGCTGGGACAGCCGAGCAGAGGGGAGGCAAGTCGCTAGTTGTTGTTTCAAGTGAGGAAAAAGCTAAATGAGCTCCCTCTGGGGATTCTTCTGGCACGCGCAGCAGCGACACCGGATGCAGAGCTACTCAGTGAGCTCGTGCTGCTTAGCCCTTGGTGTTGCCCAAGAGTGTCTGAGTAAGGTGGAGTGAGTGCTCAGGTAAAGACTGAGGGAGGGTTGGTACTTTGTGTGTGTGTGTGTGTGTGTGTGTGTGTGTGTGTGTGTGTGTGTGTGTGTGTGTGTGTGTGTGTGTTTTGCAGGGGGAGAGAGGGTGTGAGTAATGTGTCTTGATGCAGGAGTAAAGTAAGTGTTTTTGTCAGGAGCTGTATTTTCACTGTTGTGCTGAAACACGGTAAACAGCATCTTAGTTTTCTTGTAAAGCAGATTTTTCACTGATGATCATGCAGACTAAACTGCTATACTAACTACTCAACAGTACTGATATATAGATAAACCCTGATGAATGTTATTTTAACAGCAGAATTTTATAGATAGAAATCCCTTCAATTTAACGCTTGTCCTGGAGCTCTTTAGGTGCTCCAACACGACAAATGTCATACTGCAATTTTGATCAAACAATAATCAAGTAAAAACAAAAACACCAACAAAAATGATATTAACAACAATCTCTGTTGTGTTGAGGCTTTGAGACAAAATTCACATTGCAATTGTCAGTACAGCCTCAGTAGGCCTCTAAGAGTGTTGCTTGTGTACTCAACTTATGCTAAGCGCCAGTACACCTTTTATTCCTTCCTGTTCTAATCATTGTCTGATCATCTACAGCATAATCATTTCCACTTATGAGCTCCGACACTCCTGCTGACCGCACGCTGCACACTGTTGCTTTACTGTAAGCAAAGGCAGACGATATTTTGCTGAGAAACATCAATTTTTAATGAATGTATCACAGATCAATAGTCGTGTCCTGAGCATCTGACTCGTTATTGTGCCTGTTATTTGATTATACTGCAGCAGAATAAAGATAGACTTTGTGTTCAGGGTACACGCAGACTGAACGGTGCATTCAGAATGAGCTGTCCGTTCCTGTGTGATGGCTCTGTGCACAAAGCTCTTGAGGAACTTGCAGGTGTTGTGTAATCAAATCAGTGTGGACACCCAGGGCAGACATGACATGCTGCTCTTGTATTTATTCAAGGGCTCCTCTTATTCTGTAATGATTTTTTTTTTTTTACCCTAAATTAAAACAACAAAGCTCTTATTTAAAATCCCACTTTGTGTCCAATAACTAGAATACCACAATTACACACGAACCACCAAGGTGCAAAATCTATGCAAGAAAAAGAAGAAAACAAGTGACAGTGTGGGATTATCTAACTGGCTCATTGATCAGTGTCTTAGAAATCTCCCAGTCAGCACTCTGATGGGACGCTATGATAACAGCTAGAGTTTCATGTGATGGTATAAAAAGACCGTGCTGCTGGTATAAGATGTTTCTGAAACAGAAGCCTCAAGGCCGAATGACGTCCGGAATCATTCATCTGGATCCAAATACAGGAGCCGAACGCCAGGGTTGCATTAATGTTCACTCTATTTATACAGTGTTGCAGTTAGATGAATGACCTGTACATGACTGACAAGTTTTTCTCTTAAACATCGCACTTCCTGTCATGTGACCGAGGCCTTGCTTTCCTGCTGCCGACACAGGCGAATCCAGCCTGGCGTCGGTTCACAGCAAATCGATGAGAGGACCTGAAAGAGGACACCTCTGCTGCATTGATCAGACAGGAGCCTATAGTCCTCTACGGATTCAGAGAGATGAGCGTGTTTGTGTGTATAAGTGAGGGTTGTGTTGTGTTGCGGCACTGTTTCTGCTCTTTTACCAAAATTGGAATCTTAAACAGCTTTTACCTTCTTCAGCGGAGACTTAAATATTTATATCTCACCCTCCTTTTCGTCCACTCTCCTCCCTCTTCCTGTCCCTCTATGTGGCCTTCCCACCTCAATCCGTCCTGTGCTCACTCTTATCACCGTCACCCCTCCCTGCTCTCTTCATCCCTCCTCTTTCTCCTCTCCCACATCTCCCTGTCCTCCCCTGCCCCGGACCTGCACCCATAGGATATCATCTGACTTGGCAGTGTGTCCTTGGGTCCTTACAGTGGCAAAGGCATATTGCTCTCCTTTCTTTGTGTACTGAAACCTCTACACCCCCCGCTTATTATGTAATTTTCTCGCAGAAGCGTGAGGCTGTATTATAAAGTCCCACGGGATGTATTGTCTGCTTCGGTTAAGATTAATTACCCACCTTCTCCTAAACTGCTTTTATTCTTTTCGAGCTCTATAACAGCGTTTCTCGGTGCGTTATTGTCAGTAGCTTAAGTATCCCAGTAAGTCCAGTGCAGATATTGCTTTGGAGGTGAGCCCTACTTACTCTGCAGACACTGCAGTGCAGCCTTCTCACTGTAAATTCTACCTTCCTCACCTATTTCTGGAGTCACTGGCAAGCATGGGAGAAGTTTGTGGAACTTGTCCAGATGCCAATAGCAACACAGAGGGCCATCAATACTGTTTAGAGAGTCCCCAAGGCTCCTTCACCAATTTCTCTCTAAGTGTGCTTACCAAATGCTTTTATAATATTAAAAATGAAAACAAATTAATGCATTATGTACTTTACGAATACCCTATCTTCTTATTTTTCTCTGTGATAAAGCGTCTGAATTCATTTTTCTTTTTCTTTCTTTTATTTTGGAAGTCTATCTGCAGTGACTGAGGCAATGTGTGGAAACTTTATCAAGTAAAAACAGGAATGGAAAATGAGTAAGCAAGTCCTGTCTCCAAAGATTAACTTCTGGAAAAGGCACATTCATTACATTTTATACAATTCTCCTCCATTATTAATATAAAATCCTAATCTGCATAGTCACAGATTAGGGTGTCAAATAAATGTCATGGAGAAAAAAAGCAAAAAGCTTCCCTCTGAAATGTCCAGCTGACGTATAAAACTGCAAAAATCGAGTTAAGCACAAATACCTCGAAACGGCACTTTTTCACTACTTCAAAAGATGTACTTTACTTCGTCACTTCACATCACTGTGACTTTGCAGGCTGGGCCTCCCACATCTGACAAATCTGTAGTTTAATACGCCACTAGAGGGAAGTGAAGTGCTAAACAAAATGACAATACAGCGGCCTAACCTTCCTGCTGCATTCAGGTTCTCTCAACTATTATTCCACAATCAGCTTCATTGGCCCAGTAAACTTCAGGATGCAAAGAAATCTGACTCTTTAGTTTCTTGTAGCTCTCAGTATACTTTCACACACAAAAATAGATCGAAAACAACACTTAAAATCTGCATATAGGCCTCATTTTACTGTTTGAACAAGGGTAAGAGAGGCTGTGAAAGTTATTTATTTATAATGTATGGGAAATATAAAAATGTTCTTTATTTTGGGTGTTTTAGGTAGCCTACAGACATGTATATGCTATTTATGCACAGAACATAGAGCCTTCTACAATTGAAAATCAAACGATATTTTGTGGATGGTACTGAAGTTGTATTAAAGTTTTGTTTTCCCGTTAAGTTGGAAGATTGACGTGAAATAAGTCGATGAAAATGTATTTCATTCGTAGCTAGCTTAAACAACCCCCTGCCTCCCCCAACCCTGTAAAATACTTACAACTCGAGAACTTGTGCAGATGTCACAAGTCGGTGCTTTTAGACGAGTCCCTGAACGCAGCAGCAGCTCCAGTCCCTCCAGTCTGGCAGTAGGAGGAGGGGCTTCCGGCAGGAGGTCATCACAAACATGGCGTGGAGAGGATGTCTAATGAAATGGACCAAAACAGAGTTCATTAGAACCAGCAACACAGCTTCACGAAGCTCCAGGTGATCAAACGTTAAGGTGTTCAGGTCGAAGGGTCTGTCTTAAAAAGAATAACAGTTACAGGATGTGTGTGAGTGTGTGTGTTTTCCTCTCGACCAGCAGTGTGTGATTACCTAACTGTCATTGTAAAGAGACCCACGGAGCACGAGACAGCTGTGGATTTAGATAGACTACAGTTTAGTGTTAAAATCGGCAAGAGTAGCGCAGCTCGATTATGGTTTTTACTGTTTTTGGTGAGCTGAATTGTTTAAGTAGCGTTACGTTAATGAATGTCACGCCCCTCCCACTTACTATAAGTCAATAGCCTATTAAATAAATACCGGTAGTTAGCCCATCATATACAGTTTTGTGTTTTTTTACAGGTGGTGTCTGAATAACATGACCAGAGAAAAACATGGTGTGCTGGTCATATTACAGTAACATTTTGCAATATAAGACAACATAGCCTATTTTAATTACAAACGGAAACTATGGACAGAATATAGTCTGCAGCTATTTTATATAACCAATTGGTTAATAATGTAAGTCTTATTTAACAGCAATGCCAATTATTCTTTGCTTCCAGCTTCTCTTATTGAGGAATACATGCTTCTCTTTGTCCTGTGTGGAACAACTCTAAATATATTTGGGATTTAGCTGTAGTTAAGACAATACAGGCATTCTAAAGATATTGCCATGGGCTTCAGGAAATTGTGGCCTTTCGTTTATAATTGTTTTTGACATTTCATATACTTAATAATTCATTTAAAACTGCAGACTGAGCCCCCACAACCAACAGAGGTGCGGTTTCCGCCGGGAAGCCAAAAGGCCGGATACCAAGAAAGGAAATGTCACCCAAGAAACAAACCCTTCACCCTCTGAGGCTGGTGCACCAGGACCCCCTCCTCCTCCTACTCTTCCTCCCCCTCCCAAAGTCCCCAGGCCGAAGCTTTTCAAACCGCTGATGTTCACAGTAGGGGTAGGTCCTTTAATATTTCGAATAGACTTGGAAAACAGATGCATGAAGTCATTCCTGAGGTTTGGGACAGTAGGTGGGTGTTGCTTGGTTGTTGTCTGACTCCATGTCAGTTTACAGGTTGCTCCTTTGGTGCTGCTGCCATCCTGCAGTATGAGAGCCTGAAGTCCAGAGTTCAGTCTGCAAAAGAGGAAGAGGAGGCAGAAAAATTATTAGAGGTGAGGATTTAAAGACACAATCTGCTGCCTCCACTGCTGTCAGCTTATAGAATCAATGCAAGCATTATATATAACCAGGGCTCCCAGGACATGGCGTACTGGCATGACTGGTGGAACCAGCTGTCCGGTTTCCAGCGACAGCTCATCCTCCTGATGTCCATGGTGGACGACTTCTGGAGCAGCCTCACAGAGGGACAGAGGACAGTCACTGGTAACTTATATAGCTGACACAAAACCTATTTTGTCCCTGTTTTTCCTTAAAACTAATTGCAAGCATCAACATTTTTATGTGTTTGAAATAACCCCACATTTATTCACAGTCAGGAACTTTACTAATTACTGTTTTCCAGGTATCATTGCAGCAAACGCTGTTGTCCTGTGTTGCTGGCGAATACCGTCAATGCAGAGAGGCATGATTAAGTACTTCACGTCCAACCCAGCCTCCAGTGAGTAGGCCCGCCTTTTTCATTTAAATGAATAATAGGAAGCGCTTGCACAAGAGGAATAAAGGCCACCATGCCAATGTTTTTCTCTCCACTTCCAGAAACACGGTGCCTTCCCATGGTCCTGTCCTCCTTCAGCCACTATTCCATCATCCACATGGTAGCCAACATGTATGTGCTGTGGACTTTCTCCTCAGGAATCGTCTCTCTCTTTGGGAAGGAGCAGTTTCTTGCAGTCTACATGTCTGCTGGTGAGTCAAATAAAAAAAGCGCAGTGGTCTGATTACATGTCTTAGCATTGGAACAGCGATTAATCCATTGAACCCAAATTTTCTTAAATCTCTTTCAGGATCTATTTATGTTTCAGCTTTAATATTTTAAGTGTCATAAGCTGGAAATAAACAAATCTTAAAGAATAAAACTGAAGTGGAAACCTTGTGGATGACTTCCTGAATGTCTAACACATTAAACACACAAATGTGGGTGTTTTAAATGTAGAACAAGTTGATTTGTGTGTTGATTTGAAATGTTGGTTTCTTTGTGGTGGAAGAAAAGAGCGATATCTCAATTATAATGTGTAATTTCAGGTGTGATCTCCACCATGGTCAGCTACATGTGTAAAACAGCCACTGGACGTCTCTATCCATCGTTAGGAGCGGTAAGATGTTTGCTAAACTCTTCATACAGCTTAACACTAAAGAAGTGCGATAAAGCTTACCTTTTGACCTGTCTTTTGTATGATTCCATAGTCAGGGGCTGTCATGGCCGTGCTTGCGGCTGTCTGTGCAAAGGTGCCAGAGGCCAAACTAGGCATCATCTTCCTCCCCATGGTCACTTTCACAGCAGGAAATGTAAGTGATGCACAGTATTTGTGTTAACATGAGGTCTGTGAATGTAAGGTGTTGTCTTGTCTTATAGTTACACACCTCTCACATAGTTTGGTTATTCACACCTTGAATAGGGTTTTTGACGTTCCCGTGTTGTGTTTTCGCTGCAGGCAAGAGATGTTACTCTGTGCATGAACAAAACGGACTTTTGTGTGTGAGTGGATGTGTAAGTATGCATGTCTGAATGCATGGTAGAGAGGTAGTCGTTGTTGACGGAGTGCACGACATAGTGTGTAACTTCAGGTTCCTGTCGTTGGTGTTTCTTTAGGCTCTGAAAGCGCTCATTGCCATAGATACAGCAGGGCTTATGCTGGGATGGCGGCTGTTCGACCACGCAGCTCACCTTGGAGGAGCCCTCTTTGGAATGTGAGTAACTGATGTTTTACTTTGGAAAGAATAATAATGTGTACTAAAACTGATGATTAGCATGGCCAAAAATGCGTACATGTTTAACTTTCATCCTTAAAATGAATCAGATGCTGTTAAGAGACTGTTTGGGATTGTTTCCCGGGCGAGAAATCGAACTCATCACAAGGTCCATGAAGTATATGTTCAGGGGATTCTTATTTTATCATATGATCTTCATCAGTAGATTAAGCTTAAATCTTTGAATACTCACTAAAAATCTGGTTTCTAAAATTTTAGAACTATCAGATCTGATTTTTAGTTGTATTTTTAATTTGAAAAATCCCAACTCAAAGTCAACTAACATGTCTCAAACACATCTTTCCTCATTGTCATCATGTGAAGTAAGGAACTTTTTATAACAGCTGATAAAGACACAACTATGAAAGGATTACTGTAAAAAAAAAAACTATATGCTTTATTAGTGCAAATGTATTCACAACACATTCTTTTTTTATCGGATCTTGTTGTTGTATTTGGAACTTGGTACAGTATCATTTATCTATAGATGAGTGTTTTTAGGCTTTGAATGTGGTTTGCAGTATCCTGTCCTACAGTCGGCACATTTTAACTGTCTCCATATATCTTGTCCTACAGATGGTACGTGGCATATGGTCACAAACTGATTTGGAGGAAGAGAGAGCCTCTTGTGAAGCTGTGGCATGACATGCGTTCTCCGGGTGCTGGTGGATCCAGGCCAGGAGGCGGGCCTGGTGTCAGTGGTGGTGGACCTGGACCACAATAAAACTTCCTCTGACCTTTTATGAGAGAACCGGGGTCCAGAGTTACCTCAGGATATACAAGGACAGTTTTTGCACCTATTAGGATTTGAATTGTATTGTTTATTATTAAATATAGTTTTTCATTGAAGGTTGGTAATAAGTATAAGCTGATTTAAGAGTAAGCAGTGACCTGAATTCTGAAAAGCAGGTCAGACCTCAGTGTTGCAATCCAGATGTTTACTGTGTAGACTGATAATATCTTCTGCCATACAAGGCCTCCGAGCTAAGTCATGAAAATATCATCACTCTCCTACCTCTTAAACACCCTGACACGTTTAACCTTCAGCCTTCATGTCGGCTTTTACTGTTTATATAAAAGCCTGGACAGAAAAAGTGCTGAGTGCTGACACAAGTCAATGATTACATCATTTGATGAAGTTAATGTGAAGTACAGTCCTGTGGGCTGGTCTTATGTTGCTATTAAAACTTGGGATTCAACAATGAGTGTTTATTATGTATTTATATTTTTATTCAAATAAATTACGGACTGAGTGTTGACAAGTGGAAGCCCCTTTAAAAACATTTCAGAGGGATCTTTGTCCATACTGACAATATTTAAGACAGAATGGACCCGTACCAAAGAGCGGCTGACTCGTAGCATTATTACATTATTAATACTGCTGTGTTAAATACTCGATTCTGATTGGTTAATTACAGCATTCCGAGGTCTGTTATTTCTCGATAACAGACTGTTGCTATGAAGAACAGACTGTTGCTAGGGATGCGGCTCTAATCACGCAATCCGGAGGACTAATTGTAATCATATCAATCCGCCGAAAGAAGTCCGGTAAATTTAACGTCGGCCTGTTTTCAGAGGGGAACAAAGGAAAGAGACGAAAACAGCGGAGAGAAAGCAATAAAGGTTGCTACGACAGAGATCTACAAAACTGAAGACAACACATGAAGTAAACATTAAAGGGAACACAGTACGGGATACGGCGGAGTTTAAAGACAGTGAATGGAAAAGAAAATGTCAACAGATTCTGACAGTGACCTGCGGTCCTGTTCAACTTGTCCTACTTCATCATCAGTTCAATTTCATGTGTGTAAAACAGCTATTTTAAAATGGAAAGATAATCATTTTTAAATTAATAAAATAATTTCCAAATCAATATATTGTGTCAAATAATTGATTTTGTAAAGCTGTGTAATAGGCGGGGTAATGTAAAATGAGCAGGTTGTTATCGCGGAGGAACCCCTTCAGGGTGAGAAGAAACCTGTTCTCCCTGTTGGGTTCCATTCTGCGATAACAACCTGCTCACTTTACATGATCCCTTTACTGATATCCAACCAAAGGAACAGATACAGAAAATAAAGGCTGTGAAGGAGCGATACTGTTTGTTTGAAATAAGATGTATCCATATGTCACTGATTTGCTTTGAAGCCCTGAAAAGGAGGGAAAGCTTTTCAAAAGTTTGGAGCATAACACCACCCACATCTGGATTCAGCACCATCACTTAATTCTTCAGTCACTTAAGGAAATCACGTCAGGATAATGTTTCCATTCTCTCTTTTACTAATATTATGAATTCATCCACAGATTCTGTTCACAGTAGAAGTGTTGGCTTTATTTAATTCCATCACATGATAGTCCTACAAACTTGACACATGCACAAATTAAAAAGAAAAAGATTGTCCACGCAGAGATACAGTTCCAAATAAATATAAAAATGCATACAGAATTTGTTCTCTAAATCGCACTTTGGTTTCTTCAGCTCTTGGCCTTAGTTGTGTGATAAATAACTACCTTCCAGCATGTGTTTTAAATATGTAGTGACTATACAAACTCAACACAAAAAGTTACACATTCTGTAAACAAATATAAATGTAGTAAATGACATGGCATTAGTGCTTTAAGTTATGGTAACAAACAAGGCAAATTGTCAAAGCAAACGGACACCTGATGGCTATAAAGTAAGTGCACTACAATCCACTGAGAAAGTTGAACAGGTAGCTTTGGCAACAATATACAGATTACCTTATTAAATATGGACGTTTCATCAGCCTGGGCCATATGTAGAAAAGTCTTAAACAATCCTCGCTGTTGTCCAAAGGTTCATGAAGGTCCTGCTGATTCCACAGTGAAACTGCTGTTGAAAAAAAACCGAGAAAAACATTAAGCAGGTAAACATTTCAGAAACCAGCTTTATATTCATTTTATCATGAATATGCTGCATTATTGATTTTTTTTTCACACCAGGAGGTAGGCCATATCCCGAGCCCTGACAGGTGAGGTGTCATTATTCAACTTACCAGACTGCTCACTTGAGTCTGTCATCTTTCATTTCACAACAGTCAGCGATGTGGCAGCTCCCTTAGCCTCTGCTCTTGTGGTTAGCATAGCTTGGGAAGCCAAACTGGGACACCATCAGGTTGGAGAAGCAGAGTGGCATGAAGCCATAGATCTGTGTCAGCCTGTTCAGACAGTAGGATCTCTGAAGGAGGTGTTCAGGACGATGCCACATGCCCTGGTACCCACTGCTGGCCTCCTTTTCCAGGTTGCGGAGGTCAACAGGTTTGACAAAGACCCCAGAGGGTTTGTTGAAGCTTCCTCCTGATTTTGAGTGTTTCCTTAAATGCAGCGCGACAGCAAAGTTCATGGCAATGTCGTCGCAATTCTGTGTTTCATCCACCAGCGCATGCACTGCTTGAGGTTGCTCCTGGAAGAGCTGCAGGTAGCGACGGTGGAAGAAGGCAGCACCAATTAACACCATGGAGTATCTGCAGAGAATAAGCAGCCAATTAAATGCAATATATATGACGCTTATTGTGACCAAAATAAAAACAACAACTCACCTGTCACCTCCAGCAGTTTCAGGGTCCTGCAGTTCAAAGCTGCCATAGCTGTACACTCCTGCTCGTGTTGACACATGTTTCCGTGGGACAAACCCAACAATCTGGTCTTGAAATTGCTGTGGATCCAAAGATAAAACAACTTACACTGGACTTGCTTATTTCAATCACACTTGATGTGGTCAGCTTTGCTTAAAAGTGCAACAACATACTGATGCATTGTATTTTTTCACATAGTTATACCAAAAATGTATTTACATAATCTGATCTTCATGTCTCTGAAATTACCTTCCAAACAGAGAAGGCAAAACTGATGTCAGGAACACTGACCAGGGTGTCGTCATCCAGCATCAGCACAGCTAAGAATCAAAGCAAAATGTTGAAACTTTTAGATCTATATAAACACTTTTAATAGCCCCAACTCAAATCCATTCATGAGTGGATTGTTATACTGACCATCAGTATCAATCTCAGGGAAGGGCTGCAGTCTGTTGCGCATCTTATTGCTACTCTGCTCCTTAAAGATCACAGGGACCGGATGAGGCCCCAAAGAGTTCCATAACTTCAGGGGTGTCTGCTCCCCAATATTGTTCCACACTATGATAATCCGCTGGAGATGAGGCACTGCCTGGTAATGGTTTAAGAGTTTGAGCAAAACATCTGTGCGGTTGTAAGTCTGGATGATGATGGTAAACCTCTGCTCCTCCTCTGTGCTGTCACCATGGTAGACCTGAGCAGGACTCTCCTTTTGAGAGGTTGCCCGGCGTAGCACTCCCAGGACACCCAGGCCTCGTTGGTCCTCAGGTGGGGGCAGCAGAGCAGTCAGAGCTGCACCTACCAGGAGGAGCAGCAGGATTGGCCAAACCAAGTAAGTTCGCCTGAGCCAAATGCAGCTACGGAGGAACCTGCATGAGAAGCACAGATATGAATGACATTCATTTAATGAACTACAAGTCTTGACACTGCCAGACAAGATATCCCAGAACATGAGTATTTAATTAGACTTCAATCAATTTTATGAATGTCATGAGACAAAGAACACTGATTTATACTTGACTGTAACTTATTTGTTTCAACACTTTAACTGGGTTCATCTGAGGATTTAATTTCTTTCTATTAGAAAGTTTTAAAATGACAAAAGCCATGGTGCACATAAACTGTGTCAGAAGCAGGGGTGCTACTGGGGTTAAACATTTGCAGAAGGTCGGTTTTTTTTTCGCTCAGCGAGTCTCAGAAAACTTTAGTGTAGCAGAGTCGCTACCTATAGCCCACATTCACTAAATCACGTCTCCAAAGTAAAATATATCTAATATAATCCAATGTCTTAAAAATAACCTTACAACAACCGACTAATTCAGGAGCTACTTGCATTCAACTTAATCGAGTATATGTTTTATTTCTTTCTATAACTCCAAATTTACCTCATTTTGTTGACACAGCCTGCAAACTGTTTGTTCCTACATGGTCGCCATGTTGGCTGAGTCAGTGTAGCCAAAGAGCTTAAAAGGAAAGAGCTCTTCCAGCTAACGTTTGCCGCAACGTAGCTAATAACAGCGGTTGTCATAGCTTAAAAACAACAGGCGATATTTGAGGAAAACCGGCGAATTACAAGCTACTTGCAAAAACGACTTATGTGATTCTGAATGTTTAAATGTTGTACTTTACGGAGCTGCATGCGTTTTATTCTCTCATTTGAGTCTATTTCGTACCTTTTCCAACCGACGCCATCTTGGTTGGGCTAACTAAGTGAATTTCCCATAGGCCTAACTCTCCACCTGTCCCAGAAATGCTAATGCTGTTGTGTTTGAGACTAAGACAGTCATTGGTTCGAGAAAACGAAAAAAATAATGCCTCTATATTACGTGAACTTTTCATGTCACTAAAATCCCGAGAAGTCAAAGTAAAGGAGGATGAACTTTAACCAATGGTTGTAAAGGGCAAGGAGTATTAACATTTAGTGCTTTGGAAAGTAGGATACGGATACGGATGCATTAGTGGAGCAAAGAGACAACGTTTAAGAAAACTTGAGGTGGCTCAGCACTGCTCCGAAGAACATGTTCTCTGCTAAAGTCCCGGTTTGTCCTACAGTCCCACTTTCCAATGGTCTGCAGATTCCAATAATGGGTTTAGGTACGTTTATCTTCTCAACAGTCTCATGACTTTAATTCAAAGACAAAATCCAAATATGCACACACTTGTTAATCTTTTAAAGTTTCTTATCATCTTAAAAGGAGTGCATGATAATTGATTTTTAGGGTAATTGTTGACTATTGAATGTCTGTAAAAAATCTTTTTTAACATTGTAGTTATTTTCATACAAGACTTTGGCAATAGCTTACTGTGTCTGTGTATGACACAAATGCCCACCCTCTCAAATAATACAAACAAAATAATCAAACTTCACAATAAACTGACCTGAAGTGACGTACTTTGGACTGCCTTCATTTTCTGTTGTATTTTCTCTCCCTACCAGGCACATCACATTATGGTGGATACTCCCATGATGCCATTGTGTATGCCCTCACTGAGTGTGGCGTGCGGCACATTGACACAGCAAAGCGTTATGGCTGTGAGGAGCAACTGGGTAAAGCTATCAGAGAAAGCAAGATACCACGAAGTGATCTGTGGATCACCAACAAACTGTGGCCAGGGGACTATGGTCAAAAAGCTGCTAAAAAGGCCTGCGTTGACTCCTGCTCACAGATGGGGGTGGAATATTTTGGTAAGGGTGGTTGATGATAATAACATCTAGAAACTACAGTTTTCTGTGTTTCATTTTTTTGTCTTCCTGTGTTCTTTAGTCTTTCACTAAATCATCATCTCTCCCGCCCCCTTTTTTCTAGATCTGTACCTGATGCACTGGCCAGGGTCACTGCGTCCTGGTTGCTCCAACAGGGAGATCAGAGCTGAGACCTGGAGAGCTTTGGAAGAACTTTATAAAGAAGGTACAGATCATGAAAGATCAGAACACAGTTTCAAAGTAACAACAATAAGTATTAATGCGATATAGCAATAAGTGAGGTATCTCTATTTGTCACTACAGGGGTGTGTCGTGCAATTGGAGTGAGCAACTTTATGGTCCACCACCTGGAGCAGTTAAAAGAAGACTGTAGTGTCGTGCCACATGCTAACCAGGTGGGGTTGTTTTCTTTCCAGGGAAACCTTCAATTACAATAAATATGCATAACTGGCTGAAATAGAGGCATTCAGGCCAGGTTCAAAAACAGGACATGCTTGTTTCAGAGATGATATAAAACAAATGATAGAAATATGTACAGTCCAAATGTTCTTTTAGTTTTAGTGGTGAGGGTTAAATAGTACATTCCGCTACTTTAGCATTAGTTATCTATTTGAGTAGATCCATTAACTGCTAACAAAACAGTTTAAGACAGCTTGAAAAAGATTGGGGTTGGGGGTCAGAAAAGTGTAGTGTTTGAAGGTCTGTTTGGATAATATGAAGGGTCTTTCTCATCTTCTATTTAAATGTTATGTCCTTGTACCTGACATTCTAAGGTGACTTGAATGTGACATATGTGAATAATTTTCCCCAACCAGGTGGAGTACCATCCTTTCCAGCAGCCCAATAAGCTAATAGAGTACTGTCATCAGGAGGGAATAGTGTTTGAAGGCTACAGTCCTCTGGCTAAGGGTCAGTGCCTCAGCGACCCAACTGTTCAACAGATAGCAGAGAAGCACAGACGAACAACTGCTCAGATCTGCATCCGCTGGAGTATTCAGGTTGTCCAATGTTCTCTTATTGACTGCCTCAAGGTGAACACAAGTATGTTTTTGTAATGTAATGTTTTTAACAATCTTTATTTTCATTAGAATGGAGTTGTGACTATACCGAAATCCACAAAAAACAAGAGGATACAAGAAAACTGTCAGGTGAGTTGGAAATGACCTGCACAGACTTTTGTATAACAGTGCACAAAATTTTATAAAACATTGTAAAATGACAACAAAAAATGATGAGGAGAAAAGCGACATGTATCTACTCTGCAAAAAATAAAGCAACTAAACAGCATAATGTTAGTGTAGGCCTGAAATTAAAGTAAGTGTGGATCTAATGTAACTGAGAAATTATACTGAAAAATGTCACACATCTGCCTCATTGCATTTATAATTCATCATACAAATGTGTTACTTAATGCACCAGCACAAGTCCAGTTACCTCAGACATTATGTAAGTTTGCCATAAATCATGGAAAAAATCACCGAAAATAATCATTAATTTATTGTGATTTCCTACGGAGCCCCGGAGTGGCCATGAAGTGAAAAAAAATCAAATCAAATTAATAAAATCTTACTGCCTCGTGCCTTGTGCGCACAAAACAACATTTTCGTGCGCACTAGATAGTAAATTGTGTACTCTTATTTTTTCATTCCATGGCCACTCCAGGGCTCCGTAATTTCTACTGCTGTTATAATGTAAGCTTTTAATATGAAAAGTTATTGATAATCCAGCAAATTAAAATAAGATTTATTAATATAGAGGTAAAATGTTTCATGATATAATATAACCAATAACCAATTCTCTGAGAGCAGGCAGGGTAAAGTGAACTATTAACTATAGCCTTTTTTACACTGTGGTTCTGCCTCAGCGCTGTAACAAAGCTCCGTCATCATGCCACCTTTGTCGTTCTACACTGGACCATGCATCGCCGGCGTAAAGCCGCCCCAGTGTGTGTTTTTACAGCATTCCGGTGTTGCAGAAGCAAAACGTGCACAAGGTGTAAACAAACAGCACGTGCTTCAAATACACACACGGGGGCTCTCCAGGCGCTGTTTCGCCTCTAAAGACGGAACGTAACGGAGGCGTAAAAATCCGGCCTTGAACTGGCAGTTTAAAAGGGGCTTATACTTACTCATATCACAGCCATTCAGTTCTCATTCATTGGTTACCTCCTCCTCTTCCTCTGCAGGTGTTAGACTTCCAACTGGATGAGTCGGACATGGCGGCTTTGGGAGGACTGCACGACGAAAGACATGTGACGTGGGATCCAACAAATGTTGACTGACATGATTTGATTAGATCAGATTACATTCAATATGTCATAGCACCGAGCACAGGTACTGAAACAACATTTAAAGCAATGGTGCAGATGAATGTTATGTTATGATAATTATGAATCTATAAAGGCTATCCCTTTATATATTCATAATATATGTGAATACACTAAAAGCAGTTCAGCTATAAGTAATGCTAACGGTAAGACATTATAAACAGAATAAACAACAGATGTTGTGATGTAGGTACACTGTATGCCCTGTAGGCCAACAAATTTGTGCGGACAGTTGTATAAAATGTATGTAAGAATTCGAGGGAGGTTTTATTTGTACAAATAAATCGTATGTATCATAAGTTCATACTGTATATGTCGCCCACACTGCAAAATATATAGACTGTTCAAACATTAGGAGAAACATGACCAGTCGTTGATGTTGATGAACATATCAACATTGCCCATGTTATTATCATTCATTCATTCAACCTTTTATTTAGATCAAGAGGAATCATTGAGAATGATGTGAAGAGTACACAAACAAACAAACTAACAAACAAACAAAATCAATATGCACAAATAAATAGAATGGCAACACAATTAAAACAACACAAAGGCAGAGTAGTTCGTCATAATTGTTTTAAATTGACCCACAGTTAAAAAATGTGTGAAGTTTTAATGCAAAGTGTTCCATGTGAATGCAGCAGAGACGCTATAAGCAGTTTTTCCAAATACAGCGATTACCTGTGGGACTTAGAGCATCAACCGGTTACTAGAGCGTGTTGAATATTGACTGTGAGACCGGTTTACTAAGGAGGTGAGATATGGTGGCATGTTGCAGATTAAGGCTTTATAAATCAATAAAAACCAATGTCTGTCACGTCTTACTGTTAGAGGTGCCCAACCAACCGTTTCACATAAGATGCAGTGATGAATCTGAGGGCGGAGTGATAAATGGAGTCTAGAGGTGTAAGAGTGAAGGCGGAGGCGTGCCTATAGACAATCATATTCCAGAACAAATAAAAAGACGGCCTCAATCATCCCTTTTCTGCTGAGCACGCGGAGCCCCGGAGTGGTCATACAATGAAAAAATAAATAAAAAGAGGCCACGATTTATCATGCACACGAGGTAGTAAATCGTGGCCTTCGTTTTAACAATTCATTCCCTCCTTCTGATTAATTGTCAGATTCTTGAAGCTGCAGCTTCGCTCTCGTCCTGACGGAGCTCAATGCTGTCACATAGGCAACAGATGATGAGGAGGATGGGGAGGGGGCACGTCTCACCAGTTTATTATGAAGTCATTAAGACATTACTATTACTGTTAATACCAGGGGTTCCTTTAGAGAGACAGTAAGGTCTCTTACATTGTGTTGTTAAATATGTTTTCTGGTTTACCCAGTAAATCAGCCTCATCATGTAGCAAATAATGATTTTTTGGGGGTTCAAGGTAGTACAATTTAGCAAAATATATATATATATATATTTTTTTTAAATAAACGGTGTGCCCTTACTTGAATATTGAATTTCAAAATAAAGGTGTTATTTTGTGTGTTACTGTTTGATTAATGAAATCTAGATGCCACATTTGCAGTATTTTACTGCTTGTTTGAGTGTACAGGAAATAACTTGATCCTGAGTTGCATTACAATGTTTTTACAGCTTAATACAGTAACTCTGCAGCAGTATCCTGCTAAATCACTGATTTATTTGGCCATTTTTGCAGGACAATTAAAAAACAGCAGCAAGGAAAAAGAAGAGCCCGCACACTCGCTGAATGCTACAGAAAGTTTAATATTTATTTACATTTCAATTATTAAATTATTAAACTTTTTGTGGCACTGAGCATGTGTGCAGGCTTTTCTCTTTCTTGCTGCAATTTTGCATATCACAGTTCAGAAACTCTTCAATAGTATGCTGCTAAATCACAGTCGTCAAATGGACTTTTAATGTTAAATCCAGGTAAAATCACAGTTAACTACATTAAGAAATGTTTAGTTTATCAACTTAAATCTGGCGTTTTACAAAGATGTACAATGGAGAATACAAAATATTACCCGTGCAAGTTGTCTATTAGAGTCAGGCATCATGTGACTCCCGCACCACATGACCCACAATAAATATCCATGGCAGTGCACTATGGACAGCCCTTTGAGCATTTATTCAACATCCTTGATATCAAGTCTCAGTCTCCTATACTAGTTAACTAGTTGACAGCACAAGTTAACTAGTTGAATCCTTTACTAGTATAGACCAAAATGTCCACTAGTAACACTAGTAAGGGTCTTTTTGACTTTACTACTTAACTAGTGAGGTTCATAAAACACACACTCAATAACAAGTAGGGGCCAACAAGTCACTAGTGATGCTAGTTGAGGTCTTACTGTCTTTACTTGTTAACTAGTATGGCTCAAAATGTTTACTAGTACTACTAGTGAAAGCCAAAATGCTCACTAGTTACACTAGTTGCAGTAAATGCTAATTAGCAGGAGGGAAAAAGGGCACAAATTGAACGTTCCTATTGGCCTACAGTGAGAAGTCCACCCATCCAAAATGTAACCCTATGAAGCCTGATGAGGTTTTACTGTTTCTAACCACCATCTCCGTCCTTACTGTCCATGCATACAGCATAAACAATGAAACAAAGGGTATTAAAAAGTCTCTGTTTTATTGATTTTTTTCCTTTTGCCTTTTAACAGTAAAGGACAAAACAATGTAATCATTTTCTGTTGTGAGTATCTCATCTGCTTAATTGCCACATATATGTATATATATACATATACAGTACTATGCAAACATTTTGCAGGTGTGAAAAAATGCTGTAAACTAAGAATTCTTTCAAATAGTTTATTTTCATCAATTAATAAAATGCAGTGAATGAACAGAAGAGAAGTCAAAATCAAATCAATATTTGGTGTGACCATCCTTTGCCTTCAACACAGCATCAATTCTTCTAGGTTCACTTGCACACAGTTTTGGAAGGAACTCGGCTGGTAGGTTGTCCCAAACATCTTGGAGAACCAACCACAGATCTTCTGTGCATGTAGGCTTCCTCAAATCCTTCTGTCTCTTCATGTAATCCCAGACAGACTCCATGATGTTGAGATCAGGGCTCTTAGGGGGCCATACCATCACTTCCAGGACTTCTTGTTCTTCTTTACGCTGAAGATTTTGGGGTCGTTGTCCTGCTGCAGAATACATTTGGGGCCAATCATACGCCTCCATGATGGTATTGCATGATGGATAAGTAAGTGCCTGTATTTCTCAGCATTGAGGACACCATTCATTCCGACCAAATCTCCAACTTCATTTGCAGAAATGCAGCCCCAAACTTGCAAGGAACCTCCACCATGCTTCACTGTTGCTTGCAGACACTCATTATTTTGTCTCTCTCCAGCCCTTCGGCGAACAAACTGCCTTCTGCTACAGCCAAACATTTCACATTTTGACTCATCAGTCCAGAGCACCTGCTGCCATTTTTCTGCACCCCAGTTCCTATGTTTTCCTGCATAGTTGAGTCGCTTGGCCTTGTTTCCATGTCGGAGGTATGGCTTTTTGGCTGCAACTCTTCCATGAAGACCACTTCTGGCCAGGCTTCTCCAGACAGTAGATAGGTGTACCTGAGTCCCACTGGTTTCTGCCAGTTCTGAGCTGATGGCACTGCTGGACATCTTCCGATTTCGAAGGGAAATAAGCTCGATGTGTTTTTCATCTGCTGCACTAAGTTTCCTTGGACGACCACTGCGTCTACGATCCTCAGCGTTGCCCGTTTCTTTGTGCTTCTTCAACAGAGCTTGAACGGCACATCTTGAAACCCCAGAGTGCTTTGAAGTCTTTGTCTGGGAGAGACCTTGCTGATGCAGTATAACTACCTTGTGTCTTGTTGCTGTGCTCAGTCTTGCCATGGTGTCTAACCTGTGACATGAAACTGTCTTCCACAACCTCACCTTGGTAGCAGAGTTTGGCTCTTGCTCAGCCAGTTTTAAGCCTCCTACACAGCTGTTTCTGTTTCAGTTAATGACTGTGTTTCAACCTACATGTGAAATTAATGATCATTAGCACCTGTTTGGTATAATGGGTTGATCATACACCTGACTATAATCCTACAAAATCCCTGACTTTGTGCAAGTGTACCTGTAAGAATGATTCTGGTTTGAAAGCAAAGAGTAGCAACACCAACTACTGATTTGATTTAGATTTTTCTTTTGTTCGCTCACTTATCATTTTGTAAATTGATAAAAATAAACAATTATTATTTATATTTTTAAAAGCATTCTTAGTTTACAGCATTTTTTCACACCTGCCTAAAACCTTTGCACAGTACTCTATATGTACTGTACTGTACTGTACATACTGTGTTCACTTTCAAGCTGAGCAATAAAGGATAATAGCAAGTAGTGTCATCTTATAAAGGATAACAAAAGTATTACTAAAATTAGCCTTAAAATGTTGTGATATGGGAATGCTGTCTGCCTCTCATACTGCACACACAAACACACGCTCACACTGGAGAGAGTGTTGTGAAAGGACGCTGCTGTTGAACAGGTTCTGTGTGACTAATAACAGGAGGTGCCAACAATATAAAAAAAACCTCATTAATACACCTCTGCTGGTGCTGCAAATAAAGTCAAGTGCTACTGTACATCTTTGATTCCTTGTTTGTTTTTTGTAGGTATGTTGGTGTGTGTGAATGTGCTTCCACTGTCTGTTTGATCTGAAGAATATAGTATTTGTCATAAAATCAATGACTGGCCTAATGTTATAAAATTATATCAGCAACTAGTAGAACTGAAAGCTGCAATTAAATACACATGGGAGTATTTTGTGATTGTAGATTGGATTTTGGATTTTGGATTGTTGTTAATGATTTTTTAATGTGAGCTCATCACCAGTCAAGATCCTTTACCTGCCTGCTTCATTTGCATGCAGTCCTCTGGTGTCACACGTGCTACTAGTGGACTGCATGTGTCACTTTACATGTGACTAGTGTGGACCAATTGTCCACCACTAGTTACACTAGTTAAGAAATTTTGGACCTAAACTAGTGAGGTTACCTGAGGCAATTACATGATCAGTGTCTTAAACCTTTAGGCGGATAGTTGACCTCATTTAGTATTTGATGAGGTGCTCATTGGCCCAATAATCATGTAGGGACCACAAAGATACTACTGGGATACTTTGCCCTGTCATCCAAATTCTGCTCTTGTTGGTGGTAGCTTGTGCATGACAGTCAGTAGCCTTTGATAAAGCTCCAACAGCGCACAGAATAAAGTAAAACATTGATTCTAAACTTAAAATATGCCTTTCTATCATCTTTCTTTCTACCATCTACTTTCTACCTTCTAAGACTGGGTGGCTTCCTACAGAAAGTCTGTTGCCTAACAAACAGTGGTCCCCCACGGCCCGACTGTGTCAGCAGCATCGTCACTTTTTTCTGGAGGAAGTGGAAAAGTTCTCACAATGTAGTTCGCCCAGATACTGTTCGGCCTGCCTATGCTGTACCTAAGGTAAAGCATCTTTAATCACCATAATTTTCCTTTGATTTTCTTTCTTACTGTACATAATTATTATGTTCATAATTGTGCAGCACTGTGATGAAGAAGCCTGCCTAAAATAACACCTGTATTACTTGAAGCAACAAAGGTGTCGCTGGAGCCAAACCCAAGGGTGTTGTAGTTAGTTGTTGTTGTAGGTTCCATGCGGCCTTAAATGACATAAAATGCAGAAGGTACAAACAGGAAATATATTCTCTATATGCATTCATTGATGATAAGTACCATCTGAGACATCCAGGTTTCTTGAGGCCAACTTAGTTCAGGATTCTTAATACTTTAAAGTAGGGTGAAAATCACTTTACGATGAGGAGATTAAAAAACACAATTGGAATAATTGTATTTATCAAAACATGGTCCTCTCTGCACATTTAATCTCTAAATATAGATAAGCCACCCTTCATATCCTGTCTATCCTGTCCTCTCCTCCCTGACTGTAGCACATTGTGCGGCCCCGTGATGTAGGCTCTGGACAGGTCCCCAAATGGCCAGGCTAAATCAAAATTGAATCAAATCAAATTTTATTTGTAAAGCGCCAAATCATAACCAAAGTTATCTCAAGATACTTTACAAAAAGAGCAGGTCTAGACCGTACTCTTTGTTACGTTATTTAGAGAGAGCCCCAACATGAACCCAGAATGAGTAGCAGTTAGCAACATTCGGCACATTGGCAAGAAAACAACTTACTTTTAACAGGCAGAAACCCTCGAACAGAACCAGACTCAGACTACATAGAAATCAAAGGTCAAGAGCAGATCGAAGGCCTTGCCAGAGCATGTCAACTAGCCAGACATGTACTGCTACTAGCTGGACGCAGTCTGGAGGTCAGCAGTCAGTCACGACACACAATGTTGCTGTTTCTATGTCATTAAAACAAAAACAACATAATTATAATCTGTGGCTTCTAGGTTGGTATGACAACAGATGGAATAGACTTCATATTCATTGTGCACCAGGAGACAATCGGGCACAACGCCTACCCATCTCCTCTCAGATACGGAGGGTTCCCCAAGTCAGTCTGTATGTCTGTGAACAATGTGGTCTGTCATGGAATACCTGACAGGTGAATATTTGGGTCAGGGATGTCCATAGTTCTCATGCTGCTTTATACCTTTGGGTCATACTGAGTGAGTTATAAGCAAGGAACGTTAAAAAAAAAGTAGGAAGGGCTATTTAGTCGCCCAATTTTGCAACTAACAAAGTGGCAGCAAAGTCCAGTTGGATTAATGCCCAGTCCTTCTTTTTTTAGTTTCCTTGGTTATCTTGAGCTTTACAGCTGAATCTGTTGTAAGATGGTTTTATCACTATTGTGCCTCTATAATGTATACTGTATACTTAAAAATGACATACTGTGGTGATGTTCAGTCTTAAATATGTGAATGTATGTATGTTTATGTTCTAAATGTAAAGGATTCTCTGAATGCACCATTCATATGCCTCTGTGCTGCAGTCGGCAGATGGAGATATCAACATTGATGTCACTGTGAGTTGATGACTTAGCACACACACACTAAACTAAGACATTACTGAAAGTGTGAGAACACTGCTCCAGTCACTGATTTCTGCCTGTTCCTGTGTATACAGGTGTATTTGGATAGTACCATGTTGACAGGTTGATGAGGTTGGGCTGTTAAACCGGCGTGCGGTTCGCGGTTCCAGTTAATCTCTGCCTACAAGGCTGATGAACAGCTCTGTGTTATAGGAAACACTATCAGGTACACACGTACACAAGTACACACAATTATTTTGTCTACTTAGTCTAACTAATGTTTTCTGTACCATGCCAGCGGCTTCACAGTGTGTCCTTATTTCACTGGACATGTACGAGGTTCCTACTTTAATTGTCATCCTGAGATCCGGCACCACGCCAAGTCTGTGGTGAGATGAAGCCGCACACTCCCAAACTAAACATATCTGCATCATGTGTCATTGTTTGGACATGTACTTTGCATTCCTAGAACATTTTTATTGTGTGTACTATTTGTGTAATGACATTGCAATTTAAATATATGGGGAAAAAGTAATACAGAAACCATGCCCATGTTTGTTATTTTCAGCACATGACATGACCATGGATGGAGCCGGCTTTCACAATAGGTGAGTCACCTTTTACAGTGTTTATGTCCCCATTGAAATGCCACCGTGTAGAGCGTGGGGCTGGTAGTGTCTGTTAATTTGTAGAGCCCATACTGGCGGAGGGGTCTGCAGAGAAGGACAAGTGGACAGCCGTGTCCGCAGGTGATAAATGGTACGTGGTGGATGACCTAAAATGTCTTGGCTGTGTGTAGCTTTTATGCTAGTGGAACACATTTTCCAGACTAAATGGCTTCTGAGCGTGTAGTTTTCCATCACTGCTTGTGTGTGGATTTGTACCAGCTGAGATCCAACATGTTAATTAGTCTAAGTGCTGGTGGGCCTAATTTTAAACTTTGGAGTGAACCAGACTAGACGTTTCCCTCTGCTAATAGTCGTTATGCTAAGCTAAGCTATCTCTTCCTAGCTCCAGTTCCAAACTTAGACACAGAGAGGAGAAAAAGCTAATAAGCACACGTCTCCCAAAAGTTGAAATATTCTTGTAAAATCTGAAACATGTGCATTTTTTTTTCTTGATCGGCCGTCATGCAGGTCGGCTCAGTTTGAACACACAGTGGTCATCACATCTGACGGAGTGGAGATCCTCACTAAACTACCAGGAGAAAGCAACCAACATGGACTGTTAGAAATCTCAACTACCTTTTGTGATAACAAAACGCTGCTGCAATAACTTCAGTGACACGAGCGCGCTGTTTCTACCCCTTAAAGTGTCTAAAAAACATTAAATTCCTTCACTTAATTTAAACCTGTTTAATTGCATTACACGCATCTGTATATTTAGTTGGACTCCCTGTGGCTGCTGGTGCATCGTATTACTGAAGTTAAGATTTAGGAGTGTTTATAATGTCAGTATGAGATTCTAATGCTCTCCTGAATGCAGTCCTTTTTTCTTTGCTAGCCCCTCAGCAGCCTCAGCAGCCACTTTAATTTTGAGATTCAGATTATAGCAGTTCTATTTGTCAGTTAGATATTTCCAGTGGTCCCATGACAGTTACAGTGAAGTGGAGGGAGTAAGACAGGAGATTTTAGACCGGCCACACTGTACAATTATTCATATTATTTATTAAAATCACAAAAACTATTTAATGGTTCAGTTGTTTTTCCTCTAATATTTACCTCACGTTTCTACACTCGAAGTTATGTTATTGTGTTATTGTGCTTATGTAGTTTTTGGTCTTAAATCAATCAATTATATGTTCGTCTAAATTATACCACAATCGTCCTTAACAAAATATATGCATTTATTTAAGTTTATAAAGTAATCATATTGAGTGGGTGCTTTTTAATCATGAAATATAAAAACTGAACATTATTATGTTAAAGTAGGACAGTGGAATTTTGCGTTTTGGTAAGAGACACTGTACAGCTCTGGAAAAATTAAGAGACCGCTCCAACTGTTCCTTTTAATCAGCATCTCTCTCTACACCGATCAATCCAGATCTGATTATTTATCATGATTATATAATTATTCCACCAAAAGTTGATTTCTGAACTCTTCCTAAGTTAAACATTAGTATGCTGCTGTTTAAACATGAACATGAACTTGTTTTCTTTGCATTATTCAAGGTCTGAAAAACATATTTTGTTATTTTAATCAGTCGTCATTTTCTGTAAATAAAAGCCCTCAATGTACTTTATTTTGAAGTTGTGAGAAATGTTGTATACAATAAAACGAAAGTTCTTTTAACTCTAACACAAACCTTTAAATAGTAGAATCAGAAAAACGGCGAAGCTGTACAGTCATATATAGCCAGTAGATGGCAGCACACAATAAGTTGTACTTGCATGTTGAAGTCAGAACAGCCCTCATGTTCTCCCTTTGTTCACTCCTGATGGAAACAACGCACACAATCTGTCGCTCTCACATTAGTTTGTGGCCAAAGCCCTAAATCATAGTATGTTTGAGCCCCTTTCTTTATTATAGTTGTTTAAATAATATAAATTGTCAAAAATAAACTTGTCGGCTGCACAACATTGTAAAGGTTTTATAGTATCACCAGACTTATTTCTCAGTAGAATAGATTGAACATGAAGAAAAACATGTTAAACTAGAGGACAAAAATGCTTCTTGGGGGTTGTAAATTCCAGGCATAGCAACATCAGTTCCTCTCTGCTGTCTGTAACTGTTTTATCTGCAGGTGGATTTAATAAAGTAAAGAGATCAAATTTCACAGAAGCTTTTTCTCTCCTCACCTCACCTCTCCAAATGTGTGCTTCTTAAAGTAACACACTGAAATAGCAGACCTTGGAGTGCCGTAGTTAAACAGTCAGAATCAAGTACTTAACACAGCTGTGTAATAATATCTGTTGCTTTTTCCCAAAGGCAAAATAGCTCCAACCAATAATTAAAATTGTCAGATTGTTATATAATATAAAAGACTATTTCACATACTTTCAAGTTTTTTGTTATGGCTCTTAAAGCAAAATACTAGATTATAAAGAACATAACTGAGTACAACTGGTGAACAATTAATCCAAATATTGCAACATGGCCAGGTTCTTTTAACAAACTTTGTCTTACAGGCAGGCCTAAACATAAAAACATCAACACTCTGGCATACAGACTCAGGTACCAAAAACATGGTAAAACCAATAAATACATGAATACATCAAGTGACAACAGGACAACTACACTATGTTAAATCACCATTAAAACAACCACCAGATGTAAAAGGGATACTAAAAAGTCAAATGTTTGACAAACAGCATTATGGAGACAAATCTGTGGATGTACAGTTTGTTTGGTACAGACCCCAAAAATATCCCATTTTCCTGATTTTTGACTTTTTGAAAGAAAAAGTGTTGCAAAAATTATCATTCCCACTTACCATGAATTATATCATAATCTTAATTTCTGTCATAATAATTGCAATATGGGGCACCGGTTTAGCTCAGTGGGTAGAGCAGGCGCCCCACAGACAGAGGCCTCAGAGGCCACAGGCCTCAACGCAGTGGCTGCAGGCTCGACTCCCACCCTCGCTGCATGCCATCCCCCGCCCTCCTCTCCCCATACCTCCCGTCTCTCTTCAGCTGTCCTGGCAATAAAGGTGACAATGGCCCAAAAAATAATCACAATATAATTTTCTTTTTTCCCCTCATATAAGGTAGCCCTACTGAGAGGTTGTGAGTGTGACAAATGTTATTCTTCCTCTGAGTAAGCCCAACATTTCTCAATAGAATTTAAGCATTCCCTAAAAACCCACCATCCAATCAGTTAGTGAAGATGGACAGAAGGAAGTTTAAACAACTAGAAGTGAACACAATAGGACACAAACCAAGAAATATAGAAAATATTGGTTTTCTATGACACTTTGTCAGAATATTGTCAGACATATTCAGTATACACCTGTGGCTACCTTTAAAATCGTATTCCTTTGTGAAATCCAAGTACAAATAGATAAGCCATTAAAACCTAACAGAGAGACAGTTGTATTTATCATGCATGTAATCACTGATGGGAATGGACATTTTTTATTGGAGATACATGTCATGGCAGAGCGAGCACCTGTAAAGTACATGTGTAAATAACAGGATCAACAATGGCCGGATATTTTTGCTGCTGCTGTTTCAATCAATCAATTTTTTATTTAAAGTGCAAAATCACCATGCAACATGGTCTCAATGCACTTTACAGTTTAAAAGTATGTACATAGGACAAAGCATACAGCAAAGAAAAACAAACAAAGTCAACCATATTAGAAGCATTGATGTTTAAGGGCAATATACGACAACATACAGCAGGCAAAAGTAAATAATCTAAAAACCTTAAGGTAGTATGGATGTTAAACAGATGGTGGATCTGAATAAATCTAAGGTTGGCTGTAATTGAGTGAGTAGGGGTAGGTTTTTAGTCTTGATTTAAAGATTTCAGCTGAGCATGCTTCTTTAACATTTAATGGAAGGCCATTCCAAAGATAAGGGGCACGGTCGGCAAATGTTCTGAAGCCAGTTGATTTTTTGTTAACTCTGGGAATGACAAGGTGACCAGCATTGTGAGAGCAAAGAGGGTGTGGTGGTATATATGGTTTAATCAGCTCGGATAGGTAAGGTGGTGCAAGTCCATGCAGGGTCTTATAGGTTAAAAGAAGAACCTTTAAATCGGCTCTAGCTTGTACTGGTCATTTTGACATTAAAGAAAGATTGGAAATTGGTCAATAATTGTTCAGAATTTGGGGATCAATATTAGGTTTCTTAAGCAGTGGTTTGATGATTGAAATTTTAAACGCTGAGGGCACAGAGCCCATTCAAAGTGACTTGTTGATGATATCACGAACAGGACTGTTTAAAACAGGAAGCAGTTCCTTAAAAAGAGTAGATGGTACAGGATCTAATATGCATGTTGCAGTTACCGAGCTGGTAAAGGCCTTGGAGGAAATTATATAAAACTGTGAAAGAGTGCAGTTGGTCTGAGTTGCTATGCCTGCATCCATCCAATTATTACAGAAATCATCTTTCTGGGAGGAGAGTGAACTAGTGATTTTGTCTCTAATTGAGTCAATATTTTAAAATCATCAGCATTACAAGAGAAGCTATTGGCAGGGATATTCTTTGTGAGTGTCAAACAGAAACCGTGGATTATTTTTGTTAACTCAGTCATTACAGACTTAGCAGTAGCATCGATACGCCGATGAGTATATGTATCAGACTCTGAACACTTATTATTATTGTTCATGAAAGCTTGAAACACTTGAAAGCAACAGAGCAATTGTTAATGTTATTAGTACCACCTGTAGTATTCCCACTGTAATAGGTCAAAATGTCTGCTGTACAAATGTATGCCTCTGGACTCTTTTTCTTTCCATTTAACTTCCCTCAATCCTCTGTCCATATTGACCTTTTCCAGCATCCATTATGTGCAGCAATTGTTTATTTTTGAACTGGGAAATATTTTCACTTTGTCACAATGCATTCAATATTGGTGGGTCAGAGCTAATCTCGGTGATCTTGGTGAGGTGTCCATATGAGATATTCACAGTGTTTGTTGTGACTGATAAGGTGACCTATTGCAGTTCTCTCCACTACCTGCATTGCACTAGCTGAGGCTTATGTAACTTTGTTTAACAAGCGTGGTAACATCCTGTGCTGTTATAGGTAATGTTTCATGAATACAGGTTTGGTTTCAGAGGAATGATGGGAGGGTGGGGATTAAAGTTGGAGTCTGCACACCTTCCATCAGACTATATGTATATAGTTAGTTTATTTCATTGTATCATTGCACAAAAAGGTTCCTAGCCCACATGGGCTTACACAACACTACCAACAAACAATTATAGGGTACTGTTTTTTGAATATTAAATAAATTTCAGCCATCATAAAAGGATTCAACCACTGAGTCTACCTGTGTCTTTGTCAGGACTGTTAGTTTAGGTCTTTGGAAGGATTTATCTGCTTTGTAATTTCCAGAATTTGACCTGCCATCTCCCTACAGGAGAACATTTTTGGTTTCTTTGACCACAACAAGAAAAATAAGGACAATGTCTGCTTGGTTCATTTTATTTGTTTAAAAATACAAAGACATAAAAAATACAAACACATATGATAAAAATATCATCTAGGCTATATAAAAATGTAACATTCAAGTTGAGTTTATTATTTATTGCATTTATTTAAAACAATATAGACTGTAGGAGGAAATTCCCCCACAGACACAGACATCACACAAACTGAGTATTGAATCAATCAATCAATCAATCAATCCACCAATCAATCAAACTTTATTTGCATATCACTTTTCATACATTTAAAACGCAGCACAAGTGCTATACACAGACAGAAAATAAAAACAAACACTGGATAATATAATAAAACACTAATACATAAATAATTAGATAAATAAATATGTAAATAAATAAGCAAGTAAATAAACTGAATCTAGAGTAAAGTAATAAAACACTAAAATAAGATACTGCTTGTCTCTGAAGCTGTGGTGCTAGCTCCAGTTGTCTCTATAGCTGTGGTACTAGCTCCAGTTGTCTTTGAAGCTGTTGTACTGCATTACAATGTTTTTACAGCTTAATACAGTAACTCTACAGCCGTATATAATTATTTTAATTTAAATTATTTAATTATTAAACTTTTTGTGGCACTGAGCAATTGTGCAGGCTTTTCTCTTCCTTGCTGCAATTTTGCATATCACAGTTCAAAAACTCTTCAACAGTATACTGCTAAATATCAAAAAGCGATTTGATATTTTGTGCGCCCGAGGTAGTAAATCGTGGCCATGTTTTATTATAATTTTTTTTCAGTGACCACTCCGGGGCTCCGTATGAATTAGACCACTTATACACTTTTTTAAATATACAGTACTGTGCAAAAGTTTCAGGCAGGTGTGAAAAAATGCTGTAAACTAAGAATGCTTTCAAAAATATAAATAATAATTGTTTATTTTTATCAATTTATAAAATGATAAGTGAGCGAACAAAGAAAAATCTAAAATCAAATCAATATTTGGTGTTACTACCCTTTGCTTTCAAACCAGCATCAATTCTTATAGGTACACTTGCGCAAAGTCAGGGATTTTGTAGGATTATAGTCAGGTGTTAGTGATCATCAATTTCACATGTAGGTTGAAACACAGTCATTAACTGAAACAGAAACAGCTGTGTAGGAGGCTTAAAACTGGGGGAGGAACAGCCAAACTCTGCTACCAAGGTGAGGTTGTGGAAGACAGTTTCATGTCACAGGTTAGACACCATGGCAAGACTGAGCACAGCAACAAGACACAAGGTAGTTATACTGCATCAGCAAGGTCTCTCCCAGAAAAAAAATATCAAAGCACACTGGGGTTTCAAGATGTGCTGTTCAGGCTCTTTTGAAGAAGCACAAAGAAACGGGCAACACTGAGTGGCAGTGGTCGGCCAAGGAAACTTAGTGCAGCAGATGAAAAACACATCGAGCTTATTTCCCTTCGAAATCGGAAGATGTCCAGCAGTGCCATCAGCTCAGAACTGGCAGAAACCAGTGGGACCCAGGTACCCCCATCTACTGTCCAGAGAAGTCTGGCCAGAAGTGGTCTTCATGGAAGAGTTGCAGCCAAAAAGCCATTGGCTACCTTCAACATGGAAACAAGGCCAAGCGACTCAGCTATGCAGGAAAACATAGGAACTGGGGTGCAGACAAATGGCAGCAGGTGCTCTGGACTGATGAGTCAAAATGTGAAATGTTTGGCTGTAGCAGAAGGCAGTTTGTTCGCCGAAGGGCTGGAGAGTGACACAATAATGAGTGTCTGCAGGCAACAGTGAAGCATGGTGGAGGTTCCTTGCAAGTTTGGGGCTGCATTTCTGCTGATAGAGTTGGAGATTTGGTCAGAATTAATGGTGTCCTCAATGATGAGAAATACAGGCAGATACTTATCCATCATGCAATACCATCAGGGAGGCGTATGATTGGCCCCAAATTTATTCTGCAGCAGGACAACGACCCCAAACATACAGCCAATGTCATTAAGAACTATCGTCAGTGTAAAGAAGAACAAGAAGTCCTGGAAGTGATGGTATGGCCCCCACAGAGCCCTGATCTCAACATCATCGAGTCTGTCTGGGATTACATGAAGAGACAGAAGGATTTGAGGAAGCCTACACCCACAGAAGATCTGTGGTTAGTTCTCCGAGATGTTTGGGACAACCTACCAGCCGAGTTCCTTCCAAAACTGTGTGCAAGTGTACCTAGAAGAATTGATGCTGTGTTGAAGGCAAAGGGTGGTAACACCAAATATTGATTTGATTTAGACTTCTCTTCTGTTCATTCACTGCATTTTGTAAATTGATGAAAATAAACAATTATTGTTTATATTTTTGAAAGCATTCTTAGTTTACAGCATTTTTTCACACCTGCCTAAAACTTTTGCACATTACTATATATATATATTTGATGATGATGGATAACATATAAAACAATAATATACGAAAGTGAGAGTGCTTTTTATTTGGGGGGCCTTTTCAGCCTCTGTGCACGCCTCTGACAATTTTAAAATACCCCTTTTTTTTTTATCTTTTGGTTTTTTTTTAAATCAGCCTTCACAATAATAATTTATTCACTGCTATCATGTTGTGTTCTAGCTGCTGCTGATGTGAGGTGTCTGGAGGATGTATGGAGGCGGTGCTCCAACAGGCAAGCAGGCGGCAGCAGGCAGGGCTGGGCAGCAGACCGCAGAGGAGCGGCACAGAAAGATCCAGCAAGGGGAAACAGCCAGACAAGGAGGAGGGACAGCCGGGCAACACAACCAGCCCTCATCACACCGAGCGGTACCGTCGTGACAGCGTCTGTCAGCAGCACGGAAACAACCGCGAGACTGTGTTTTCATATGTTTTTAGAAACAGGTGAGAATTATTAGCAGCATATTTGTGTTGTTGTTGTAAAGCTGTCAGTGCGCACCCCGCCCGGAGAGCTAACTAGCGGATGATGCCCCTCTCCCCTCGGCCTGGCGAGCTAACAGCCCCCCTCTAACCGCCGACCGTTAAATTAGCCAGCTTTGTATGAGCTCTAACGTAACTAGCTGTATATTCATTTTCTGTAATCCGCTCGCTATATTCAGACGCTGCTGCTGCTACCAAGTAGCCTAAGCTCCTTACACTGTTTGACTTAGTGCCAGTGTTATTAGCTAACATCTCTCATGCTAGCTTAGCAGGACTGCAGTGCTCCTGTGCCTGTCTCTGATGTTTGTAAGCAAGGAAATGTTGTTTTCTTGCTGTTCATTAGCTGCTGGAAACAACATTTTAAAGCTCACATACTCAGAGTTACTCAGAATTACAATTATATTAGAGGCTTCCTACTGTCATGGCAATATGTATAAGAGATTACTCTCTCCTCTGTTTACACAACATGTGGAGTGTTGTGCATCCTGTCAAAGTTGAATTCAACATCTGTTGTCTTAGCCTCTTTGAAATATATATTTTTTGTGGTTGAGGACTGAAATTTTGCAGACTCTGTCCCTTCTAAACTGGACTCCTGGTTTAATATAATAGTCAGTTGAATGATGCTGTGGTTAAATCAAATGCAAAAGTGCATTTAAATGTATCAGTCCATGCGGATCATACCACCATTTTACTGTGTAGCCTATCTGGATAGGATGAATCTGCAAACAAGAGTTTGTTGTAAATCACAACAGTCTGCTGTCAGGTTATACACCTTTGATCTTCAAAAGTTAAACTTTACACACTAGGAGAAGTGCTGTTAGATGAGCAACCATGCATTTTGACCTTATGCGTAGTAGGTGTAAGAGATTCATTAATGAACTTTGATCAGACTGTGGACTAGGATGAAAATACAGTACAGTGTAAGCATGCTTTGGTTGAGAAAAAATTATATTGTTTTCATGTAAGATTAGACACTATTAATGCAAACAGTTCTACAAGTGCATATTAAGCGCTTTCCAGTGTAGTCCATGGACTTGATACTGGCCAGCTTCACTAAAGCATTTGCATTTTAGATGCTATCTTCAAGGGAACCTTGCCACTAGGGCTGGCCCGTATGACTGAAATCTGTATCACAAGAGCATCAGGATAATTTCTTTTTTTTGTTATATATCTGGATGTTGTGTTTGCAAAATAATGTATAAAGAATCAAGAATGATAATCATTAAGGATTAACTGTCTCCCACTTTAATTCATTTGTGACCAGACTTTCATCTGTAAGAACAAAACATAAAAATACTTACAGCTTGCTTGTAATTATTATCATCAGTAGTTTTGATAATTGTTAATAAATGATAAGACTGACTCAGTCTGGGGACAAACCTGCTTCAGTGTTTTGTTGTGCCTGCGGCATGAACAACATTTAACAACTCTTCCTTTTGCATGTTTTTGCACTAGTTTTAGTCTGTTGTCTTGTCATCTGCAGCCCGTCGTCACCATGACAGCGGAGGAAACCATAAATGTGAAGGAGGTGGAGATCATCAAGGTGATCCTGGACTTTCTCAACTCCAGGAAGTTGCACATCAGCATGCTGGCCCTGGAGAAGGAGAGCGGTGTCATCAATGGGCTCTACTCGGACGACATGCTCTTCCTCAGGTAGATGAACATGACGGCAAAAAACCACAACCACCGTGCAGTTTAGATACAGACGCCTCAGATTGCAGCTCTAAAAAGCTCTGTACTATGAGGCAGAAACAACAGGCAGCTGGTCCAGTCATGAGTTTAGTGTCCTCTATAACCGAGATAGTGTAACACTGCACCGCTGCTGTAGGTGTGAGTGCTCAGACAGCAGTGCATCCTCTGTAATTCTACTCAGCCTGAGTGTTGCATACGTACATTCCACCTTCTGGTGTGCATTTTCCATTAGTAGGCTGCCTTACTGTGACATGCCGATATGTGTTGTCTCTGTGTTAAAGATGTTTTTGTTTCAGGCAACTGGTGCTTGATGGCCAGTGGGATGAAGTCTTGCAGTTCATTCAGCCTTTGGAGTGCATGGATAAGTTCGACAGAAAGAGGTGTGCTCACTGTCAGTACTTAGACACAAACAGCATTAAGTCTAAAATCTCTCTCCCTCCCTCTGTGTGTCACATTTTATAACATCGACTGTGATGTCCTCAGGTTTCGTTACATCATCCTCAAGCAGAAGTTTCTGGAGGCTCTGTGTGTGAATAACGCCATGTCAGCAGAGGATGAGCCACAGCATGTAAGTCACCACTCTCTGTACATGCTGTGCGATAACTAATTATCTGTACATGTTTTAATCTTAGAGCTTAGAGGCTCCAAAGTAACGACACAGCCTTGAATTCTCTTCCTAATGAATAGACTTTGTTACAGCGCTGCTTTGTCTTCCCACTGACTGTCCCTGGTTGTCATGGCCGTAAACAAAAAGGTTAAATCTCGAGGGGTAGTAAAGAAGCAAACAGTGTTGTTTAATCTTGTTGGTTGAAATCTCTGCTCTGCATGTTGTCGGAACAAACCTCACACCCTCTCTGTTTCTAAAGAGAGAAGGAGACAGGTTGTGTGTGTATGTGTGTGCTGCATTTGCATGCAAGGAGTGGTGTGGCTAATGGCCTCACTGTGGTCTAGGATTTATCTGGATTATATGTTTGCCTCTGGTGCAACATCAGTGAGTATTCTTGTAACAGAATATATCTGTTCACCACCCATGATGTGCTGAGCACAGATGACTAGTTAAAAGGCAAACGAGTACATCCATCTGCTGCCTGCGTCTTTCTGTCTGAGCTGTTTGTTCGCGCAGTCATCAGTGTTTTCAGGTTTTAGATCAATAACACATGCAAGAAAGAGTTGCCTTGAAGAGTTGAGGATTTTATGCTGTTTTTAGCTTAAAAAAACACCTGTAGAGATGCTTACATCTTTACATCAAATTTCTATAATTTTACTTTAAATTGCTTAAAAAAATGCATAAATAAAATATTGACATTGATGCTAGTGGTCACCTTATCACAACCCCCTGCAGAGAAAAGCCAGCTCTGACTCATATGTAACTCTTTGTAAGTCCTTAAAGGGCCAGTTCCCCAATTTTTAACCTCAGTCCACTCATGCTATTATGGGGAGCTAATGCCATTATAGTAGAAATTGGCTCTGTGCCTTTGGAGGACGCTATCCACTTCTCCAATAGGCCCTGGAAAACCAGGGAGCTCGCTAAACTACACTTCCTCAGTCTAGGACGCCCTCCGATGTCATGTCTCGTTTAAAATCGTCAGGTTTGAAATGTAGACTGCAGACCTGAAGATTTTTTAGACGATCCACCGGTATATTCTCGTCGTATTTCGGATTCTGTTCCACTCTGATCCATCGTCTGCAGCGATCAGTGTCCTTGACTGGAAAACTGTGTTTCACTCCAGCGTCTCTCGCTGGGCCGCTCCTTTCAGACGGAGGGACGCAACGCAAGCTGGATGTTGTAGGCATGTAGAATGGGCGAAACCACGAGCTGTTTGTACAACGTTCTCCACAGCTATGGCGCCAATTTCAAATATTATTGCTTCTATGGATTACAGAGAACACCAGCTTTGACTGACAGTGGCTTTTTCCAGGGGCGAACTGCTCCTTTAATGGTAATAAATGATCAAAGAATGAAATAAACTACACTTACCCATTTTTCAATCATGCATTCAGGGACAATCAGCAGAGATGTAACTTCTTTTTTCGCTGTTGTGATGCTGTTAAAAATGTGGGCCCAGATTCATCCGACAGGGCTGTGAACGCAGCTGGTTGCATTGTGCCAGAGGTATTATGTCAGACTCCTGTGACATCTGTGGACACAGGGCAATTGTTATTTGTGTGTCGGCAATGACTTTCAGGTTGGTGCAGAAGAAAATTTAAGAATAAAACCATAGAGGAAATCCTTCTCTGATTCTGATCTTGTGCATTTCAGTCTTGAATCTGGTCTGACATTTGAAAGTTATCTATGTGGAGCTAAATCTCTTAAGAAGAACAGTGTGTTTTCTACCTCTGCTCTTCAGAGAGAAATGTCGACTCAGTCATCTGTGACAATCTAAAATCTATTTCATGTTTTCTTTGTAGCTGGAGTTCACCATGCAGGAGGCAGTCAAGTGTCTCCATGCCCTGGAGGAGTTCTGTCCGTCTAAAGACGACTACAGCAAACTGTGTCTGCTCCTCACGCTGCCTCGCCTCACAAACCACGCTGAGTTCAAGGCAAGATAAATATTTCAGTAGTAGTTTAAGACAATTTCACAAGGTTAGTTTATTCCTCTTACAAACAACAGCGTGTTTTCTTAAAATATACTGCCATATGTTCAACGTGGATTCCTTATTTCCGTGCTGGTGTCCCTCAGGATTGGAACCCCAGCACAGCGAGGGTGCAGTGCTTCGAGGAGGCCTGCACCATGGTAGCAGAGTTCATCCCTGCTGACAGGAAGCTGAGTGAGGCTGGATTCAAGGCCAGCAGGGATCGGCTGTTTCAGCTGCTGCTAAAGGGAGTCCTCTATGAGTGCTGTGTGGAGTTCTGCCAGGTTTGAGCGACTAAAGACATACACATGTACTTGTATTCTAAACTGCGGATGGGTTGGTGTAATTACATGCACTCAATTACACCTAAATTATCTCTAATGTGCAGAGCAAGGCGACGGGTGAGGAGATCACAGAGAGCGAGGTGCTCCTGGGTGTCGACATGCTCTGCGGTAACGGTTGTGACGACCTGGACCTCTCCCTCCTCTCCTGGATGCAGAACCTCGCCCACACCGTCTTCTCCTGCGCCTTTGAACAGAAGCAGCTCAACATCCACGTGGACCGCTTGGTGAAGCCCGCAAAGACCGGATACTCTGACCTCCTCACTCCTCTCATAAGCAAACTGTCTCCCTACCCCTCCTCCCCGCTACGTCGCCCACAGTCCGCTGATACCTACATGTCTCGCTCCTTGAACCCAGCGCTGGACGGGCTGTCTTACGGGCTGTCCGGCCAGGATAAGAGAGCGAGTGGCGGGGAGGTAGCGCCGGGAAAAGGCGTCTCTCCCATGTCTCACTCTTTTGCTAACTTCCACTACCCCGGAGCGGGAGGACAGAGCTTGACTAGGAGTCTCATGATGGAGAGCTCCGACTGCCACAGCATCTTTGAGGAATCCCCTGAAACGTATGTCTCTGAGAATCAATTTTTGTCTGGAGTGAAATCGCTGCAAGCTCTGTGGATGTTTTGACACCGAATCCTGTCACATAATTTGCTGCTGTGTTTCGTCTGTCAAGGTCACGGACAGACACGCCCGTTGATAAGATGTTGAGTTCAGGTGGAGCTCAGAACCTGCGTCCTGCCTCCGCCCCGGGCGAGGACGCTCCATCGGCTGACATTCCTGAGAAGAACGAGGTAAGCATTTCTTTTTAACTCATCAGACCTGTTTTTATCACACATCTCTCACAAGTGCTTTAATTAGTTATGTCCCTGCATTGTTTTCTTTCCTCGCTGGGTGTTGCCTTCAGCGAAGGTTTATATTTAGTCCTGCTCTGATGAGTCTGTTTCAGTACGCTGACACTGAGTCATCCTTCTCCAGCAAGTCTGAATTACAGCGTAGACTCTGTCGAGCCAGACGCAGCTTTTGAGAGGAGTTTGCTCTTGTTTTGATTTGTGTGGTGTTGTTGATGCTAGCCTTAGCCTTAACCCTAACCCTGCTTTAATAATGCCATACCACTCAGTCATCTTTGTGCCTTTAGGAGAGGGGCTTTGTATGTACGGAAACATTATTGTAACTCATTTACTTAGGAAAAGCAGACACTGCAAACTTTATACTGTACTCGCACAGATTGTCCCTCCTATAGGAAAAGAGTTTTTCAAACAGTGGTGTTCTTAACCGTGGGTACACAAGTTTTGAAAGGGGAACGCACTGGCAGAGATGTGAAGCAAAGATAATGCTTGAGTTGAAAGGAAAAGGAAATCGTTAGTTTTTGTAGTTTAGCCCTGTGATTCATCAGAATTCATACTCCTTTTGGGAGTCATATCCGTGAGCATGAAGACATGATACACATATTTTAGATTCAGTGGTCATAGAACTTTCTGTGGATTTTATTGCCTCCAATTTCCATCGCTGACAAAAGCCCATAAATCCACCTAGAAGTCATAGAAAAAAACGAACAGAATTTGCCTGATTTTCTTATCGTTATCTGTACTTCCCTGATTAAAGTGCAAACAGGAACTGTTAATAGATAATCTGGCATACTTTTAAGGGTAGTTATTTGCCTATATATATATATATATATATATATATATATATAAAAAAAAAGGTAAACACACGGTTGAAGCCTACAGCTGTGTTAGGGGGAGCAGGGGTGTGGTGTTTAACAAAATGGAGTTTCTCATGGTCCTTTTAATAAAGATGATTTGCTAGTTTATTTTTACAAGGTGATCATGATGACACTTACCGCAGCTGTAGTTTGAGGTTTCCAGCCTGTGATGGAGGAGACATGTCATGACATAATACGGGGAAAGAAGCCCAGGGGGATTTGGTCAGTTGAGACACAAACCCAGGAGCACATAAATGAGTCATTACTGCCCTCATGTTGCCTGTAAACACAGTGTTAACACAATATCTGTTCCTGTCTGTCTCAGACTTTCTATTCTGGGCCCCCGGTGCAGCTCGGTGTGAAGTTAGTGCTTCGCTCTGCATTCCCCGTCACCGTGGAGACACATAAAGAGGCCAGAGACAGAAGCAGACTTTGGGGGCCTCTCTGATCTCACAGTCACACTCCCATCCTCTCTTTCTTGATTTCCTCTCTGCCCTCCATCTTTTTTTCAGAGCTGGCAGAGTGCCGATGTCTCTCTCCTCCCGAAACAAACAGTAGAGCTTTTCCCATCAGATTGTAGGACAGGAAGCTGAGGACGGCTGTCCTCTGCTCCAGTCTCACAATCCTTCCTCCTCTAGTACCTGAGCTGACAGAAGAATAGAGTAAAGAAAGGTTCATCTAATCACAGTACTGCCTTTGAATAGTGCTTACAAGAACTAGCAACGCCCTTCTTTAGTTGTATACACTACAGAGAAATTAAGGATCTATTTAAGCATATAAGATGTTTCATGTATTTCATGTTCAATCCTCAGCTTCGTGACTCAACAGAGAAGTACGAGGAGTTCTATCGGCAGCGTCTTCGTGTGCAGCAGCACCTGGAGCAGAAGCAGCAGCAGAGGCAGATGTACCAACAGATGTTGCTGGAGGGCGGAGTCCAGCAGGAGCCCCCGCCCAGCGACATGCAGCACAGCCTGACGGAGAAGTTCCTCAACAGGTACAGACACCGCATAGATACCTACAATGTTCCCCTGTCTGTCAAATTATCTGGCAAAGTCATGTCAGGGTGGTTCTGGTGCAGCTGTCTAATTGCTATGTGGCGTTTAATGTCTGCACACAATAGAGGAGCAGCTGTCCGACTAGTACACATGTTCAGGCCCTGATAATTATGAGTCCCAGGTGGCTTTGCTAGCATGACACACACCTCCCCCCAAATCCCGCCTCCAGTCCACACTGCACCATCTGTGGTGATCAGCGACAACACATTACATAATGGGACAATCAACTCATGTGTGTAAGTTTACACAATGTTACACCCAGACTGGACTCGAGATAGATTTAGCTGCGATCTTATGACAAAGATGACACAGGAAGTGTGTACATTTCTGCTCAGTCAGAAGGACAAAGGCGCTTTGATTTGTCCCCCGAGAGTTGCTCCAGTCCTCCCTTTCCCCTGCCTCTCCCTGTCTCTGTATCCTCTGCATTATTCACAAGGGAAGCTGTGCATAATGACATCATTACTTCTGTTTTTCTTTGTCCTCTGCCCTTTGTAGTTTGAACTAGATTTAAGCAGGCTGCAAACCCTGCAAACTGTCAGCGCGCAGACAGTATGCAGACAGAAGTAAATCTTTGTCCTTTTCCAAATTACAACACATGATTTTATAAATAGAGGAAAAAAAGGAAAGGCTAATAAAAGGATGAAATGTATAGAAAGTGTGTATTTGTAGTGTTTACACATGTGCACATGTGCTCCTCAGGTCCATCCAGAAGCTGGAGGAGCTCAACGTGGGGATGGAGAATTTAGGGGAGGAGGTGAAGTCTCTGACTCAGCAGTGTAATGGAAACGGGAACCCGCCCGCCTCCGAGGACAATAACAACCCTCCATCTGTGACCCCCGAGCAAAGCAGGACCCCAGGGGGAGGGGTGCTCAGCAGCACCCCTCAACACACCATAGGGGGGCGCGCAGTCCCACCTCCAATTGAGTCCCCCGTCATCTCCCAAAGGTACTGTATGACTTCTGCTGTTATTAAGCAACAGTTTGTTGCACAGTTAAATTTGACTTGTATTGTGTTTTGTTTTTTTGGCAGTGGGCAGAAAAACAAAGGAGGTCAGGACGACTCTCCAGGCTCTTTATCCCGGAGTAAAGAGGTAGACATGCACACAGACATGTTAACACAGCAGAAATAAAGCGTCAGACCTGCTCTAAATTATTCATTCCTTAGCGTGCTAATTTGGCATTTGGCTAATCAGATTATAACGGTTTCAGCTTTGATGTCATATCGACAGCATAATGACTGTATAGATGCCATAGGGCATAGAAAACAAAGTAGATTATACAGCTAATGACATGCGATCTGTCTATTGATGTATTTCAAATGTGTGCGTGTGATCAGGGTGAGAAGGCAAAGAACCTGTTTGTGCCGGTGCACTCTCTGGAAGACACCCAGGCTGTTCGAGCTGTCGCCTTTCACCCGTCTGGAGCGCTCTACGCTGTGGGATCCAACTCCAAAACCCTACGAGTCTGTGCTTATCCAGAAACAATAGACCCCAGGTAACGTGGACAGTCAGCCATCATCTTATTTTGAAGTTTCTTTTCGTGTGAAAAAATCTTCCAAATAAGTGATCTAAACTTTTTTTTTTTTTTTTTTTTTTTTAAGATTATTTTTTTGGCTTTTTGCCTTTATTCGATAGGAAAGCTGAAGAGAGACAGGAAATGTGGGGAGTAGAGCGTGGGGGCTGACATGCACAAATGATTGGCAGACCGGGAGTCGAACCCGCGATCAGTGCGACGAGGACTGCAGCCTCTGTACATGGGGCGCCTGCTCCACCGACTGAGCTAAACCAGCGCCCCTGATCTAAACTTTTAAAAAAAAAGGGCTTGTTAACAGCCATGAAGACCTTTTTACTTTACAAGCTCTGCTGTTTTTGGGCTCTGCGAACAGTCTGTGTAACAGAAAGCTTAAACAATAGCCCCTTTTACACTGCCAGTTCAAGGCGGGATTATTACACCTCTGCTACAGTGTAGCAGAGGTGTGCAGTGTGTTCACATTCACGTTTTGCTACCATAACGCCAGACCGCTGCATAAAAAACACACTGGGACGGCTTTACAACGGTGTTGCTTGGTTCAACGTGAAATGGCAAAGGCGCCATAACAGCGGAGCTTCTTTATCGCACTGTGATGGAATTGCAATGTAAAAAGGGAAATTAACTGAAGTGTGATTCAAAGGTCACTCAGTAACTTTGCAATTTATGATATCACATTTTTTCCTGAGCTGAAGTTTCCATGTTGTGACTTTAAAGATCTCGTGAAGATCTCAGTTTGGTTCTCTTTGGCGCCACCTATGGTGATAAACAGAAGTTGCGGGAGCACACTTCCCAGATATCCAAACAGTGTGTGACGTCCACTAACTCTTGATTTTCCTCGCTGACGGTCGTTTTCCTTTTTAAACTGTTTTCCTTCATCTGAGCGTCACAGATTTTCACTTATTTTTGAAGTTGTATCTGTAGTCATCCATCTTTTCTTTGTTTGTTCAGCCATAGTAGATTACTGTTTACTTGCAACACTTGCAGAGAGCGGAAAAGCAGCCGCTTAGCTCCGCCTACCCTCTCTGGCAGACCAACCACTGCTGGCTGATGGAAAACGCGTTACTGAGTGCTGCTTGTGATTTTTTCCGCAAATGTCGCACCGGACACCCAGTCTGTAATTCTGCAAATGCAAAGGCTTCATTAGTGGGCCACAGGCTCAGTCATCATTGTGTTACCTCATTCAGCGATGGATAGTGATATACATTTATTTACATGACAATCTTAGAGATTATCACTTTAAATTAAAGAAGTTCAAATTGCAATTTTTTCTGCAATTTAAAGACTTGTCATCCATGTTGCCTCACAAGTTGAGATTTATGTTTTATAAACTGGTTACGACTTAAAACTAACTGATCACTTTCATCATTTTCTTCCTTTAGCGAATATTTATCATATACTTGAATATGTTGTCTGAAAGTCTACCAGCTGACTCATCTTCTCTCCTCCTGCTTGTCCTCCCTCTCCTTTTTTCTACCTTTGTCCCTTCAGTGGTTCAAGTCCAACGAAGCAGCCCGTCGTCCGCTTCAAGAGAAACAAACATCACAAAGGATCCATCTACTGTGTGGCCTGGAGCCACTGTGGGCAGCTGCTGGCTACAGGCTCCAACGACAAATATGTCAAAGTCCTTCCCTTCAGCGCGGAGACATGCAATGCTACAGGTGAGCAAAGGCTGCAGCAACACATTCTGACAGTCTTGTTTGTTGGTGTCAACGTACATAAGAATAGATCTCTTTAAGCGTTTTGTCTGTGTCTTTGTGTGCCCCAGGCCCCGACCTGGAGTTCAGCATGCACGACGGCACCATCAGAGACCTGGCCTTCATGGAGGGCCCAGAAAGTGGAGGAGCCATCTTGATCAGCGCTGGAGCGGGAGACTGTAACATCTACACCACCGACTGTCAGAGAGGACAGGGTCTGCATGCGCTCAGCGGACACACAGGTACACCCATCCATCCACCTGTCCGCCTTTAAACACAACACAGATTTCCACTGACAAGTGTGTAACATGTCTGTTTGTTGTTGCTGTCAGGTCACATTCTGTCTCTGTACACGTGGGGAGGCTGGATGATCGCATCAGGCTCTCAAGACAAGACGGTGCGTTTCTGGGACCTCAGGGTGCCCAGCTGTGTCCGAGTAGTGGGAACTGCTTTCCATGGCTCAGGTACGGCTCAAGTCCGGTCAGGTACACCTCCATAATTGCATCAAAACACTAAAAACAGCATGTATGACACCAGAAAAAGCATTGCATTTCAATATACAAACAATAATGTGTTTCTTGATTTGTTGTATTTTGCTTTTTACAGCTACACCCATTTCTCCCCCCCCCACAGGCAGCCCTGTTGCATCCGTAGCAGTCGATCCAAGTGGCCGTCTCCTAGCAACAGGACAGGAAGACAGTGCATGCATGCTGTATGACATCAGAGGAGGACGAATCGTTCAGGTGTACAGACCACACAGCAGCGACGTGCGCTCGGTCAGGTTCTCCCCCGGAGCACATTACCTGCTCACCGGCTCCTACGACACAAAGGTCATGGTCACCAACCTCCAAGGTACGTCTGCAGGGTGCATCTCTCTGACTTTTACTTGATCTTTTTTTTTTTTTAGACTCGTCAAGGGTTAGGGGCTGAAGTAGTTCTTGCCTGGGTGCAGTGAATTCCTGGTGATGAAACTCAAGACATTGTTCAGCACATAAGCGCCTGTTAAACCACATTGTTTCTTTTTTACACGTGTTTCTTGTGCAAATTACACAAACAAGATTCATGTGTATGTTCAAGTACATATTGCTTTGTATTTATTTGGTATATTTCCCCCAGGTTGTAGTGTCTATATGGCTGCACAGTGGTGCAGTGGTTAGCACTGTTGCCTCAAAGCTAGAGGGTTACTAGTTCGAATCCCTGTTTGGATGGAGTTTGCATGTTCTCCCCGTGTATGCATGGGTTCCCTTGGGGACTCCAGCTTCCTCCCACAGTCCAAAGACATGCTCGTTAGGGTAGTAGGTGACTCTAAATGGCCCATGTGTGTGAGTGTGAAAGGTTGTCTGTCTCAATGTGTCAGCCCTGTGATTTACCGGCGATCAGTCCAGGGTGAACCCCACCTCTCGCCCAATGACAGCTGGGATTGTCCTGCGACCCCGAACAGGATACGCTGCATAGATAATGGATGGATGGATGTCTATAAAAAATTATAAGCAGAAGAAAAAAACGTATTTAATCTAATGTGATGACTTTAAATCTGTCTGTGTGTGTTTCCAGGTGACCTGACCAAGCAGCTGCCTCAGACAGTGGTGGGAGAGCACGGCGACAAGGTGATTCAGTGTCGATGGCACACACAGGACCTGTCCTTCCTCTCATCCTCTGCTGACCGCACTGTCACACTCTGGACACACAACCCATAACACACACGCACACGCACACACACACACACACACACACCCTCACACTCAGACAAGCAGTTGCTATAATCTAAAAGACACATTCCCCTAAAACAACACCGCTCCTCCTGCACTTTCAACACTGTCACACCCTATCAACACACTTGGCACTTACAGCTGAAACACACACACACGCATACATAAACACAAACAGGTGAACAAGCCTTCGACTGCTGTCTGTAGGAAACCAAATGGATACAAACCTGTGACACATCAAGAAGCACACATGTTGCATGTTTTCCTTTTTCCTTTACACTCCCACACACACCGCTCACCTTCTCACTGTCATTCCACCCCGTCATGTGATGTCATCCTGCACCCTCACTCCGTTTACACACACGTCAGTCACTGCATGTCCTTTTCACTGAGGAGTTAAGACGGGACAGAGTGCTTTGTTCATGATGGTGCCTTCCTTCAGTTTCCATAACAAAATCGTAAAAAATGTTTAAAAAAAATTCTAATATGGTCATTTTTTCAAGATCAAATGTTGTTAACTCATTTTGAGTCCTACATTCCTTCTTCTTTTGCATATCATTTTCTTATATCGGGTGTTATGCTGCTATAGTTTGGGAAAACGAGTCGACTTTATGGTGTAAAATGTAAATTTTCAGTGTGTCAGTGGTGAATTTTTCCCCTCAGGAGGCTGAATCTGTGGAAGTTGTTACTATCTGTCGATCAGTGAGCTGTCGCCGCCCTGTGGGATGTACTGATGTCTAATGTTACTGCATTACTACAACTCAAAACCTGTAAATTTGCTTGTGAATTTGTTTTTAAATTTGAAATCAGTGTTGCTGCGCTGAAGCTATGTGTTTTGCGATGGCTTGCTTGCAATGGAAGATCGTGGATTATGTCGGCATCAAAGGGAAAAACAGTCAAGTGTAATTTGTGGTTGAGCGCCCTGGCATTTCTGTTCATTGGTCACTGCTGTAACGATGTAACACCAGTAGGGGGCAGCGTTCGCCTGTGACAAGGGTTTAACCATATGGGCTTATTTCACAGCAGGAGGAAAAGCACAGGTGGTAATAATAACTTTAACAATGGTTCTGTTCTATGCAGGTGTCTGAGAAAGTTGACAGGCAGTCAGCATGCACACAACCAAGACCACGGAATTAAAGCAGCTAAATGTAACACAGCCATCATTAATGCTGCTATAAACACCTGTGCTTTTCCTCCTGTTGGATGTTAAACTGTCCGCTGTGAAAAAGGCCTGTGCACAATGAAACCTGAGCAGAAGAGGGTGTTTGGATATTTATTTAGAACCAGTATTTGGGGCATATGCATTGTATTCTTTTTCTGTATTTTACATGCGCACTTTGTCCTCTAACATTGATTTACTTACAAAGATGCATATTTAAGTCTTTATGTTTCTGTATAGTGTATATTGTTTTAACAAATAAGGCCAAACTAATACGTACATAGATGTATTTATTTCAGTTGTGTTTATGTATGTACAGCTATCAGTATGTTTTTAAAATGCTAGTGGCTCTTGTATTCAGCCTTTATAATTCTTGTTTTTAAAAGTGACTTAAATTAATTCAAGCTAACTCAAGTCTGACTGCTGGTACGTGAAATAAAGTGTCTTTTACACAAACTGCATCACGTATGTTTTGTTGACGCATTTGAAAAATTCAAACAGGAAGCTTTTCTGAATGAGGCTTTAATCCTTCACCTCACTGGAGCATGTAGTACAAAATAGCATGTGGGCTGTACATGGGTTCAATTCATTCTTTTAGCAGACAATTAAAATACAGTTTCCCTTTCCCGGCCTGGAGACTCTAAAACCAAAGAAACAAAAAACCCTCACATATAAACAAAGTACGTGGACAGAGTGCTGTATTCAGAGAACACAGTGGTGGACGGCAGTTAACAGAATCCAAACAATCATAAAAAGCACAATAAATACAAACATAACTGAAGTTGTGTATTGACAAATACACAAAAGGTGAAATGCGACTTATAGGAGCACAGATACATGACAAACAAGGATTAAAAACACTTTTCCCTGAAACTACTGAGAGTTTGTTGATGTTGTGCAAGTTGTGCAACACATAGTCCTCTGTATGATTTGAGATTTTTTCCATACTGTGTACTACATATAATGCTGACAGTGCTTTGTTCTGTCCACAAGGACACACGTTAGGAGTCACAACGACCACCCACTGGTCTCCGACGCTGTTCACACCTTCATGAGATTAAAAAACAACCTGTCTCTTAGTGCTTAGTTCAGTTGGGGTCGGGCCTGGCTGCAGCGTTTGATGCTGAAGGCAGGGTGACGCGTTGCTCGTCCATTCGTTTGGCCTGAGAGCGCATGATGAGGCTGAAGAAGTCCTCGTCTGGTACAGTGGGCCCTCGGACAGGAGGAGGAGGAGGGGCGCAGCGCTGGTCATCCAAACGGGAGCCCTGATGGAGTTGAGAGGAAGAGAGAAAGTGTCAGTTTCAGATTCTTCTGCATTAACTGTACTGTCACTGTGCAGGATATAATATTTGTTAGCCTTTTTTCTAGCACTGTATATCCGGATCTATAAGGTACCTGGCACTTGACAAGCATGTCGAAGAAGTCGTCGTCAGGCTCGGCGTTGTCAGCGTTGGCCATCAGGTGGCTGAGCACGGCCTGGTTGCTGTTTTGAAGCCTGAGCCCGGGCAGGCTTCCTCCTGCCGCTGACGACTCCTCTATCCGCCGGCCCTGTGCGCCTGACACGTTTGCAGACTCTGATGCGGCTACACATTTTGAGAGAATAAATTAAGTCACAAAAGATGCTTTAATCCAGCTGTTCTGACTTCTGGGTGTGAGTGCATGGACTTACATTTCCTGATGGCTCTGGGAGGCGACTCCGGACCACTGCTCAATGATAACCTGCTGCCCTTATCCTGTATTGCACAGCGTTGGTCATCCATGCGGTTGCTCTGGAAGCGGCTCAGCAGGTCAAAGAATCCCTCGTCGCCGAGCGTGTCCGGACTGAGTCGCTAATTAATCACAGAAACAGGAACATGAAAAGAACAGTAGGAGACTAAATGAGGTTGAGGCGTGTGTGAGGTTATCAGCTTAACATTCTGTACCTTCTGAGGTCCCTGTGCCGGCGTCTGGCTGGTGTCCAGCGTGTTGCTGGTGTCCTGGAGGACCTTACTGGAGCCACCAGTCTTGAACTTCTTCCCACGCAGGCGGTTGACGAAGAAGAGCTTGGAGGAGGTCTTAGCCAGGGAGGGTTTGGACTGTTTGGTGAGGATGTCACTGCTCCACTTCTGACCCTTCAATCACACAGAGACCGATTAGTTACCACAGTGACAACAAGATCCCAACTTCCTGTGATCGAACGTAATGTGTGTTAGAGGATTGTGTACTTGGTGTGACAGGAGAGACGTTCTTACATTCATCTTGTCTGGAGTGAGTTTCATCAGCTCCAGGTTCTCCATGCTGTGTCTTCTGCTCATCCTGGGCCTCGCTCCTAACACACGTAAACACAGTAAACACCTGTTACACCAAAGATGCTGTTAAAAACAAAACTTAAAAGTTATTACAGACTGAAAGCATGACCTATGTACCATGCAGGTTGTAGTCTACATCCTTATTCTCTGAAAGAGTGGAGTTATTTGTGCTGTAACTCAGACCCAGAACCATCTGCAGATCAGATACGTTCATACGAGCCGTCAGCTCTCCGCTCCTGTCGCCAGTCTAAAAAAAAACACAAAAAAAGGTAGCTTTAAGTGACAAAGGATTTCCTAAAGTTGTGTTATGTTTTCAAAAAATAGTATAATGAACACGGCCTTAATGTGGATGATGTACCTCTTTGCAGATCTCCAGGTGTTTCTCTGCAAAGTGCATGGCCTGGTCGTGGTTCCCCAGCGCCGTGTGAGCATTTCCAAGACTCCAGCATGCACGGCCCTCCCCAATCCTGCATCAAAAACACATTTAAATTCATGCATAGTAGCAAAGTTTAAGTATTGAAAACATCAAGACTTCTTCCTACGCTGAATGTTGGTGAGTGTGTACCTGTCATTGAGGTCCTGGGCTATGATGAGGTGCTTCAGGTGGTAGTCTATGGCTCTCTCATAGTCCTGGAGGAGTGTGTAGGTGTTGCCCAGACTGTAGCAGGCCTGGGCCTCCACAGCTCGATCCTTTAGCTGCCTCGCCAGCTGCAGCGTCCTCCTGACAAACACACGGACAAGCTGGTTCAAAACACTGCGCAGACAGGCCTTAATATTTGCACTTATTTTAGGATTAAACTATTTTCACAGTCGTCATTAAGAAGCTAAAAGAGAAAGACGAAAGCTAAGTTGATACTCTGTGGTGCAACTCTCGTTGATCGTTTCACAGCACACCCTACATTAATATAGCCAATATTAAAATAGCCGATGTGTAGAAAGAGGTAGAAATGATGAAGTAGAGTGTTTGTTCAGTTAACCCCCTTCAACCTGCTGGTTCCAGCAAGACTGCTGTAATTTTAACAAAGAATGAGCAGGGAGAGACGATGCAAAAATAAACTGCACCACTTTCTACATCTGCAGATTAGTCAAACTAAAGACAACATTTCTTTTACTAAAGCCGTTTCCCACTGGTCAAAAAACCCACTAACACCCGCTGACATCCGGCTTTTTTGCTAAGTGGGAAAGGCTACAATTGGCATTCAGACACGGGTCAAATGACTCTGCAGTAGACCTGGGTAATTATTGCCTCGGCTCCGATCAGCATTGATGGGAACACCAAACCCTTGTTGACACGCTAATCTCCGCCCCCTTTCCCGGCGGGATTCAATGCTCAGTCGATAACTTCTGCGACTCCTTGTCATCTCAGCTACAAATTCTGCCCGTCTCTGTCCGAGCGGCGCTCGAACAGCATTCCAAATTTGTCGGCGCCGAGTTTAATACACAGACTGAATGTGTAATAGATACAATAAAGACCTAACCACTGTAACATCTTCACTGTTTACTAACCCTGTTTCAGGAGCGTTTGTGACATAAGACGGTGACGCAGCAGAAAAGAAACCGAAAGGAGTATACTTCACTGGCAATGGGAAAAGAGAGAATCGGCATCTATAAGTGGATCTTCCCGGGTCTGAAAAACCTGCTAACCCTAACCCTAACGCCTGCTCAGTATATCTATGCAGAAAAAAGATTCAAACATTTAAAACTTACTTGTAATGCTCAGCTGCCACTTCAAACTCGCCCAGGAAGATGTAGGCGTTCCCGAGGTTGCAGTAAGCTCGTCTCTCTGCAGAGCGGTCGCCAAACTCCTTAGCTATGAGCAAACGCTGCACAAAAACAGAGACACATTACATCTGTTAGAATAAAAGTTATAACAGAAGATTGCTTTATCTGAATCAATTCATAATGCTTGTATTTGGGGAATATGTCTTTGCAAATATGCTTTGATAATGAAGAGTTTTAGGGTCACACACCTGTTCGTGAGAAGCTACAGCTTTGCGAAAGTTCCCAAGTAAGTAGTGTGTGTTGCCGAGGTTACCATAAGTTCGACCCTGAGCAGCTCGATCCCCGAGCTCCTTCACTATCGCCAAGTTTGCCCTGAAAACACACACACACACACACACACACACACACAAAGTTAAATATATAATGATTGGATAATAGCAGAGAGGTATTGTATTATTAAAATGTCACTCAGCAGAACAAGTACAGTCACTTACTCGTAGTACTCAGCTGCCTTCCTCAGAGCCGTCATGACCTCCTCGGGGAAATCTCCGGGCTCGGCTCCACTCCAGCAAATACTTTTGCCTTTAGCGTGATACACGTTCCCGAAGTTATACAGAGCTCGAGCCTGACCCACCTGACACAAACACAGGAAAGAGATTTCAGTGATGAAGGTTGATGCCCAACAAACAGAATATTTCAGTGTATACTTTAATGTGCTTGACATCCAGCTGCCTCACCTTGTCACTGATGTCTCTCGCGATGTCCAAGTGCCTCTGACAGCAGACCACAGCCTCATCAAACCGCCCCAGCACCTTCAATGTGTTCCCAAGGTTTCCACTGGCTTTGGCCTCTCCCATCAGGTCACCAATTGTCCTAAACAACACACATTCTGTCAGTAATCATAAATACAATAATACTCTGTAAGACGGGTTTTGGGGGTTCTCTTGCAGGTCCAACCTGGTGAGGGTGAGGTCATGCCGGTGGAACTCCAGGGCTTTAGCGTAGTCGTGCAGGTGGAAGTAGGCATTGCCCAGCTGGCTGTAGATGGCACTGAGCACCTGAAGGTCCTCCGTGCCCACCTGGATGGCAGCTTCGAAGAAGGAGACCCCTGCTCTGTAGTCGCCCACCTTGCAGAGCCGCTCGCCCTCCAACGCCAGCTCCAGGCAGGAGACCTCCATCCTACAGCAGACAGAAGAAAAATCAGTCGGTCTAACAAGCGGCTGTTCAAGAACACAATCTTCCTGAGCAGCACAAAAGTGTCTCGAATCCAGAGACAATAACTAAGGAGCAATTATGAAGTAATTGTGGGAAAGTAGATCTTCTCTGTCTGAGAGCTGAAACCAAATGAGAAGACTCGACTCACAACCAGGGAACAAAACTCAGATCCTCTTTCTAAGTAGAAGGCTTTCAACAGGGAATGTTGTTTAGCTGCTTCCTTCCACCCACAGAGAACAATGGCTCGAACTGGGGTTTGTTTGTTATGATCACATCCTTTTGACAAGCCTCTGAAAGTAAAGGGGGTTTCTTAACAGTGAGATGGAGGAAAGAGCGGATAGAAATGTTCAAGTAAACCTTTGTGCAATTATCATGTTTACTGGCTTCGCTTCAGAATTCAAACAGGGATTTGTTTGCAACGTTTGCTCCTGCAGTAGGGACTGTTTTCACCACACTTATTTTTGTTGATGCTCCAAAGACTGAGCTTTGTGAGCTGGTTGTTATAATTGAATCTTTTAGACGATATAAACAATCAAATTTACTGTAGAAATAAATGGCTGTTTAGAAGCCAGGCCCGTGGAGTTAAAGGGAGGTTAAACTCAGGTCTCTCAAGGCCAGATGAAACAAGTACAAACAATGGGTGGTGCCTTATCTGCTGATGGATTATCTTCAGATTAGGCCACATATTTATACTGAGCACCTCCTTATAAATATGTTAGTCTGCCAACTTTTGTTTAACAGGAAGCTGTATTGTTGGGTAGAGATCGGCTTCACACAAAGTGTACTCTGCGTGTTTATCACAAGATTTCCTCCTGTGGACTAGTTTGTCTCAGAAAGTGACCCAGAAACACTGATACACACACACACACACAATCTGCTCTGGAGTTATAGCTTACATTGTCTATAGTGTGCTATTAATAGGACACAAAACACCAAACAAAGTAGCTTGTTTTACCGCTGGTAGGGCTATAATTTGGGAACAAAGGCAAACCTCATGTAACAAGCAGTCTTAAATAAGAGAAGCTCACTCTTTATTTACCACAAAGCTAACAACATATGCTACAAACAGACACCAGCCTACCTGCTTGTTTTTGGTGCCTTAAAACAACACCAGCAGCACATGGAGGAACTGAGAGGCATTTAAAAAACAAAAACACTCCTTTCCTGTGATACCAAAACAATGGCTCTTCTGACGTCATCGAACGCTCTGGCGAACTTTCAAGGAGACTCGAGTGATGCTATCACAGTATTAACCTCCCATTCATGGAAGCAAGGAAACTGCTGCCTCAGCATTTTCCAAGCTAATCCTCTTGTTTAAAACTCTCTCCTCTGACCTGGTCACCTGAGATTACGGCTGAAGAGTGTGCAACCAACAGATTACACTGCCTAAGAAGCTTTATTAGACATGGCAGACACATGCAGACTCTGTAGTGTGGTTTAACGGAATCAAGTCATTGACGGAATAAACATCCTGACATTAGAGTACATTGGGAAAAACAGGCTCCTAGATCCCAAAGCAGATGCCTGCTCCCTTCAAATAAGTTGCACACACGTGTGGCAGAAAACAAAGCGAGCAGTGATGAATTTTTCAGGGCTTGTTAAATATTGAAGCCGGCTGGAGCAGCTCTCTGTGTTCGGCAGGTCACACCTGCTGCCACAGCTCTTTGCCCGGGGATGTAGGGACAGCTGTCTGATGGCTTTTTTAGGGAAACTCACCTTTAGTCAACAAACTCACAATGGACAGTGAAAAGGTGCTCCCACATAATAAATAGATTTACAATTCAATTTTCAATGCCATATCACACATATACCATCACTCCCTCAACATGGTAACATGTCTGTTATCTGAACCTGACACATCTTATATCAGAAGCCTTAAACAATCACAAACATAAAGAGATCTTTCTTCTCTTAACCAACAACCAAATATTTCATTTACAGTCCATTGTAAAACTAACAAGGATAGGCAACACTGTTTTAAAGGTTAAAAACCTAAAAACCTAAAACCCTGCTTAGGTTAAGAGAGGAGGGTTTCCTACCTGTAGCGGACATGAAAGGACTGCTCCTCCGCTTGTGTGCTAACCACTGAGCCACTCGTATCCATTGATGTGCATAATATGAGGGAAAATCCCAGTCTGGTCCCCGAAAAAATGGTTGCGTTTAAAAACCGAGAGTCAAAAAGAAAGAAAAAAAACGTCTTTTGTCAAAGGGCGTTTGGCCTGATGAGGTGAACCAAACGAAAAGTAGTGTGTCCCCCTGCTGAGTGTTGACAGACGAATTAAAAGTGTGAGACAGAGCTGCAGAGTCCTGAGCGCCACAGTCCGCACGGCTGCTTTCGTACACTGCGTGTTTTTGCGTCACTGCCCCCTCGCTCTTGTCAGCTGCCCTCTGTAAAGAGAACACAAGATGCTGTATGTGAAGCCTCATCCTGGCCACTCGGTGCCATGGCAACACCAACCAAACAGCAGCGTGCACAAGTGGGGCAGGCAAGAAGAGAGGATGGGGTCAACACAGACATGCTGTCAATGTAACGCTGACTCGATTCATCCAGACTCAGAGAGGTGTGTGCTCTAAAGTTGCTACAAGGGGAGCAAGCTATGAACGCCACAGAATGTCACCTATGCAAGCAGAGATGGCAGGAAGAATATCATCTCAAGAGGAAGTTACGGAAAAGAAAGTATGACGAGCAGCAACCTGTTGCATGATTTGTGAAGATCTCTAAATTAAAAGTGGAGCTGTGGGAAACAGAAAACCAGATGAACCTTCTGCATGTTTGCAACTTCCACCAGAGGAAAGCACAGCGATAAGCGAGCTACATGGATAAGATAGACTGCACAAAGTCCAGACCAGAGCATACCATTACTGCATTTCTCCATGAGGTCATACTAACCACACCCATTTGTCCCCCAAGTTTAACTCAGCAGCCCCTCCTCACACACATAACATGAGAAATGGGGCAAACCAGTTATAAATGCAAACTGGGTTAAGTCTTTCTGTGTGAGTTTATCAGACAACAAAGACATGGCAAATAAGCACACAGCCCGGGAACATGAATTGTATTGCATGTAAAAGATTGGACATTGTAAATTACCACCACTGTGTTCAGCCAAACTTTAGCCTACATACAGGCCAAACAATGGTGTGCTTAATAGGTTTCTTACATAACTTATTACAATTGTAACTCGATGTATGCATAAACATATTAGATGGTTGTTAACGCTGTATATTTTACTTTCTTCCTCAAATTCAGGCAGCAAAAACATGTTAAGGCTTAATAAAAAACTTAACACAATAAGAGTGGCAGGAGAAAAAAAGAACTCCAGGATTGAAGATATTTTACAGCTAAAAAAAAAAGCACATATAGAGGCTCGTTTGTGTTTGTTTGAGGAACAAGTGTAAAAATACAAGTATTTTTGTTGCTGGTCTCTAAAGAAGAGGCCTAAATCTTAAAGTCATTCTTGCATTAACCTAACAAAAACAGCCTCTGGAAATTCATTGTCCATTAATTTTTCAGTGCTTGTGTTTTAATCGATCTGTCTTAAAAGAAAGAAGGCACGAGTATGTTGAAATCTTGTCTTTTTCCACCCTGTTCCTTCTACTGCTACATGAACGTTAAGTGTTTCAACACAAACTAAAGCCCAGGGCTTTGGGAGTCTGTGCACTGCATGTTTCTGCAGATTATAATAATCACCAATTGATGTGTGCCAGTGTTGGTGCAGCCTTTTCCACCAGTGTATGCCAACTGGGTGTGTTTAAGACCTTCTCTGCTCATAAAGCCACAGTGAGCATGAACAAGTGTCTCGCAGGAAGAAGTGATTCATGAATAAAAGGTGCATCAAAGGAAACAAGAGGTTGTTTCTTAATGACAGTGTCACGGCAGGCAATCACTGACTCTTTGAGTCCCAAAGAGGACATGATTTCACCTTACACACACAGAAGATGTGGTCTGTTTCATTGTGCTTATAGCCCATTGATGCACTGAAAACATTATTGCCACTGTGAGCCAAGTCTAAATATGGAAACACCAGTCAGCATTACAGCATGAGCCAGCAAAAGTCTGCACCAAAACAAAAGAAAGAAACAGAAGTACTGCGTTACTGACCGGTAATTCTTCCTCACAGGAACAGGATATCTTGAGAGCCTGCAAATAAAAGTTTTACCATGAATAACATAAGTTTATGTATAAACATTTGTGTATTTTGCCTAACATGAGAATGGACACTATTTAAAGGTTTGACGTCACACTAACTCGAGTAAACTAAAAAAAAACTAAAAGCTTCAATACTTCAGTAATATTTACTCAGTTGCCAGGTTATTGTGTACACCTCCCTAAAAGTGATTGTACATAACAAACCAGGTGTACCTAATAAATAACACTGAGTGAGGGTTGACATAACCAAAAGTTTAAACAGCTCCTCAAACTAACAAAGTGACCAAACATGTGAATCAACAGCTTTGTAAAACAATAGTTATAAATGAGTACATATTCGCCGTATATTAAAGATTTGGGGGATCTGAGTGTCATGTCTGTGTCAGATAAAAGAGATACAATGGTCTCCGTGTGTATGAATGTGTATTACTAATTTGGCATATACATAAAAAAAAATGTCAGTGCAGGGAAATAGAATGAATCTGTAAAAGATTGGCCATAAACATGTAGGACAAACACAGTTAAACAATTTCTCCTATTAACTCAATACTTTCACTATGTTTACACGGTAAGCTTTTAAATGCCACATCATACAGCATGTTTGAGATCCTTATATATATTTTATATGGATGTAAACAAATAGTAACAACACTGATTGTATTATTTATACTGGTCACGTCTCTATCAGTATGATGTACATTCACACATATTTAGATTTTCTCTAACATGAGGGATCTGAAAGAGAGGACTGTAAACACCACACTTTTATGAATGGCACTGCTGTTAGAAGTTTTACTCCAGCCTGAGCAACAACAACCCCAGGCAGCGTATTATTCACCCCTCTCTGCTTACAGTATCACATGCAGTTTAAGATTAGCTAGCTAGCATGTTAGCTTCTAAACTTACGTTAGACGATCCAGTTCGAACAATGGTGACTTGTCCTCTTCTTCTCTTTAAATTCTCACACAAATAAAAATATAAGTCCGTTTGAAAAAAAATACGGACGTGTTTGGTTAAGGGACAAACCGAATTGTATTCAACCCTTACGCTACATTATCATTTAACTTTTGTTAAACTTCTTTCTAACTTCGATGAGAAAACGAAAAACCTTGCGACTGCACTAAGCGTATTGTGTTTTTCGCCAAGTAGCCAATCAGAGGGCGACATTCAAAAATAACCACGCCCAGAATAACAGTGATTGGACCAAAAGATTTGAATAGAAAAGAGATGACGTATGTCACGGTTTAGCTGTCAGTACCTGACGGACAGACTTCATCAAATTTTGAAAGTTTGGCACTCCTTTGCCTGCAGAGTAAGCACAAAACACTTGGCTGTGTCTTTTAAAAGACAACACAATACAAGTAATAGCATTTCAAGTGCTATGGTTTATTGTACAAAACTGACTTCACTTACTAACGTTAACTTCTTCAGTAGTAGCCTTTTTGGTGGAGGTTTCACCCACGTTACCCAGCAACCAGACCCTTGCTTGTACAGCTGCCAGTCCGGCTACAGACGCTCAGTGTGGGCTACATTATTAATGATGCCAGAGAAACTAAACCTGTCCGAGAAACCATATGTCAAGAAAGAAAGAGACAGAAATACTGTAGCTGGTTACAAGATGATGTCAGGAGCGAGAGCATTGCTGTGGATTGGATCTACTTAATGTTACTCCGCTGAAGGAACCGTTCAACACCCGAGTAAGTTGCAACCACAACTACCTCGACATCACGATATCAGACTTTAAAATGTGTACATTTAATACCAGCAGGCTTACAGAAAGTTATATTACATGACTTTTTCGTCAGTCTCACTCTAGGGTAGCCTGAATTGTTATATGTTATAATACACACGTGTCCTTACTCACCTATGGTACAAAAAAAAAGTTCGTACATTGAGGCTACTCAAGTAAATATGAATGAATTACATTTTCTTTTGTACTGTCCTTATTATGATGAGGTAAGAACACCTTTGATAAATAACATGTATGAAATATTTTGGTGCATTGATGACTAAAGAATAGAAAGGCTGTTTAATTTTAATGCTGTAGTTTGTAGAGCTCGGAAGAAACGGTTTATTTCTTAAATATTATTTGTAATCTGTCTTCTTAGGTTTCCTGCTCTCTTTTTCTAAATTATTATTATTATCTAGTTTAAACCTTTTTTTGATTAACACATATCTTAAAAATGACACAAAAATAAAATAGAATTGAAATGAATACGTATGAGTTTGAGATAGCTACCTCTTTATTTAAGTATTTTTAATTTTTGCTTCTTTATTTTTACACCCCAGTACAATTCAGAGGCATATTGTACTTGACTCACATATGTGAAATGTACTTATACAGTAAGATGTACTGTAATAAATAAAACTAACCAACAAAATATTTAAAATTCCTTTAAACATCTGCAACATTAAAATGTTTGTTACATATTAAAAAAGGCAAGATAATAATGTTCGATAGGCGAATAATACATTTCATTATAATGTAACACACAGGGATTCACAGTACTATTTACTTAATTTTTTAAATTTAAAATGCAGAACTTTAACTTGTTATTGAAAATGTTTATATTGTTGAATTGCAATAGACTTTCTCCCTCACTGTTTCTCACACACAAAAATTCTTCCACCCATAAACACAATTCAACACCTTGCACACTTGTGTCACGCCAGCCTCTGCCCACACAATACACTGATTGTTAAATAATTGACAGCTTACCACATTTTGATCTAGTGTTGTCAGCTCACAAGTTGCGTTGCTAAGTGATGAACAGGTGCTCCCCATTCTCCTTTCTTAACACAGGTGATCAGACGTGACATTTCGCAGACAGATGGAGGGAGAAGCAGAGGAGTCTGATGAAGATGTTCAGGGTGAGGGGAGACCCACGGTGCTTTGGGAGAAGTGCATTCAGCAGAGCATCTTTGTGGACCTGAGTGAGGATGAAAGTCTCCATCTGAGTGATCTGGAGAGGTCTTTAGCTTTACACCTGTCACAGGCAGAGTCTGCTGCCTCTGAGGCCAGCATCCATCTCAGTGGTAAGACCTGGAGTCCCCAGAGCATTCATTTCTTTTTTAATGGTGGGAAATCTTGAAAATGTGAATGAAAAGACTGAGACTTGAATTTTTCAAGGCAACCCTTTAGATTTGAGATCAATATTTTTGTTGTTTGTGCTCTTAATTTGTAGGGAGCGCAGAGCTGTCAGCCTTGGAAGTCACCTCCACAGAGTCCAGTTCTGTCAGCAGTCAGAGCGAGAGCAAGAACCGGGGCAGCCAACTGCACGTGTCAGCCCAAAGACCGAACACCATGCAGGATGAGCCGCCCTTAAACCAGGGGTCTGACGACGCGGGGCAAAATACTAGTGACGAGGATCAGGATGACCTTCCTTACGATGGTGACCTTGGAAGCCTCTATTTCAACCTGGCAGCTCACTCTGAGGGTGAACAGAGATCAGACGGAAGAGAGACTGTTCATGCAAGTCCTGATGCTCCTGGCTTTCCTGAATGTGTTAGAATAAAAAAAGATGATTTAATTGAACGCTTGGTTTCTGTCCAGCATAAAGCTGAGAAAGCAGCAACTTTGTCGCAAGAGGATGCACAACAGGAAGACTTTAATAATGCTCCAAAGCTGAGTGAGTTTGCCCCTTCATACCCTGCAGACATTAACCTGGTGTTGCTGCGACACTTCTCCCAGGAGGAGCTGCTTCGATCGGGGAGGCTGATCGAGGCAGAGACCCTGCCAGAGGTGTCCCTGCTGGAGAGCGTGGATGACACTGTTTTAAGCTGGGCTCCAGCACACAACAGCATGAGAATAAACAGTAACCACTCTGGGGATAACCAGAGTATCGGCTCGGACAGCACTGTGGCAAACAGTAATACTGCATCACAAAATTCAACTTTAGAGGAAGAAGCAGAAAGGAAAGCTGACAATAAAAGCATTACATCCAGTTCTGACAGTAAAGACTCAACACAGGGAAGTGGAGATACAAGTGATGTAGATGTAGCAAAGCAGGAAAAGGCAGAAGAGGATGATCAGGTGCAGAGAGTCCCACTCATGCGCACCAGGTCCTTCACTGAGATGAAGTACGGCCAAGGCCAAGTCCATTACCCGCTCCCTGACTTCTCCAAGGTTGCCCCCAAAGTGAAAATCCCCAAAGCTCCAAGCGGACCAGCCAGACCTGTTCCCCCAAGCCCCAGCACCATGCACAGAGCCCAGTCCTCTCCGGGGATATTAGAGGTGATCAGCAGAGTCCTGGAAGATTCAGTCCAGCCAGCAGAGAAACAGTACGTGTTCAAGGACGAGGACAGACAGACTCCTCCGGCGCTGGCACATCACCTGCAGGTAGAAAATATATAGAATTTACTCTTCACAGTGCATGTGTACCTAGGACAGGAGAAATATGAATACTATGCATAAGAAATAGCACTAACATTTGTTTTATTCTATATGTCATTAGGTTGAATATGATAGGTTACTAACCAAATATGCTGAGGCAGAAAACCTTATAGATCAAATGAGAATCGGAACCAATGTAAGTAAAAAATAGTCCCTTTTTTCACTGATTTAAATCCTTTTGGCACAAGAGAAATCATTCATTTCCGAGTCATATTTTTAATATAAGTTATTAATTTATACATCTCTTTTCACAGCCTCAGCCCGCCTCAGATCTACTACTTGATTTAGAATTTGAACATGATCATCAGGGAGACTTACCTTCAGCTGAGGGAAGTGCAACCAGTTTCCATGGAGAGAAAAAGGGTCAGATGACACTCATATAGTTACACATCTTTTCTTTGCTTTTGGAGCACTTTATTCAAATTATTCCTGTGTAAGCACAAAATGTTAGATGTGTTGGATGTAAAAGTTTTTTAAACAATTATTATCAAGCGTGTGTTGCTCACAGGACGAGTTTTGCTCGGTAACACTCCAGTCTTTTTTGTTTTTAGCGAACATAGGTGACAAAAGAGAAACAACCCCTCAGAGCCACATTAAAGAAGTGAACACAGTTTCCTCCAGCCAGCCTGAGGAGGCTCCAAGTGACGGGGAGAGAATGACTGCAGAGCTGAGCGACATCATCAGCCAGTTCATGCAGAAGTTAAGTTAAACGTTGTTTTGCAAGAATTGAATTAGTCAATAGATCCAAACCAATGTGTGAACCTCCTTTTATGCAGGTGGAAGAATTCAAATTCAGTGTGAGCAACATGTCGCTGAGCACAGCCGAGCAGCAGATGGTAAGTTTTGTTTACTTCCTATATGGAGTTCTTATTATTTTTGGATGAATTATATTTTTTGAGAGCATTGCTTTATCTTTTATTTCTCTATGAGCCTAAATGTATGTAAAAATGTCAGATGCTGAGGAGTCTTATGGAGGCTCAGGACCAGCTGGAAAGGAAATACATCGGTAAGAAGGACGAGCACAGAGCTCTGGAGATGCAAAGCTACATGGGCCTGTGCAGGAACACCGGCACCTTCGACCCAAACAGGTTAAAGACAGTCTGCTATATCACCTGTGTGAATGTGTCAGTATCATCTTAGTGCATCCACTCATGTGTGCGTGCATGTGTGTGTTAAAATGCATGCAGACAGGTGGAGGGAGACATATTCAGGATAGGGATGCACCTTGAGGACATAAAGGAGATGATAGACAAAAACGTGTGTGAGCAGATTTCTCCGCCCCACTCATCCTCCACCCCCACGCACATGAAAGAGATGCTGCATGTGAAGCCCAGTCCTTTCAGCATGCCCACACCTTCACCTCCGCCATCCCTGCCTGCGGTAACCTCACCGAAACACCCATCACCTAACCAGCACACACTACTTGTAAGTCCACTACTTGTTCCAAATGTCCTGCGTGTATTTAAGTTTTTTATCTGGTTATAAATAACAAACAAGGATCCAAAAAAGTCTGGCTGGATGATATTTTATTTCTCCTAAAATCGGAGGTCACTCGGAGGACCACTGCTTAGTTATGTTGATCAACTCCCCCCTAGCAAAGAATCAACATAGTGGTCCACCCTCAGCCTGCCTACACCGGGCCTGCCTCTCTGAGTCTGTCCACCATATCTGCAGCAAGCCCCAGGATAAGACTCCCTTAACTTAGGGCAGCAGGAACTCGTGGGTGGGTGGATATCCTCCTTTGTATCGGGTCTACTGACTTTAACCCCCCCAGATCTTCATTAGTCCAATATAACAGCTGAGATGTGAGCAGCTAACTAGCTTTTCTCCTCCGTAATTTATCTTCAGCGTTGTACATGATTACTGTTATTAGTGATATTCATATTCATCATGATTTTCCACTATTATTTTATATTATTCAAATTATTTACTAATCTTATTTACTTAAACTTATTTGTCTATTTCTATATTGGCTCACCATGTCACTTATCATTCATTCTTTGCGTACTTTTACTTTCTATCTACCACCCTGGTTATTCAACTAATGGGTCAATGGGTTGAGGTGGGATTAGATGAGAATGGAGTTAATTAAGAAAAGGATACCATGGACTAAAAATAAAAATAATCCTAAGAGAAGAAAAATCATATCAAACTAATAGTTAAGTTTCCTACTTCCTGGTTTCAACAATACTTTCTGATACATAAGCACGCAAGCAAGAGGTATAAAATGGATTGTCATGAAATGTTTCAAAACATTCATAGTTTCAATGGATGAGCTATAATAACTTTAATGGCCACTGGCTTTATAGAGCCGTAAAGTGTTCATCATTCATCTCCATATCTACTCCATTCCCTACATGAATGCTAAAGACTTTAAGGATCCCCTGACTTTTCTTTTAGCACCACCAGAGGGTTAAGTTTCTTTTTTTTGTCAGGATGAAAATCTTTGACATCTGATGGATGAATTTCTGTCAAATTTTGTCCAGACAATAATAGATCTATATTTGGACAATCAGCTTTCTCCATACAGGGCTGTCAACTCTGGAACACGTTACCAACTGAAGTTAAATTAATCACAGATGTAAAATCTTTCACAACAAAGGTTAAACGCTGGCTCAAAGCAAACCAGAGCTGCACTAGTTTTAGCTTATTGTATTTTAAATTTCTATTTTGTATCGTTGTAGACAATTTGTATATTATTATATTATGGTATCGTCATATCTGTAGTTTTATGTGGTTTTATGATGCTAAATTTTCTATAAAACTGTATATGTAAAGGCTCAACTATGGACAAGAGTTAAAAAATAGCGAAAGCTATAAACTCCATAAACTATGTTAAATTGCATCGTCCCTATCAAAAGAAAAATGTATTCAACTCAATGTGATCCCCATGAATTGATTGTGATATCTTTGGTACGTCCCATCAAATCCACCATCAGATGAAACCGTTAATTTGTAATTTTCTTTTATGATGAAAAAAAATGTTGGCATGTCGACGGCTTGAACATGACACTTAGAAAGCAAGAGCTTGTTAATATAACCAATATGAGCCAGTTTTGACTTTGTTAAAATGACTGAATCCAGAGTTTTATTTTGATAACTCTCACAGGATTTGTCGCTCTCGCACCCTGTGCCTTCATTTGTGATGAACTATCTCCTGCAGTGTTTGTGAGTGAAAGATGACCCTAACTGCAAATTATCTGACTGGGTCTCATGTTTCAGGGACCAAGTTCAGGTTTTTCCACTGTTGGATTTAAAATGGATGAAGAGGAAGAAAAAGAGGAGGAAGTGGAGGAGGTTGGTGAGGTCCTTGGAGATGATGGGTTACAGCAAAGTGGTGACCTCATAACAACTGACTCTTTACTAATGAATACAGGACACAGCAGTTACCATTCAAGGTACTACATATTGTTAAAGCTTCTTTCATTGTTTAGTGCAATGTTTGTTCTGTCTATGATTCTTATTTTTATATTAACTTTTTATAGTGAATGTTTTTGGTCTTTAAGTTGCTACTGGTGCTCTGATTGGTGCTTGCTGTTGTTTGTCCTAAAATAATAGGCACGTTCTCAGCCTTCCCGTGGGCAGATAGTGTTTCAGCTGCAGTGTCGGTGTTCGGTTCCCCCGAGTGTTTGAGCTGCAGGTTATCTTCTCTGTCCTGTTTCAGGAGCTCACGGGGCTCTCTGGAGGGACTGCAGACTCACAGTGCTGAGGCTGAAGAGGAGAGGAGCTCCGTCCTGTCAGAGGCGTTAGACCACAGTAACATCTTGGCATACTTGAATGAAAGCAGCTCATCTTTAGGAGAGAGGCAGAGGACACCCAACAGGTCAGTGTTTCTACATAAAATCCATATGACCGCGACTGAACTGACTCTCTGTTGTGTTTCTCTATACTGTTAAATGATGCATGGCTCATACTACTAATCCATCTTGTAATCCTGCCACAGTGTAAGTGAGCTACTTTTGCATAGAGTATGCATTGTGAGTCCTCTCCTCAGACTATAAATACAGTATGTCACCTTGTGTTGGTTCAGTCGGAGCAACCAGGATTGTGTCCTGAGCCCAGCGGGTGAATGTGATCTTGGAGACTGTGCGAGTCTGGCTGTGGAGGTCTCCTCTTTCTCTGATGCACCAAGAGACTCAGGCACGCCCAGCATCTCGGCGCCTCCTCTCAACACCTCATCTGCATCACAGGTCAGACACAGATAATAGTTATGATAGTTTGTTAGACATCAAATACTGTGGGGACTCCTAAGCCAATGTTATTTTTTCCCGCGCTCCAGAGGATTGTGAGCCCAGAGACAGACAGCGGATTTGGGAGCTCTGACTTGAATCAATCAGCTTCTGGATCATTTCAACCGAATCAGCTCACAGAAAGGTACCTTTATATCAGCAACAATAATTCAGGTACTTTCAGCAAAATATATTCATCTGACCCTCCCTTCTGCAGTGTGCAGAGTAATGGCTTAAGTAGCTCGGACAGTGAGGGCTCCTGCTCCAACCTGCAGACAGCCATCCATCCAGCCAGCCTCACCAGCCAGCGCTGGGCGAGCCCCCATCCATCCGTCCGAACAGAGTCCTGCGGTGCAGCAGCGGCAGTGGAGAGGTGGGTGGAGAGCACCACTAAGGAGCCTTCAGTCCGACTGCAGGGTGAGACAACCCTTCTTCATAGGGAATATTACTTCATCTTATTGGGTCAATACTGAAGTTATAAAAGCTTCTCCACTACTCGCCAAACAGGATCTGAATGCAGCCTCCCTGCTCAGCTCCATCACCACATATCTGAACCTGCACTCAGCAGCACCATGGAAACAGAAGAGAGAGGCAGCCCACTGAACTCGTGCTCTTGTAATAGGTCAGAATATGCTTAAACGAGTCAGTGTTGCAGTTTTCAACCACTTAAGATCATCATTATCTCCTATGATATCCCCTGTTTTAATCTGTATCTGTGTGTGTTTCATGTGTGTGTGTTTAGTGAGGCTATCCTGGCCTTGCAGTCGGAGGTATCCAGGCTGAAGAAGGACCTGGAGGAGGGCCTGGTCCAGCTGCCCCACCTAGCACAGAAGATGGACTTTCTGAGCTCCAGGTACAGACAGGATCGTCAGGAGCGCAGATCTAAAACCAGACCTCGGAGCCACCACAGACTGGCCTCTGACAGGTGATCCTGCTGCTGAGAAACTTAGGACTAATAGGCATTGTGGGGGTTTACTGTTGTGAAATGTTTCTGATTCTATCTTCTAGTATGTGGAAGCCCTCGAGTAGCAGACAGAGTGGGAGCAATCTCAGTTCCAGTCAGGTGAGGATAGAGGACTGGATCTCCTCAGACATGGACCCTAGCAAGAGTAAAGGTACTCAACCCACAGCACAAATGTCAACAAAACACTCAAAGTGTAGGGCTTCATCTGTAAATGTGTGTGTCTGTCCTCTGTTTTCTACAATGGTTTGGATGCCTTTCTCTTCAGGTACAGACAGCGGTGACGCAGAGATCATGTTGCAGTTCCACAGTTCGCCTGCAGGTTGCAGGAGAGGCAGCGGCAGTGTGCGCGCCTCGCCTGAGTTTCAAAATCGACTGCAATCCAACAGAGGTCAAAGCCGTAAGTGTTTTTCGCATTATAAGTGCACACAACACCTGTTTTTTTAATGTATATAATAGACATGGGGTATTCAAAATGGAACAACGTGTGTGTTATACTCCATCAGGGTCAGAGGGAAGGGACTCAGTGAAAACCTCTGCTCTGAGCAGCTCAGTTCTAAAAGGAGGGACAGAGGAAGCACAGAGTAAGTGTTTTCATCTGTTCAGTTTTCATCTGGCACATTGGAGCTTCATTTTACCATAACAGACATATTGCTTTCAGAGTATATACTAGAAAAATAACAGTCTCATCAATGCCATGTTGAAGCCGGGCAGAACAATACACGGTCACCTGCATCACCATCATAAAATTACTTAAAACTGAATATATGTGCAGTTCTGTTTTTTATTGTTTGCATACAATGTTTTGTGTTTTTCATGTTTCTTCGTTCAGCAGCCATCATGGAGAGTTTTTCCTCCAAGAGGAGGTGCTCTCTTTTCTCCTCTTCATCTCTTCAGAAGCCCCTTCTTCAGGTCAGCTACGGCTCCTCCAGCAGCCTGCCTGCAAGGTGAACAAACGTCTCACGAGGAACACAAACGCATCACATCACGTCACAGAGAGCAGACAGATATTCATCAGCAGTTTCAGATTATATAGTTCTCTTAATTTGGAATCCTTCTTTCCCACTATACATCCTCAAACCCAGCTATAAAGTGAGGGAGCTGCCGCTGCAGTCCACCCCTCATCACAGAAAGCGCTCCACCCAGTCAGACACGGCCCTCCTGCCCAGCAACGTGTACTTCCAGCGGACACTGACCCCAGCATCAGCGCCCTCAAAGACTAGCAGCAGGACAGGCAGACGCAGAGGGAGCAAGGTGAGATGTCTCATCCCTCCATTTAGTTTATGGTTCGTCACTGCTGTGACATTTCTTCTTGGAATTCTGTTTTTAAGGAGGAAGAGATGAACAGGACTCTGGACCAGGCTATTGAAGTGGCCCGCAACATGAAGAGGACCACGGACAGAATGGCAAAGAGACTGTCGGCTGACCTGGCCCAGGCTCATGACCACAGGAAACTGCACAGCATGCAGCCACTAGGGGGCAGGAGACACCACGCGTTGTAACAAGCAGGATATGGATCAGTTTACTCTGAGATCATCAACCTGCCAGTCGCCTGACACCTGATGCCTATGGAGAATACAGTATTCTGTATCTTTGATGGATGATACAAGAGTTATTTATGTACCTATGTGGGTCAAGTGCTTTTTTCACAAATTTGTGTGTTTCTTAGACATGGAGCAGTCTGAAATCACAATAAAAACACACTTATAACCGTACCTTTATATTGTTAGTTTTTTCCCCCTTTTTTTTAATAAAGAAAATAGGTTTTTGGGGGGGATTTACAGCGTTTTATTTTTATTAACTGAGTGTTTTTCTTAAGATATTTTTTTGTGGGGGATGACGTGCACCAAATGATCGGCAGATCCGAAGTAGAATCTGCGTTCAGTGCATCGAGGACTGCACCCTCGGTACACGGGGCTGCCCGTCTTTTAAAGCTTTACTCTCACCAGTGAGCCAAATGTAACATTAAATAAATATACATATGCCCTTTGGTTGAAAAAAAAAGACATTTCTGACATGAGTTTTGTAATTTAAGGCCAACATACAGTTCAACATCTTCTCTGACCCTCTGTATTTCATGAAAAAGAGGATTAGTATGATCCAGCAGAAGCCATTTGTGAGGGTGTCACTCAGCAATAAATCATAAACTGTATCTTTCCACAATGCTCTGTCTTACTCCACTTGTATCACCTAACCCTTTTGTTTTCTTATTTATTTTATCTGCTCCAACTTCAGCCAACATAGCCACAGTAAGAGGAGATGGAGTTAAATCGAATAAAAACCAGGTCAGATTGTTAACATTACACGCCAGGAAAACCCCTCTCCATCTTTCAGGTATCACCTTTTGTCTTCTGAGCTAATATTCTCCTTTGACTCCTCTACTGCCCATCCCTGCTGGCCCGTGGGTGATAGCGACACAGTGTCTTCTTACAAAGTTACTGTAGGTGGCTTTGTCGCTGTCGTCGCCTGCTGGTGCCGGACTGTGTTCGGGTTTTGTTGTTGGGTATCGGCTTTCTCTGTTGTTCTGAGGGGGGTATCAGGGAGGAAGATGTGTCCAAACAGCATTCCTGGACTGGACCTCTGATTGTTTAAAGAACAGAAGACGTTCTCGTTGTTCACTAACCTGCAGGCAATGGACAGGCTGCAGACTGCTCACATTTACACACAAATACAGAATCACCCCCACAGAGCGGGCCTTTACTGAGAAATGCTGGTACGTTAAATGTGTAAGAAGCCCTTTTAGTTTATAGTTTCCCTACTTTGCATCAAAGAAACTTTGTCTCACACCCCATGTCCCTTTGTAAATGACTGTGCCAAAATTAATATGTTAGGGTTGTCGATTATGAAGTTAGTGTTGTGTGTGTGTGTTTGTGTGTGTGCATTTGGAAACAGGACACAGAGTTCATATCGCAGCTCATCTTTCGATACTTCTCAGGAGCAGAAAGGAAAGCACGTAAAAAACAGTTGGCATTTCACTTTTTTTGTGGTGTTCAGATCTCTTTATGTCCTTATCTGGAGCAATGGTTTAACGACTTGGATTACAAATCCTATAAAGAAATGGCACTGGAACATGTTAAACCTGCAGAAGGCTTTCTCACTGGGGTGGCCCTTCCCAAGATTTCTTCAATTTCTTGCTTCAAATGATTTTACTATTTATTTGTCTTGTTCGCTTTAGGGGGATTTAATCATGTGGGTCTTTGCAGTGCTGCCTTCTTAAACTAAATATCTTTGTTAATACGTTTACTCTCTTGAGGCAGACCGCCGAACTGAAATTGAGCTCTTAGAATAACCAAGCACAGAATCTTGTGGCCACTGATCGTTGAGTCATTGAGGATTAAGGGCATGTAAGTGTTTGGGCTTTTTGAGGGATCCTCCAGTCTCAAAGCCAAACTATGGGTTAAGTGTTATTTCTAAAGAATATGTTAGTTGCCTATTACCTCTTTAAAGTGCTCCGTAGGATTATTATCCAGATTACCAATCTCAGAACAACAATAAGCAGCCAACTTTCCGAGGCTTCAGGTGTAGCCAATGCTTAGAGTATCAGTGATATTTCCTGGGTTCATCAAGGGCACCTTGGTCTGATGTTGAAAGACATGACATCAGACCCACTCACCCTGGGACGTCATAGAATAACAGGGTTGATCAAGCCTAGTCTGTGTTTAAGCGGCTTGTGTAATCCTCGGACCACACGACTTGATCAACAATTTGTTGCCTCCTCTGCAACATTGTTGGTCTACTTGATGGCCCTTCCGCTGAACAGCATCATTATCCCCAGAATCTTGAGCACCCTGCCTGATGACTGGCCAGCGAAACCTCTTCACTCCCTCAAAAGGTTTGCACAGGGACTGTCATCCCCTACTTTTGGTTCTCGCCTACCAGCCTCTTGTACTTGGCTCTGAGCCTATCAGAGGCCTCCTACATCCAGTCTTCCCAGGGAACAGTCAACTACCGCCGGACACCTTATTGTGTAGTTTCTGACAGAAATAATCTTGCACAGTGTGGTCACTGCGATTGTCTCTGGACATCTGGGCTATCTATCAAGGTCAACCTTCAGCTGCCAGTCCCATGCTGCCACAGGGAGCCTTACTGCTGGACTTGGATGTGGCTGCACCCTCTGATAGAGTATAGGACCTCCTCCAACCCTCCTAAATCCTACTCAAGGTACTGTCTTTCTTTCCTACCTGATCAATGTTTTGGGGTGCTTCCCAGTCCTGCCCGTCCTGTCCCCAATGCTCCCACCAGTAGTCTATTTTGCAACCGTGATTCAGCCTGGTTGACTGACTCACTTCCTTGAATGTCTGTTTGAAGTCTTTGTATAACAGCCCTTCCCTGTTCGGGTTATCATGAACTCCTCTGTCAGGCTACTGAAGAGGAGCTGCGGCTTGTTCTTGTTTCCATACAAGACCATGCTGCTGAGGCTTGAGATAGGCCCCTTACTACCCTTTCAAAGCACTCCACAGCGTTCAGAGGGACCTCATAGACCTACAGTGACCAGAGGAGTAGTGGTAGAGGACATGCTGGTAAATCCAGGCTTAGAAAATCCCCATCAACCTGACTTGTCAACTGCTGTCAGGAATGCCTCCTACTCAATGTTTGATGACTGGAGCACTGCAGTGTGTCTGAATGTGCAGTCAAAGATTTTCCCCAGGCTCCTGACTGACTTTGCCGAGACAGATGGGATGTTGACACCTTCTCCAATTGAGAAGCGTCTGTTACTTTCCCCTCGTTGACAACCAGGGATCTGTACATGGCTGGCAGGTAGTCCATCAGGGCCCTGATAATGAGTTGGTCTTGGTCTTTGAGGATCCATGTGCAGCCCGGTCCGGATGTCAGGTTACTTATGAATGCCCTGATGGGGGGGGGGCTCTTAACACCTGAACTGGTCAAGGGGCCTGTGAACTCCATTTCTGCAAAATTGACCAGCATGTTCATGTTCATCCAATGATGAGGTCCTTCTTTAGTTACTACCATGAAAATGTTGATGTTCCAGAGGGGGCTCTCAGACTGAAGCAGCTGTTATAATCCAGATTGAGGTCCCAGATATTGCCTTGAACATGGTGCCTGTGGATCTTGGTTGCGTTGGTGCATCCTTCTGCACCAAGGTGTCAATGTATCTATTCCTCAGGAGAAACTCTGTCAGGCTCTGGGAAACCATGCTGAAGAATATTTTGCTCTGTGGATTGATTGATCTGATCTGCTTAATGGCTCTCCTTTGGAAAATAGACACCCTCAACAAATCTCCACCGCTTGGCCACCCTCCCCTCCTCCAGATGACCTTGATGGTCCAGTTGCTGCAGTAGCCCGGGGCCACTCCTGTAAAACCTATACTACACCATTGTGGCCAGGTGCCAAGCTCATTCTGGCACCCCTGACAACCTACTTGACTTCTCTGAGGGTGAGCTCCTTGATGTTGAACCGCACAGTGGGTTCTGGTGGAGTTAAGGCACTGCATGGTGCCCGGCCTTGTCCGTCACCCTGACCTGTTTGTACTTATGTCTTAGCAGCCTAAGTTCCTGCCATAGCTGGCTGATCTCTCGTCAGTTTTCCTCACAGAGCCCTCTGGTTGTTTGTTGCCCTTTGTGCCAAACCTTACAGCAGTAATGCTGGTGATTATTGTGCACATTGCCCGTGGCTTCTGGTCTGCATACTGACTTTAGGTCACAGTTCAACACAGGAACATTGTTGGAGTAAACTGGGAAAAGATCTTAACTATGGATGTTTGATTTGTTTTAAGACAAATAGAAAAATGTTAATCTATCCTTTGAGGATCTTCTAACATGTACACAATCTAAACTTGGTTAAATATTATCGTTTCTCAGTTGTGTCCAAAGGTGTATGAATTTTAAGGTAACTTGTTTTATTAACCACATGTAAAAGTATGTGTGGCATAACCAGGATAGAAAACAACTGTACCAGTTATTTGGGAAATCTGACACTGTTGTTCTTTAAACTGTTTGGAAGCGGCGATTATCTCGCGTGTGAAGTCTGATTGGATCAGCTCTCGTCTTTGGCCTTTATGCACAAAAGAGCACGCTGGTCCTTAGGGATTGTCCCAGCCCGTCTTCACAATACACCTGACGCAGATACTCAGCCACTTGGGAAAAGATGAGATATTATGATAATCTTACCACGCCTTTGTCACTTTAACTGGATCTATTAGCACATACATTAACTATACGGTGTGGGGTAAAGTTCCCTGTAGTGAAGCACAATGTATGAAGTTACAGTTATCCAAATGTATGTGGTTACATAAGCTCTGCTCTTTGTTTTTCAGTGTTGTGGTGAAAGTGATGTTGACCCCTGTTGACTCTGAAGCAGATGAATTTAGAGAATCTAAATCACATCGTAAACATGCTGGAGCATCTTCAGCTGCAGGTACTGCACTATAAAATGCAGATGCTATACTTTGAAAAAGTGGCTAATTGCCAAGAAGAAACTTTAAACTATGAAAAGATATCAGGGACGTGAGAACCAGGTAAAATCAAATATGTTATAAAACTTTAAACAGACAATAAATGTTCCTTCCAGACGCACGAAGCAGCAGAAGCAGGTCATCGCTTACGTCCATCTTTTTACACAAGGTGTGAGTCTGCATGTTTCTCAACTGGGATATTATCCAAAATATTTCAGTCGACAAGACAGTTAACTAAGTGCAACACTTGTTCATGCTAAAGGCACCGTTTTAAAAACAAAAAGCCAAAAAAGACTTTGAAACACAATACGCTTTATCTGCATCCTCATCTCACAAAGGTGAGCTTCCTCCTCTCACTCTGATAGGCCACCCAGGTACCCCCCGGGGAGGAGTTACAGCCTTTGGGCTCTTTGGTATTTGCTGAAACAAAACAGGAGCTGTGCTTTCATCTGAGTGAGAGAGGGAGGGAAACAGAGAGAAGAAAAAAAAAAGGGTAAAATTTAAGCTTGAGCTGTCTCCCTGAAGTCATTTTGAGAAACAGCATCACACGTCTCGCCTCCAGGCAGCAAAAACACTCTGCAGACATGGGAACAACACAGCTAAAGATGCTGAAACTTGTGCTTTTATTGACCTTCACAGAGGTAAGAGATGCCCCCCTCTCTCACTGTGCATTGATTTTCTCTATTTAAATACACAACAAACTCTTTAAACATCATATGTGTCCTGCTTTTATGTGCAAATGTTACATATCCGGATGGATGATAATGTAATGAGGAAGGACTTTTGAACACAGGGGCTCTTTTGAGTGTCACTGCTTTCAAAAAGCGCGTGTGGCATGCCCAAGCTTAGCTCAATAGACAAATTCATTCCGACCTGAAAGAAATACCTGCACTGACCAGTCCTGAAATCTGTGTTGAGTGAAGGTAATGTGCAGCCTGCTGCCTCTCATGCTCCGAGAATATGATACAGGGCATAATTGCCTCAGGATATAATGTGAAATACCACCAGCCTGCTCCCCTTGGAATGATGTCCTTGTACTTCCTGTCGTTTATCATGAACTTATTTCCTTGTTTGGTTCATTAATGTGCCATGTTTTGTGATTTACAGATTTGTGCTGCGGAAAATGGTAACGTATTCTCTTTTACAAGCTTTATGATGATCTGAAACTTTAATAATGTAAGATATCTCTTCATCTGAAGTGCAATTTACCTTGAAAATAAAGATAAAGGCACCTAATCGGAAACAAAAACATGAATGTTTTATTAGCATTTTTTTTTTTTTTTCCTTTTCCCTTTATTTGAATGAATGTCAGCAAAAAATAGATGTACAAGTACATTTGTCAACATTTGTCATACATATTGTCAAATCGCATCAATGCCAAACCCACCCGCCTACCCAGGCATCACTTTCAAGGAAATGCAATTTACTACTGGTATACAATCATTTTACAGATGTATGTTTACAAAATAGAAATAATAATTACAAACATAAATAAGCAATGAAATATATACTTTAAAATAATTAAATAGATAAAATAAAAACAAATAAAGATACACAAACATAAAAATAGTCATGTTCAGCATTCCTCTCATCAAGAGATATTTGTAATTCCTCAAAATAGTTTAGAAAAGGGGTCCAGGTCTCTAAGAATTGCTGAGTAGTTCTTTTTAGAGTGAATCTTATTTTTTCTTATTTCAGAAAATACATTGTCTCTCTAATCCATCTTGTAAAGCTAGGCGGAGATTGCCGTTTCCAATTAAGCAGGATGCTTCTCCTTGCTTATTAGCATTTTTTAACCCACAGTTCTTCTTTGAAGTATCCAACAATTCTTTTCTTTTCTTTTCTTTTCCCCTCAGACATCACCCTGACGGTGTTCACGGTCACGTCTAAGAGTATGACAGTACAGTGGAGCGGCCAAACCGGTGCCAGCTCCTACAAGATCACAGCAACACCGAAGAACTCTCCGGAACGATCTGTCTTCGCTCAGTTCGGTGGCAACACGGTGATGGGCTCAGTCAACTCCCTGTCGCCGAACACAATGTACACCATGCAGCTGGAGGCCATGGACAACGCGTTCAACGTCCTCAGCAGTGCAGAGACAGAGGAGACGACCGGTGACGATCACATTTAGATTCTTTAATGTCCATTTAAAGAAAACTTAATGTACATCTCCATAGTGCCCTCCTCACACTCTTTACTTATGTGAATGCAGGCATGCTTCAGTGTAAAAATCCTCCACTACAAAAAGTAGTTCCTGTCTTCAAAGTGTTCCTGAAGGAAAAGCACCTCAGTGTTATAAGTTGTATGTACTTAGTGCATCACAAGCACTGGTGATGGAGGTTGAAAGGCCTCTACTGGATAAATATTAGTGACACATTAACAAGGAAGCAGCATTTTGTGGTTCATCTGGTTTTGGAGTTAATTCTAACCATAATATAACTTTTCTTGTGAAATGCCAACCATCCTCTGGCTTCAGCTTCATCCGTGTTAAAATTTGCTGCTCGTCTCTGTTATCATCATTATAAATATAACATCATTTTTGCACGGTAGGCGTTACAAAAGAAGACATCAAAGACGTCACTATGGGCTCTGGGAACCTGTTGTGAACATTTTTCTCTAATTTTAGATGTTTAATAGAACAAAAAATTATACAATGAGGTTTTAGTCTCTGCGATAATTCATAACATTTTCTCATATAATAGATATAAAATCTTGTTTGTAAAGAAAGAAGTACCCATAGTTTTCAAGTAGGGTAAATATAGTGGAGCAGAAGTACAGATACTTCCAAATTGTGCTCAAGTACAGTAGTAGAGTAAATATTAGATTCCACCACTGCGTTTTTAATCCATTATTACATAAGAGAATCAGTCCTAACGGTATTATAAAGTGCATCCTAAACTAACTCACCCTATCTAAATTCAAAGTATTTTATTCTGTAATCTATCTTCTGTTCTCCAGCCCCTGAAGTCCCCACCATTGACCAGGCATACTCCAAACACAGCGACAGCATCACTTTGGAGTTCACAGAGGTGTCCGGGGCTTCCAGCTACATCCTGAGGGCACAGTCTGTTGTTGGTGATTTCTTCTCTGAGACCGTGGTGGGCAGCTCCCCGGGCACCGTGATGCAGCTGCAGCCCTACACAGACTACAGACTGAGTGTCATGTCCGTCAACTCCGGGGGGAGGAGCCAGCCGTCGTACACCATCGAGGCTGGGACAGGTACAGACGGAAACTGTGACTTTAGGGATAGGAGTTTGAATATCTCACTCATATTTATGATTTTTCTCTATTAAGGCTAATTAAATCTTATTTACCTTTAACTTTCACTTGTCTAGACTCTACACAGTAGAAGCAGTTTACTCAAGATGGTAATCAGTGTATGAAGGGTGAAACGCAGCCCTGCTGTTGTTCCTGCAGGACAATAGCTTGTTATCTCACTCCGCCAGCCACAACGGCTTGTCATTTCACCGCCCATTGTCCCTGAGTCTCTACTCTTTGCAGCCATCGCAGGAGGATGGAAACAGTATCCATGCCTCTGCAGTATGCTATTCTTTTAATTTCAAAAGCAAAACCATGAGAACTGGGTTGTCTCCCTTCCCGAAGGAGAAATCAATGTAACATAATCACAGGGAAATTGTTTCCAATTCACACCTCTACTGAAAAAATGGTAGGGAGAGAGTAAAAGTAAGAAATCTATGTGTTTGTCCAATTGTGTACTCATTCCCCTTCTTATCTGAATTCGTTTGTAGTGGTGATGGCGCCCAAGCTGAACGCAAGCTCCCCTGACAGCGGCACCATCCTCGTGAATTGGACCCCGGTGGAGCATGCCGTCCTCTACACGCTCTGCATCATCCGAGAGGGCTCCAACTCCCGCCTCAAACTGAACACCACTGACACCATGGTGAACTTTGACGACCTTGAAGCAGGGACCACCTACTGTATCAAGGGCATGGCCTGGGACTCTGAGGGTCGAGTTGGAGACGACCTCACTGTCTGCCAGATCACACGTAAGCACGATGAAAAAATACATTAATAAACATGTGAGAGAAAACTTAATATAACTTATAAGACACAACCCAACAGGTAAGTTTCCTTTTGGTTTCATTTCCAGGTCCTCCGAGCCCAGCTGTGACCCAAGTCCTGGTGACTCAGGGTCGGTCCCTTGGGGTCTACGTGAACTGGGTGTCAGTGAAGGGAGCTGAGAGCTACATAGCCCTGACCACGAATGGCCAAAACTGTACCTCAGCAGGCAGTGGTTTTTGTTTCATCATACCTGTGGAGTGTGGACAGAACCACTCTGTCTCCGTCACCGCCTATAACAAAGCTGGTCCCAGCAGCCCCTCACACCCTGCAGACTACATCACATGTGGGTATAAAACCCACAAACTACAAAGCAACATGTTTAAAAGAGTAGTTGGACATTTTTTGAAATACACTTATTTGCTGTGTTGCTCAGAGTTAGATAACAAAATCGATACCACTCCCATGTCTGTGTGGTGAACATGAGCCAGTTAGCTTAGCTTAGCTTAGCACAAAGACTGGAAACCAATAGAAACAGCTAGCCTGTAATTTTTCCAAAGGTAACAAAAAACCACAACCAGCACCTCTAAAAATCTCAAATGAACAGGTTTTATGTTGTTTGTTTTATCCGTTGATAAGTGACTGTTGCTAGCTAAGAAATAAGCTAGCTTAAAACCACAATGTGTCTATTTCACACTTAACTAACAAGAAATAAGGTTTAATTTGTTGAGGTTCAGAGCTAAATGCTGGTAGACATATTTTGTTATCTTTGGACAGAGCCAGGGTAGCTGGTTTCCTCTGTTTCCTGTCTTTATGCTAAGCTAAGCTAACAGTCTCCTTACTAACACTACATATGACCGAGTGGTATCAATCTTCTCAGCGATGGAGCAAATTAGCATATTTCCCTAAATGAACCTTAACCTCTATCTCTCTGTTACTGACAGATCCATGTCCGCCTGAGAACATCTGGGTGGAGGAGCCCACAGCCGGGGACTGCTCAGTGGTGTGGGATGAGGTCCCGCTGGTGGAGTACTACATGGCTTTCATAAAGAGGGACGACGGCACTGAGAAGTCGTGTAACAGCACTGAAACCACCTGCCCGTTTTTCTGCATGTGTGGCTACACCTACCTCACCACTGTCTTCCCGTACAACCAGGCTGGCTCCAGCCCTTACTCACAAGTCCGCAACTACACCACCAGTAGGTCCACAAGCATTAAAACATGCACAATACATGTTTGTGTTATCAAACCAAAGGACTATCCCAGTGATTCCGGCTTTTTTTTAGCATATTAAAAAAGCCACGAGGGAACCGGCTTTTTTTCTTCCCTGTTGATGCCTTCAAAAAAACAGCACCTTTCTGATATAAGTAACTCCCATCATGTTACCCTTTTCATACCGAACTGTGATTTATCTTCTCAATCAGATTGTCACACATTAAAGCTCATGACTGGCAGGCTTTTTGGCAGCTGAATCTTAAAATCTCTGATGTCAGCGCGGTCATGAACACTCCACAGTGGCATTGTTGTAGAAATAAGCCTTCTCTACAGCACATTTATTTTGAAATTCTAGGGTGAAAGAGGCACAGGTGTAATTTATACCATCAAACTGGCTTGGTTCTATTTAGGTGTGCCACTTTTCTTACAATACCTCCTCCCCGGTATTAAGCACACTGGCATGCGGGGCAAACGGAGCGGTGCCCATGTTATAAGTTACACCTGTGTCTTTGTAATATGACAGGACAAAATGTTTTCTAGAAAAAGTAATAGCTTCTTACATTTCGGGATACAATAGCAGAGTGATGGACTGCCTAAGTTTCATGTACCTGCAGGTTGACATGAGCAGGAAACAATGGCCGCCTGGAAGGGAGAAAAAAAATAAGTTTAATCCTTTAAACAGTGTTGATTATTAATCTCACCTATTTCTTCTATTCTCCTCCTCCAGTCCCTTGCTGCCCAGAGGGTGTTTCCATAAACCTGGTTTCTACAGAGACCCTGGAGGTCATGTGGTCACCGGTCAAAGGGGCTGAGCTGTACGAGACAACCGCAGCACAGACCAATGATGTCATCCACTGTAACGACACGGCACCAGTGTGTGCGCTGTCCGACTTGAAGTGCAATACAGCTTATTCTGTGACTGTCACACCGTGCAGCGACTTACGAGGATGCAACCACACCTGTACACCACACACACATGAGACAGGTAAAACAAAACGCACAACTGTTGGCTCAACATTTTTGTTAATACGCCTTTTTGCTTTCTCGTCAAGAAAAACATGCAAGGATTGAAACCACTCTCTCTGTACGATGAATACGAAGCTAGCTTAGCTTAGCTTAGCTTAGCTTAGCTCAGCACAAAGACTGGAAACAAAAACAGCTAGCCTGGCTCTGTCAAGGGCAACAAAATCCAACTATTAGGACCTTTGTGTTGTTTTGACTTTGTATTTTCTACATCTTTAGCAAATAGGATAAAAATGTGTTCAACCATGAGCTTTAGAAGTGTTGGCAAAACCGTATAAGAAGTTGATGTTGCAGATTTTAGTGGGGGGTTAGTGTTACTTTGAACAGAGCAAGCTAGCCCTTTTTCCAGTTTTTAGCTAAGCTAAGATAACTAGCAGCAGCTGGTGGCTTCATTATAACCATAAAAAAATTAAAGTCTAAACCTTAGTTTTAGAAAGTCAAATAAATCATCATACTTATCAGTATGCCAAAAATGTTCTTGAAAATAACAAAGAAATTCATTAAAATGTGTTTTGGATTGAAAACTTTACTTCCTGTCTGTCCTGCTGCAGCTCCATGCGCTCCAGAGATCATAAATATGACGCAGTCCAACAACTCCACATACAGAGTCCAATTCACCAACCCAAACACCCCCAATACAAATTATACCATCACTGCCATTGGACGCCTCGACACACACACATGCCATGCAAGAAACAACTCCTGTGAGCTCACACAGCTGCCCTGCGGCTCAACCTATGAGGTCATGGCGGTGGCCACCACGACCGTGGGGAAAAGTCTTCCAGGATACACCAAACTTTTGGAAACAGGTATGAAAGAAAGATTGCTTATCAGTGGAATTAAATATTAAGTCAAATCATTTCTATTTGTACAGCCCCAAACCTATAACATTTGTACAATCAACCATTTTATACACTTTCTGGTCTATATAAGTTAACCTACAAATGAAAGTGACTGCTGAAAACAAGCAAATTAAATGCTAACCCAACCGGTATTATTGATGCTACTTGCTTTCCCCTTTAATTCGATTTTAATGTGTCATTTTGTAATAAAAACATGAGTGGAACAGGTTATTTTAAGCATTTTAATTGTGACTTTCATGAAGACTAACTAAAGCATAAGTCAAATATTGTCATTATACTTAAATGCACCATAACATTGACCTTTGTTTTGTGTTTCTCTCCCTGAGGTCCTTGCTGCCCCAGGTTTGTAAATGTAACCCAGGTCACTCAGGCTATGACCAACGTGACCTGGACACCTGGCAGCGGGGCTCGTTTTTACATCACCAGCCTGATGTCCTCACGTGGTCACGCTAAGTGTCACACTCTGGACACACACTGCCTGATGGGATGCATCACCTGTGGCACCAACTACAGCGTCAACCTGGAAGCCATCAGCAGCTCAGGACACAAGTCAGAGTGCAAATATCATGGATTCTCATCAAGTGAGGATAAAAAGATACATTAACACACACAAATCTTTAATGTTGGAGCACTACTGAATTTTAAGGAAACAAGCTGCTGCCTCTAAAGTAGGACATCCACAAATTGGCGTACAGCAGTAATGTAATTTGTAGTTTAGGATCTTAAACATCCACACCCACCAGTGTCTCAAATGCCTCTCCCGAAAAACTCATTCCTTTAGGTGCCTGTTGTCCAACAAGCGTCAAGTTCTTTCGCAGGGCCAACCTGTCGCTCAGGGTGTACTGGCGCTCTTTGGGCCCTCAGATCCAGAACCACACAGTGGAGCTGTACGGGACGGGAGCAAACTACACCTGCATCACAGCAGCCGGCAGCAAATACTGCGACGTCCAGGAGGAAACATGCGGGGACGTGTACACAGTGGTGGTGGCACCAATGGGACAGAATGGGTCCAAAGTCAGCTTCTGTCAAGCAAGGACGTACTCAGGTGAGACATAACGTAAATGGAGTATGTAGCCTCTGAAATGGCATCACGTATCTGAATTTGTTCTTCTAGTTTGAGTAAGACTTGTGAAAAAAGCTGCAATGATTTCATTTTGTCATATTTTTAGTTCCCTGCCCAGGAAGTAATGCTGGCATGAGTAAGTATTGTCTGTACACTCTGTTGGACTTCTATAAACTTTGTTAAATACACACATTTGCATCTTGCTCAGCATTAGATGAGAAGATTAATACCACTTTAGCTGTTTTCCCTTGTTCTTGTTAGTCTTTATGCTAAGCTAAGCTAAGCTAAGCTAATTGCTTGCTGGCTGTAGCCTCAAGGGTATCAATCTTCTTGTTTAACTCTCAGAAAGAAGATAAACAAGTAAATCCAACAAAATGGCAAACTATTCTTTGAGATGTTTCTGCTAATGCACTGAAATCTCATCTTTTCAGAGATCTCTCGTGGAAGACGCAGCATGAATTAATCATGGTAAGTTCATTGTTATTCAACTCCCTCAGGTTAAGTATGCACTATCTTCTGAACACATGTTATGTAACCACACGAGACAAACAATGTGCTCTGTGTGAGTGTTTTGTTAGTGTGAACATGTGTGAAAGACACTGATGATGCTTGTTCCGCAGGTTAATCTATTGTACTACTACTTCACAGCTTGAAGGCTATCAAGTGACAGCATCACAAGCATGTATAAATCAACTGTATCTGTAGATCACTGGTGTAACAATAGGTGAGATTGTCTGACTAGAGCAATAAGCAGAGGGAGACATACATGTAGCACAGGTGAGGCTGTTCTCGCTCACCTGTTACCTCTGGGAGTTTCACATGGTGACGATATAGCATGGACAGAGGAATGAGGGGAACGTGACTCAGGTAAATGAAGATGAGAGCTGCTGCAGGAACGTGACACAGACGTCTTATTGTGTCTGTGATGAGTGGGTGTAATATGATAGAAATGAAACAGCTGGTGACTCATTATGACAAAGCTTTATTCACAAAGAGTGAGTTTATGCACAAAACAGCCTAATATCAAAAATGATGATTAATGCGTACTGAAGCTATATTAAGATATTAGTTAAAACAGCTTTTTCACACAAACTCAATGTTGATTATTTCTCTCTTTCTTGTCTTTTTACCCTGCAGAGAACACCCCCTATCACCACCATCTGCCTAACATTCACAAAAGGCTAAGTTTACAACAACAGCCATATAAGGATCCAATATACACAGATGAAATATCACTCTTGTTTAGACATATCTCTGTTTTGTTACTGGTGTTTGCAAGCAAGTAAAAATGGACAGATTTGGGAAACAATGTTACCTCTGAATAACGATGAAAAACTACATTTTAACAATAAAATGTATAAAAGAGTGACTTTTAAAAATGTAACTGTGGGCATTTATGCTACATACAGCTCCGGGGGAAAAAAGAGACCACTGCAAAAATATGTTTTTCTCTGATTCTACTAGTCATAGGTTTGTGTTTGAGTACAATGAATGAAAATTAAGATTTCTCCCAACTTCCAAAATATTCTCAATTAGGTCTTTTATGTGCAGAAAATGACGACTGGTTAAGATAACAAGAAGATGTTTTCAGACCACGAATAATGCAAAGAAAAGTTCAGGTTCATTTTTAAGCAACAAAATATTTATGTTTTAACTTCTGGAAGAGTTCATAAATCAGCATTTGGTGGAATAACCTGGTTTTTATGCTTAATCCAAAAGGCAACTGGACTTGTTTGAACTTATATTTCTTGCTCCGTCCACCAGTCAGTTTAGAACTGAAGAAGCCTTTCAGATGAGAGGTGAAACATCTTCAAGAGCTTCAACCAAGTCCAGTTGCCTTTTGGATTAAGCTTAGAATTACCATGAGCTGGATGACTGAGAACCTGCTTTTTAATCACAGCGTTCATGCGTCTTGGCATGCTCTCCACCGGCCTTTCACATTGCTGTTTGGTGATGTTAAGCCACTCATTTCAAGCAGTTCTACTTTGTTCGATGGCTTGTAAACATCCGTCTTCCTCTTGATCACGTTCAGGAGGTTTTCAGTGGGGTTCAGATCTGGATGACATGAAGAGAGAGATGCTGATTTAAGGAACATTTGGAGTGGTCTCTTAATTTTTTTCCACAGCTGTATTTAAAAGATATATTGCTTTTAATAATAGGCTGCCATTTCAATTGCCCTTCATAAAAAAACTTGATGTAGCCTCAAGTGTAGGTGAACACCAATCAGATATGGAAACTTTACAGTGAAACCCCCACATAAATGCATCATGGCGATTGGCATGTCATTCAAAGACAATCTAAAATAAGATCTTAGGACTTCTCCAAGTAGAAGACCTCCACACGGCGGCCTGACGACTTGTCTCCGGGTTGTGAAGCCAGAATGGGGTCAGAGTTAAAAGTGGGGCAGCAGGTATCCATCTCGTCCGCCTGGGGTCATGCCTGGCCAGTCCTGTGGATGATACGTCTGATCAGATTGCTGGAGATACATTCAGTGTTACCTCTGCTTTCATTGGATATTTTTCCTCTCAGTTGACAGACGGCAACAATAAAGCACATTGTTTTTGCATTCCAATGGTGTGTGTGTGTCGTCCATCATGTTGTCCAGGTTTTCTTCATGAAGCTGTGATTTATTGGTCTGCAGAAACTTTATAAAGTAGGTCTCACTGTAATGGAGGACATCAGTGACTTACTTTCACTGACCTAATAGTTGTATAACTAAATCAAATGTCTGCATATGTGACACATCTCAAGGGTTGCTAATCAGACTAAGTGGTTGATTTTGTTGACTGACTCATGATGACTGACTTTAAAGCAAAATAGAGAAGTTTCAAAGGCATCTTGCTATCTGTTCCATCCCTTCACCTTTAAGAAGTGCTTTTATGTGAGACTTACTCTTTGAAGAACAAGGTGTAATCTACCTGTTGGAGTAGAAAGGCTTTGGGCAGAACCCGACAATTTTTACATACTACAAAAGTAAAGGTATGTACCCACTGTGACCAAATGTAAATGGATAAGTGATGTGATCAAAAAATCACAATCAAATAGAAAACAAAGGGAAATTGATACACTACAAAACTTCTGTCACTGTGGCTGCCAACAAGTTTAGATTCAGAGAGCTTTATAAGCACGACCAATTTCACATACAGTATTTAGAAAGCACCGTATCAAAATGGTCACAAACTTACAGTATATTCTCTCCATTGTAAATATACATGTGTGAATGTATAGTTTAACATTTTAGAATCAAATAAAACATTGATATAAAGGTTTAAATATATTTTTTAGGAGTAGATTTTATAATAGAAAAGTAACTTTTCCCTTTCTTCTTGTGGAAAGAGTAAAAAGACACAATACAAAAAAGGGAAATCTTTTATTTGTCTGATATCCTAATATGTAAATTTGTCTAATTTCTAGTCAAAATATCCCATTGCACTTAATTTCAGACACAATCACCAAACAATGACATTTCAGTGAGATACAGGGACTTGTTTTCAGATGATGCATCTGAAGGGAAAAAGTCTGGAAAACGTCTCGTTCTGAGTCGGATCAAAGATGAAAGATTTTTTTTGACATGTCATACGGTTTTTAAGATGCTTTTTGTAGTAGATGTATAATCTTGTTTCAAGAAAAAGACCTACTCAATTTAAGAAAATAAATCTGCTTTATTGGAACCAGAAAACAGAAAAAAAGAGAGCATTACATTCCTTACAGACTCAAGTGCTTTTGTTCAGGGAGTGATGTGCAATGATGTCTGTGAGATCACCCTTCATTGAAATGTGCTTCCTATTATTGAATGTCAAATAGTAGTATGGTGTATAATTAACAATATTTTCAGCATCCACTAAAATATTGGCTTGAGCTATGAGGAGAGACTACTCTCTTGCATCCATCCGCTTGTTATCTTAAATATATCATCATGTTTTTCAGGATGAAGTGGTTCCAATTGATACTAGAACTATCAGAATATGACAAAACTAAGTCTGCTGACATTTTAGGGTCTGCATTTAATCTCATCCAAATATGGTCACTTCTTTCTCCAACCAATGGCGACAAATCAAAATCAAATCAAATCAAATCAAATTTTATTTGTATATCGCCAAATCATAATCAGAGTTATCTCGAGACACTTTACAAAAAGAGCAGGGGTCCGTTTCACAAAGCAGGTTTATTGAAAACTCTGAGTCTGTTAACCCTGAAATGAGGGAAACTCTGAGTTTTCCGTTTCACAAAGGGAGGTAACTCAAACCAGAGAAAGAGGGGTAACTCTAGCCTGTTTCACAGAGCGAGGTAACTTAAGCTCTCGGTCAGTTACTGTAGTAACAGACTCTATGAACCTAACCTGGTCGTGAGCAGGTTTTCTTCAGGAAACTCAGAGTTTCGCTCTGTCTCCTCCCTCTAGAATATAAAACCCTCATTCGACTTCCTCATTCATTCAGCCCGTCTCACGCGTGTGTTTGAGCGGTTACCGAATTAAAAGAAGAAAAGTTGCGTCTCTGTGCTGCTCTGACCGCTTTGCAAAAGTCTTTTATATTTATGATAAAAAAAATCAAAAGACAAATCTGTGTCAAAGTCATCATTTTTAGATTTTCCACCACCACTGCCGAGAGCGCTCAAATAAGACGCCGTTAGTTATTGGATTTTTTTTTTTTTTAAACTAACACATTCAGTTTAATCAACATGAATTATAATGTATGTGAAGTCAGCATCATGTTAGGGATAAAGCTGATGCACATTAAAACAGCCACTGAATGATATTTAATCTGTTTAATATTTAAAATATGATTGAAGTGCTTCCATTTACGTTTTTCTCCCGCTGGATTGCTCCTAAATTAATATAAATTTTAGCTTCCGGTCGTGATTAAGTATTAAATAAATAGACCAGTTCAAACTTGCAAATTTACTCGAGCAGCAGTTTCTTCCCACGCCGCTTCTCTCTCTTTTGCAGCTGCAGCCGTGTTACTTTATTTTTCTAAAAACATGCTCGTATTCGTTGAACGTCCGCATGAGGATTTCGAGCTCCGCTGGTGTGACGTAGGAGGACCTCTTTTTGTGTACCGTTGCCATGGTGAATCGTGGTGTCGGGGCTCCATTAATGCTGGCTTTTTACAGTCAGCGTGCACGCACTTAACTCCGGGTGAACCTACTCAGAGTTGATTGAGCTAACTCTGATCAGCTGTTCTGGAACCGAAAACTCAGAGTTTCCTATCTCAGAGTAGATCAACTCAGAGTCCAGGGTTAGGCTCAGAGTTTGTTGAACCTTCTTTGTGAAACGGACCCCAGGTCTAGACCGACTCTTTGTTATGTTATTTAAAGAGAGGCCCAACATGAATCACCATGAGTAGCACTTAGCAATATTCGGCACATTGGCAAGGAAAAACTTCCTTTTAACAGGCAGAAACCTCGAGCAGAACCAGACTCATGTTGAACAGCCATCTGCCTCGACTGGATGGGCCGAAAATGGGATAGAAGGAGATGCAAGATAGAGACAGGCAAAGAGAGCAACAACAACATATGTCCTTGTTACATGAACAACAACAGACACATACTTATGGTTACAATGCCAATAATAGTGGTAGACTAGGGTGAAGATTGCCAAGGCGACAGCCAAGAAGCTAAACTGACATCTGAGTGGCTATGTCCACTTCTTATACAGTCTATGGCAAGAACAATAAAAGTTCATAAGAAACAATCTAAGGTCCACATGGTGTTTGTAGTATTCAGTACAAAAATGTAAGTTAAACATTACCTTGATTTTTGATAGTGTATAATTTCTCTTTTTCAACTATTATCTACACTGTGACCTTGGCTTAATGACACTTTTGGAACAGTGAACAAAGTTATTATTGCTAAGGTAATGTTTTGTTTCTAGCTATTTTTTAATCATTCCAATGTGGACTTTATTCCACCTTACTTGTCTGTGTGCTGATGCTTTTGTCACTGTATTGAATGTTTCTGATTTTAGCAGAATAAAATTGTAGCTGTTTTGAAAATATTTTCCCAGTGTGGATTGTTTGTACCCAGTACAGCTGTAAACGTTGTGAAATATCCTGTTCACGTTTAGGTCTCATTCAGTATATTTCCCATCCAAAAAAGCATGTGTCAAGGATTCCCAGAGGTGGGCTGTGAAAAACAGTTAACAAAACGTGCATCTATGAGAGAACATTATGTTCCCGCATGTGGCGGAGCTAATCAACACTCTGGTGAATACATTTCAACGTGATGGTCTCCATTGTTACAATGGGACGTATAGACCTGAAGACAAACACAGGCGGCCGGGGGAGCTGAGAGGAAAGACAGAGGAGCGGACCTATTGTCTGCAACTCTCTTTGTCACACACTGCAACATGCAACAAGGTATCACGTTCATTTACGTAACCCCCTCAACAGATACACTGAGCTTACAACTGGGATGCTGTACATTATGAACAGAAACTCCTTCTAGCCATACATTGTAGCTTGTAAAGTATGGGACCATTATAGTTTGAGTGAAAAGTCTGGGCAATGAATATAAACTTGTCAAGTATCAGTGTTCTTGTAAAATCAATTATCTGGTAATTATTGATTAATACACTCTAACTAAAAAACAAATGAAGAAAAAATGTATCACAAGCCTTTAAGAAATGTTTGTGTCAAACATCACACATATTCATATATTGTATTAACGTGACTTCTTTAGAGGTAATCAGGGAAATACAACAGATCTACATTGAAACAACAAATTAAAGACAGGTTGAGGTTTAAAGGATGTGTCTCTTTAGTACAAAAATAAACAATATAAATTCTGATAAAGTCATGTTAGAAACTATTAGAAATAATACACATTCTTCATAACTGTTTAAGAGTTTAATGTTTATCTCTGAAAAGAATCCAACATATTATTAAACAAAGACTGCACAAGTTGAAGGCATCAGTTACACCATTCTGACAATATATGCTGGTATACCCCAGGGATTGAGCTTAGGACCACTATTTTTTTTGTCTTTATAAAAAGTGTAAAAATTTGATGTAATGTTTAAGTCTTATGCAGATGATATTGTTATTTACTTATCTGATCGTGAGGAAATCTATTGAACTCCTCAGCTATTCTTTATTTGGCTATGACAAAGTAGGAATAAACAGTATTCGTCTGTGCATTGTCATTAGTGTGTAGTCGGTGAAAATAAAAGGTGTTGTGTTTTGGTAGCTTAGAATGAGCCTATTTTATCTACAGAGGGAAAGGGTCCTCTTACAGAGGGTTTGCCATATGGGGTTACAGTGGTCTAGAGTGGGCCTTTCACGAAAGGGCAAGTTTTTGGGGCTAGTTTTTGGATACAATCTGCCACCTAAATGGCATGCACCCCTCACACTGGTCCCATAAGTTTTGCTTGATGTGTGATGTTATAAATGTTTTTCTTTGGTGATTTTCCATGGGATATTTTCTGATCCTTTTATATGTATTAAGTTCTATTATTGGAAAAAAAACACCTTTATCGCAGTGACATACCTAGTTGTTAAAGATTTAAAAAATGCAGTGATACTAAAGCAAGTGAAAAACATTACACGACATATTAAGGGCAGCCATTATACAATAATACTTAATGACAGAGCATTTCCCTGAACATGACATCAATCCAGGAAGGATGTAGCAGGGGGAACTCAACTCCCCCGGTCACTCAGTATGTGATACAATGGAGATTATATTACCTTACAGCAGGCCAATCCTGTTTCTGTACAAGGAAGTCAACATTACTAAATAAATATTGATAATTTGGGAAATATACCTTCTTATGTTACATCTCGATTCATCTCCAACCTTAAGTTCTTCCAGTACAAACAGAGACACCAGAGTTATTAATTTTTACATAACACAAATATTCCAGGAACATGGAGGAAGTGTCGTTTGGCCGTAAGGGTATGGGGGATTATAAACCCCCCCCCCACCTCCACCCAACAAGACACATACTTTGTTTCCTTCTCATGATGACAGGGAGCCCACAGGCACCTACCTGTCCTCATTTAAGAGGCTGTGATTGGTTCACATGAAGTTGATCTACAGCGCTCGGCCTGCAAAGACTTCAGAGCATCATCTGTACGGACCCTCGGATGGATGTAACAAACTGAAACTGTGACTTTAACCATGGATAAGATGTGGACGTTTTACTCATCAGTCTTTCTTTTGTCTGTCATACAGGTACTTTTTAAAAATTCTTTTTCTTTTTCTTTTAATTTATTATTACAGCACCATTATTTTGGCACAGTTTTCTAATTCATGTATTTTGTCTTGTTTTAGATACAACATGTTTTCAGTTCAGGTGAGTGTTGCTGAGACTTTTTATGTGAAGAGAGAGACTTTCTGGATGCTTAACCTTTTTTTTTATCCATTACTGATGTGAATGTTTGTATTGTACAGGTTTAGACACAAATATTATCACTTTGATCCATTTCAATATTTAAACAGTTCATCTTTATCTTTTTTGTTGGATAATTTAAAACAACTCATTATCTCAACTTAAAACGTTAAATTCACCAAAATCCACTGAGGTATGTGTGTACACACAACCAACTAAAAATAACCTGGATCTTGATGAGCCAGTATGTGGAAGTAAGTGGTCTTTAGTGGTTCACCTCCAACAGGTAGACTGACTGATTGAGGTTTCAAATAGATTACACACATACAGATTGGATTGATTTCACCACCAGAGGGCCACCGCATCGCAAAGAAAAGGCTTTTTTTTTTAACCAATCAGAGCAATCCTTAAATATTACATATAAATAATACAATCCTAAATATATAACATATGCCTCTTTTTCCGCCATCTGTCTGTTTTCTTTCTTACTTTTTTGTCATTTTTGCAAAACAAAGATACGTTTCTGATGTAACTAAAGTTAATCAATTTCATTATATGCATGCCTCAATTCTAAGCATGACATTTTGACCAAAGAATAAGATCTCTGGCTAGCACATAAGTTATATTCTGTAACGTGATCATGATCACTCAACAGAAGTATGTTAGTGAAGAAAACATGATTCATAGTTATTTTTGAAGACTCCGTTATTGTTCCCCTAATGAATGAAATCTCTGTAATACTGGCTAAGAATAAAATGCTTGCTCTTATTTAAGCACTTTTTTAAACAAAAAGTTTAAAATAATATCACAAAATGTTCCAGCAAGTCAGTGACGTTCAATAGTAAGTAAACATTACACTAATGAAACTAAAGCGCACAAACCTTCATGAACTTAGATGTGTTTTTTTCTTCCACCTTTTTAGCTTGAAAACGTTTGTTATATTACAGAGTTACATAGAGAGAGCATTACATTGTGTTTCAAAATGCCTCGTCTGTCTGTTCCTCAGGATGTAATATTGCGTCAGTGACATCTCCTTCAGCATCAACGCTGAAGGTGGTCTGGAGCAGCTACACTGGAGCTTCAGTTTATCTGCTGGACTTGAGCGTTGTGAACTCCACCAGTATCGCCCCAGTGGTGGTGATGCAGTCTGCTCCCAGCACACAGAGGCTGATTCAGGGGTTAAGACCGGGACATGTCTATGAAGTCACACTGAAGGTCTTTCAGTATTACACTGTTGTGTGCACAGATGTCCAAATAACCATGACAGGTAAAGACACAGTTTTAAAAAGCAATAAAAAGAATAAAAAGTTGTCCCTTTGTTGAAAAATGCCTTTATCTTTCTTTCCCGCAGTGCCGGCCACATCTCAGATCACCTTTTCCAAAGCTATTTCAAGTACATCTATAAGGTTTGAGTGGTCCAGCGTGATAGGAGCCGACAGCTACATCCTATTTGTGGAGAAGTTGTTTAGTTTCCCCCCACAAAAATATAACCAGACCTTCACGACCCTGGGTGGGCAAGTGGACGGCCTGGACCCCTCGACTACCTACAACTGTTACGTTTTGTCCTCCAACAGTGCTGGAAGAGGCGCCAAAAGTAGCACAAAGACAATCATGACATGTAAGTTCATTAAGATTTAGGTTATGCAGAGGGAAAGCTTCACAATAAAAAGAATCTAACACATGATACCAAGAAAACTATTATACCTGTGAAATGTACATTAACACGTGTATTTTCTCTTGGAAGTGGTGCAGCCACCGACTGGTGTGTCTCTGGTAAAGACGGGAAAGAGCACAGCCAGAGTGACGTGGGACTCTGTGAGTAAAGTCCTGCTTTATCAAGTGAAGGTCAGCGACACGGACACCAGCAACGCCCCGGTCATCAGAAACACCTCCACCACATCCATGGATATCAGTAATCTGGAGCCCTGCTCTACCTACACTGTGGGAGTATCATCCATAAACGTCTTCTTAGTTCCTGGGGAGGCTGCTAACGTTTCATATACTACCTCTAGTGAGTACTTTAGCACTACAATTTTTATTATTAAACATATGCACAATATAACATTGGGTTTTGTTTATATTGTCCTTGTTTTGGTGTCCTGCTGCTGCTGTAAATGCAAAATCTACGAATATGTAGAAAAGCACGGAAGTGGCCACAGTCTGAGAATGCAAATTTCATCAGTGTTACTACACCAAATAATTCCTCTGTCACATATAGGTTTATATATGGGCAAGGCCAGAACAAATTTTTTGTACAGAAAATAATTGCTATAGAAATGTACAGTAAGCTACATTATGCTACATCGTGATTTGACTTGGTTAATTGGAGGCCAGAGAGGTTGTATAAAATTCACATAGAAATATTCCTTCCCTGAATTTTTCCATGAAAAGGTGGGCTGCTCGCTAGCATTGGTTAAACTATACTAGTTAGCTAACCTGTAACGTTAGCATCCATTGTAAGACACTAAACAACATCTAAATCAGTAAAAGTTATACTAAGTAAACAGTATTAAGCTAGCTACATAGCAAGCTACTTACATTAGCCAACAGAATTGCCATGCAAATGAGGATTTACTTTAATCAGTACTCGAACCACTGCACTGATGGGAATGTCCACTTAAGGGTTGTCCGAAATCGTATTACAAAATTCTTTAAGTCATGAATATGGGAAAAGTGTGGTAGTATTTGCGTTGACAGGGAGGCAGCATGTATGTTTTGACAGATTGTCAGATCCCTCTAATGGCCCCTGAAGAAATATTCTGTATAACATTTTTCTTACACTTTCTTTCCAGCCATTAACCCGGTGACGACCATCTCTGTGGACTACAGCTGCTCCAGCGGCATGGTGACAGTAACTTGGGATTTGGTGTTTGGGGCCAACTTGTACAGGGCCACGGCTGTCGATGGCACGGGCGAGTCCCGTAATTGTACATCAGCCTCCACCAGCTGCCAGATCACCATGCTCAAATGTGGAGAGAAGTACTTGGTCCACGTCACAGCCATCTCTGATGACTGCGAGAGCACCTCCAACACCTCCTCCCTGTTCGAAACAGGTGAGCCGAGCACATGCACACGTGTGAGCCATAAACACGCTAGTATTTATCTGTCATTCATTTCTAAATGCGTGTATTGTCTGTTCCTCATCATGTATTTCTCCCACATAAGGGGCTGACACCTTCTCATTTTACCTTTCACTGTCACACACTCTCACACCTTTGGACAAACTCTAAAGTTGTTATCACAAACCTCCACCTATACGTTCGTCCTGTGGGAAGCTGTATAGGTTCCTCCCCATGGTGTCCTATGTTCTTTTCTCATGCTGAGCAGTGACACACACCCTCTCATTAGCCACTGAGATCTGCCACCCAACACCAGTCAGTCTAAAGGATCTTTACAGTCTATTGAGGTCTCAAAGGTCAGCTATGGTGTCAGTCTAGAAAGTGAAGGAGACACACAAACAGTCAGCCCAGGGAAATGATCTTGAGTCAAGCACACACACCCAGCACAGACGCCTGTTTACTCCAATAAAGTGGTGAATGCTACTTAGGGAATAATGTCAGAAGAGGTGCATTATCAGGAAATAATGGACAACGGTGAGGCCAGAACTGTCTGATGAGCAGGAGAGTCCATTACTTCCTGATAATGGACACCTTAAAGGGCATCATCATTCTTTTAACATGGTCACTCGCAAAAGAAAAAAAAGACAATTTATTCATGTTTTAATGCCTTTTTCATTAAAAATGTATTCTTTTTATGCAGTCAAAACCCCAGAGGGTTTGACTATTACCTGAAGCAATCATTACAATCCCATATTGATCTTAGTATGGGGTGGCTGTATCTCAGTGGTAGAGTTGGTCATCTCCCAATCGGAAGGTTTCGATCCCTGACTATTACAGTCACATGTTGCAGTGTCCTTGGGCAGGACATTGAACCGCAAATTGCTCCCTGCATACCCTTCGGTGTATGAACACAGTTAGGTCCTGATTGTAGACCGGCACTTTGCATAGAAGCCTTCGCTGTCAGGGTGCTTTAATGTCTTAATCTCTGTTTTATTCCTCCAGTCCCCTGTGCTCCAGCTAACACGCAGACCATTCACCAATGCTCTAGCAATGTGATCGTCTTCACCTGGCAGCCCACCAACAACACCTTCTTCTATGTGGCGACGGCTGTGGACAGCACTGGCAGAATAACTGAGTGCAGGACGCCAGATAACACGTGTTACTTCACCAACACGGGCTGTGGTCAGTACTACAGGTACACTGTGTACGCCGTCAGCTCTGAATGCAACAGCGAACCAAGCCAGCCTGAGTTCGTCCGGACTTGTGAGTTGGAATACATTTTTGTTCTCATTAAATACAGATTTGTAATGTATTCAAAGATGGATTACCTCATTGATAGTTTTGGTTTTTCATTTATCATTTAAGGCGGCAAATTTCTTGACTTACTGCAGTACTGACATCCTTGTTGAACTCAAAGCAGTTGAATTAACTTAGGAGTAAATGAGTCTTTATTGATCCTCTGCCTTTCTCTAGCTCCTTGTCTACCAACAAATGTAAAGACAGCAGCTGGTTGCAACCCCGAGATGCTGATCACAACCTGGGACTCTGCTCCAGGAGCTCTTTCCTACACAGTTGAAGCACAGGGGAACACTGGAGAAACGTACAACTGCACCTCCTCCTCAAACAGCTGTGCCGTGACCGGTGTGCCATGTGGTGAACACCTCAGCGTGTATATCGTCGCCTCCAACGACAACTGCTCAACTAACAGGGTGCTGGGGGAAGTTGCTCAGACTGGTACGTAAAGGGAGCTTTGTGAGATACTATGATTTTAGTTGTAGTTCCTGAGTTGTGAAACATACGATATTACTGATGTTCTGTTAATCTGACTTACCTAAAGAGAGACACAAACTTTCCCTTCTCTCCAGTTCCCTGTACCCCTACAGACGTCTCAGCATCAGCCAACTGCAGCCAAGACTCTGCAAGAGTTCACTGGACGACCAGCATCGGTGCTATACTATACATTGCTGTTGCTGAGGATGCAAATGGAAACTCCCACAGCTGCAACTCAATGGGCACCAACTGCCTGATTGAGGGTCTGAGATGTGGACAGAACTACACTGGCAGCGTCTTTGGCACCAATCTTAAGTGCAACAGCACTGCCAGCGAGGAGGTCACCTTTATGACAGGTAGGTCAAAGGGAAGAAGATTTGTGCTAACTGGAAGCCTCCTTTAAATATCTTTTTTTGCCAAAAGTAGAACCACCGTATATCCAATCAAATATTCTAAGCTTAATTCAAAAGGCAACTGGACTTGGTTGAAGTTCTTAAATACGTTTCACCTTTGGAAATGAAGACGCCTCTTGGATTAGAGGTGTAACGTCTTCAAGAACTTCAACGAAGTCCAGCTGCCTTTTGGATTAAGCTTAGAATTACCATGAGCTGGATGACTGAGAACCTTAACAAGACAAGATCCAATCAAATAAATTATCTGTCTTGCCGTCAGCTCCTTGTCCTCCAACCAACATTGAGGCATACAGAGACTGTGATGCCAACCATGCCCTGATAGTCTGGCAGAACCATCAGTCAACAGGCGTCTACACAGCGACCATACAGGATCAGAGTGGAGCTCAGCTGAACTGCACCAGCGACACAGTCAACAACTGTAAAATCACCTCTCTGCCCTGTGGAAAGAGATACAGCGTCACCGTCACCTTCCATGATGGAATCTGTCCGTCCACATCGACACCTATCAGCATGGACTCAGGTAGTATATTAAGAGGGGTGAACTGTTTCCCTCTGAAAGAATAGTGAACATTAAAAATGATGCATGATGTCCTCTCTTCTTTTAGTGCCATGCGGTCCTGAGGATGTGAGGGCCAGTGTGGCCTGTGCTACCGGTGAGCTGACAGTCGCCTGGAACATCTCAGTCCCTGCGGAGAACTACACCACCACGATCTCCAGAGGGATGGGTCAGCCTCTGCACTGTAACTCTACAGAGACACAATGCACCACGGGTGGGCTGTTGTGTGGAAGCTCCTATATGGTGACCGTCTTCTCCGTCACTGGGACCTGCTTCAGTCTGCCGAGCCCAGAGGTCACAGTGCAAACATGTGAGACACTTACATTTATCATCATGAAGGATGTAGACACACCAGTGAGACTTCTTTGAATTGAATTCACTTCATCTTTATTTCCCTTCAGTGCCGTGTCCGCCTACCAACATCACAGCTGGGCACACCTGTGCTCATGATCCGGTTCCTGTGTCCTGGGTGGCCAGTGACAGCGCCAAATACTACACTGCGGTCGCTATGAGCGGCGGAGGTCATAGGTCAGAGTGCTCGACCAATACAACTAACTGCGACCTTCTTGGACTCCAGTGTGGGGAGGTTTACACTATTGGTGTCTCAGGAGCTGATGACAACTGTACAGGTGTCCTGAGTGACACTGTCTCTTTAAGCAGAGGTAACACAGACCACCACTGTCAATAATAGGTATCTTCATTTGGGGATGTCTGTTGATCTTAATAAACACTGTCATTCATAAAGACTTCATCAACAGTAGTTTATGTCTGATTTGTTTCCCTCTCCAGAGCCGTGTCCCCCCTCCAACGTGTCCAGCCAGTTGATCTGCAGCGCAGGTGTTGCTCAGGTGTACTGGGCTCCAAGTGCCAATGCAGTGAGCTATGAGATGAAAGCCAGAACTAATGGACAGGTCCTCAACTGCAGCGGCCCCAGTCCCAACTGCACATTGAGTGACATTGTCTGCGGCCAGCCGTACGACATTCTTGTGAAGGCCACTGACGGCATCTGTGTCAGCAACTACAGCGCCCCCTTCAGACAAGAACAAGGTACTGAGAGAGAGGCCGGACATTTGATCAGACAACCACTTATCTATTGTTACTCTTGACACAATAAAGGGAATACTTAAGAGTTATTCAAATGATCACTTCTCACCGCAACTATTTCTGGCTTAGCAAAGCGTTAGAAGAAAGACTGATGCAGCTGTGATGTCTGTAAATATGAGGCATGGACATGGCCAACCAGGAAACTGTAACATTAGCTTTGCATTAGGACTGAGAGAAACACCTTTTTTGACTAATCCCACCTTGCTCTGTCTCTGTCAGTGCCATGCGCTCCAGCCAACGTCAGTACAAACCTGTTATGTGGCTCCAGTGACCTGATGGTCGGCTGGATCACCTCTGCTGCTCCCCTCAACTACAGTGTCAGCGCTGTGCCACTGGGAGGAAACAGTAGCTCCGTCACCTGTGACACAAGCGGAGCTAACTGTAGTCTAAGAGGTCTTCACTGTGGACAGAGATATAACGTCTCAGTCAAAGCTTCCTATGGCGGCTGCAGTGGGCCGTATAGCCCCCCACAGACAGTTCACACAGGTAAGAAAGATGTTCACGGTGAATTATTTCCACTGTTACTTTGATCTATTTCATGCTCTGTTTTGCTCTCCTCCAGCACCATGCGCCCCTCAGAGCCTAACAGCAGTGACAGACTGCGGATCAAACTCTCTACTGGCCACCTGGAAAGCCTCTTACGGTGCTAACTCCTACACAGCGATGGTGACGGGTCCCAATGGCTTCTCTAAAACCTGCTCCTCACCAAACCTCACATGTGCTGTCTCCGGCCTGCAGTGTGGCAGTCAGTACAACGTCACAGTGACATCACAGGACAGCCAGTGCACCAGCCCCCCGAGTCAAACTGTGAAGACGACAGGTTGTGTTCACAAATGTTTGTATATTTTATAAGAAATCAGAAGTAATTTTCACCATCATGTGACACATCGTCTCTCAACATCTTACTCTAGGACCATGTGACCCTGTCAATGTGACCAGCACCCTCCACTGTGGTTCAGACATGGCTACAGTGTCCTGGGAAGCAGCTGCCGGCGCCGTGGCCTACTCTGTGCATGCTCAAGACAACAGCTCTCAGCATTACCCTTCCTGTAGGAGCAGTACAACTTCCTGTCAGCTGAACCAGCTGCAGTGTGGAAAAGTTTACACTGTAACTGTGCTGGCTGAAGATGCCACCTGTAACAGCACTGGAAGCATCACTACAATCCTGACGACAGGTAGAAGAGAGGAAAGCTGATTTTTAAGTCTTTAACGCACATTAAACTTAAACGCTAATACCCTTTTCCTTTTCATTTCTTCCTCTCAGCTCCTTGCTCCCCCTCTATCCAGAACAGCAGCCTCATCTGTGGCACCAACTCTTCCTCTCTGTCATGGCTGCCGATGGCCGATGCCACAGGTTACATAGTAAATGGGACGGCTACAAATGGGCACACAGTTTGGTGCAGCTCAGCTACTGCTTCATGCACCCTAACAGATCTGTTATGTAGTGAAACCTACACGACCACGATCACTGCACGGGGAAGCCAGTGTGACAGTGCACCCGGCTCCAGCATCAACATTACAACAGGTGAGTGTGTGCACGGGTGTGAGGTTGATGAAGTACATGCTTAAGACAATGACTGCCATCTTGCCATTTGGAGCCAGAGTCTGTGCAGTAGAGATCGGTTGGTGGAGCCGCTGTAGAAACGCCCTGCCCCTTCCACACATTTAACCTACGGAAAAAAATAGCAAGTACCCTCAGGTCTGCACAGTCTGCAGCAGAACAGCTTCTGTAATGATTGTTTTAGTTACGTCTCCTCTCGTCGTTCCTCTTCTACTCTACTAATCTTGAACAGATCAGCTGCAGGAGCCGTATTTTTCAATAGAGCTGTCAATCATGGCGTTAGACCCCTTTTTTATAGCATCAAATAAGTAATTAAAACTAAACTTGGACTAAATGACTTGGACATAAATCAGCTATAATGACTGAAACCATGTTTGAGAACAATTTATTTGGCGTGTATTTTGATTTAATAGTTCCCACCTGGAGGAGGCGGGCTTTATGCCTAAACTGCAGCCAGTCAGCAGGGGGCGTCATGTCGTCCATCTTTTTATACAGTCTATGATGTGAAATGGTATTTCTTGCTTTTTCTAACTGGTTATCCATTTTCTTTTTAGCCCCCTGTTCTCCAACTATCATATCCAAGCAATACACATGTGACACCAAAACAGCGGTGTTCCACTGGACCGACCCTGTTGGACGCCTGAGATTCCTGGGGAAGTTAAAAGGCCAACAGTTTCAGGATATGTGCCAGACAACAAACACCTCCTGTCAGTTCAAAAATCTTCCTTGTGGCTTGGATTTGAATTTAAAAGTCGAAGCTGAGGGGGCGCAGTGTGACAGCTACCCAAGTGCCAGTGAATACCTTGAAACAGGTAATAGATAAGAAGAATGATACCACCCTCATATCTGTCTAGTAGCTATACATGTGTAGCCAGTTAGCTTAGCTTAGCATACACATTTTTGTACATATTAAACAAATTAATTAGAGAGGTCAAGAGAATTTTTCCTTTACCATTGTAAACAGTCAGGCAAGCAGTTTCCCTCTGCATCCTGTCTTTGTGCTAAGCTATGCTAACTGGCTGCTATTTTTAGTCTAAATAAGCATTTTTCACAGGTCACTGCTTATATTAATTACTTACCTGTCTTTTTGTCTTCTTCACTCTCCAGCCCCGTGTGCTCCGGAGAACGTGACTGCCACGCTGGTCTGTTCAAATCACTCAGCCCTGGCCTCTTGGGTAGGAAGCCCTATCGCTATAGGATACAATGTGACAGCCACAGGCCAGGATGGACACACACACCACTGCCAAACCAACAGCACCAACTGTCAGCTACCTGACATCCACTGTGGTGAAACCTACAGCATCACAGTGACACCGTACTCAAAGACGTGCAAAGGGAACCCAAGTGCAGCTTACATCTTCAGAGCAGGTGCAGAAAGACGTGAAGTTATTCTACTTACTGAGACAATATCTTCACACTACAGCTCAGAGCGCTGACGTTGAACTCTTTTGTATTCTCCAGGTCTTTGCGCTCCCAGTAACATCACCGTGTCTCCATCGTGTGAGGACAGCACTGTCTCTTGGTCTCATGTACAAGGGGCTGACATGTTCATAGCAACAGCAACTGCAACTGATGGCCACACACACACTTGTAGATCAAATTATTCCAACTCGTGCAATTTCACTGACCTCCACTGTGGGGAGACCTACACTGTTACTGTTGTAACTGTGGACAGGGGCTGCTGGAGCGAGCCAAGCTCAGCTGTGGAGCTGAGAACAGGTGAGATTATAAATGACACGATTTTGGCAAGATTACCAAAATATAGATGTAGTAATTGTGCACAGAGATACTAACGTTTTCACTTCCCCAGCTCTGTGTCCACCCACTAACTTGACGGGCGAAGTCAGTTGTGATACCAACATGCTGTCCCTCACATGGGACCAGAGTCCAGTGTCCGGGGCCACCTACACTTTAAAAGCTGAGACAATAGGAGGCTCACTCCCTCCTGCCGTGTTTACCACCTCTAATACCTCACACACATGGACCAACCTGCTGTGTGGACAGAGATTTGCTTTCCGCGTAGCAGCACAGGAAGGAAACTGCCGCAGCAGCTACAGTCCACCCATAGAAATGAGCACAGGTAAGATGTGTTTCCATAAACAGCTTTACAAGTTTGACCTGTAAAAAAAATAATAACAATCTACAATAAGTTTACCTCCTCTTTCAGCCCCGTGTGAACCAACCAACTTCTCTGCACATGTGGACTGTGGGACGAACAAAGGGAATTTCTCCTGGGCTGAGACTCCTGGAGCAGGTGTCTACACTGTTGAGGTGACAGGAGAGCACGGCCACGTAGCATCCTGTTCCTCTAATGACACCTCCTGCGCTGTAAAACTTCACTGTGGCCGCTCATACTCAGCTTCACTGGTGGCGTCCACAGAAAGCTGCAACAGCAGCAAACATGCCGACATTCACTTTGACTCAGGTAAGACTTAAGAACGGGCTTAAATGTGTGCACAGAGATGCAGATGACAAAACCAAATTACCCCAACTGTATCTAATACTATGACTGCTGGATAGCTTCATTGTCAATTAATTGAATAGAGAATGTAACATTTTGCTGCAGATTTTACTCATCAAACTCTCTCCCAAAGCTCCCTGTCTACCAGAAGACGTCTATGCCGAATTAGATTGTAACACCAACGTGATGAACGTGAGTTGGTCAAAGACCCCAGGCTCGGACGACTACACCGCCTGGGCCATCAGCGCTGATGGACACAGAGCCTCCTGCAACTCAACATCCAACTCCTGCTGCATTCACGACCTGCAGTGTGGAAAGCTCTACGAGGTGGCCGTCACCTCCTCCTCCATTCACTGTGATGTCATTGCAGGCTCGGACTACAAGGTTCAGTCTGGTCAGTGCAGCTCTTTCATGTCCATTACTTAAATATAAAATTATTGTAACGCAAAATTATGTTTGCCACATTTTTATGTGGAATAATGGAAAGTCTCTTCTTCTTTTAACCACCTCCAGCTCCTTGTAAACCTGAGAACACCTCTGTGGACCAGAACTGCAGCAGCAATGTGGTGACTGTTCAGTGGAAACAGAGCAGCACAGCACAGAACTACACCGTTAAAGCCAAGTCTGCTTCAGGTGTTAACTCCACCTGTGACTCCCCTGAGAGCAGCTGCTCCTTCCTGGACCTGAGCTGTGGTCAACTCTACACCTTCACTGTGATGGGACACACTAATGTGTGCATGAGCGAGATGAGCGACCCCATAGAGAAGCTAACCGGTACACTGGATTACTGTAGTTTTACTTATACATAAACATTTCTGGAAATACACTTATTTGTTTTTTTGTGGAGAGTTAGATGAGAAGATTGATACCACTCTTATGCCTGTACACAATATATGACACTTAAGCTAGCAGTTGGTTAGCTTAGCTTAGCACAATGACTGGAAATCAGGTAACACATCTAGTGTTCTGCAATACATTTTGAAGTGACTGCACTGCAAGTCATGTATTTTTTTACATTTCAGGATTTGATTATAACATACATGATCTATAGAGTAACCAGGCTAATAGTTTCCCCCTGTTTCCGGTCATTGTGTAAAGCTAAGCTAACCAACTGCTAGCTGTAACTTTGTATTTAGATAACAGCCATGAGAGTGGTGTCAATCTTCTCGTACAGCTCTTGGCAAGAAAGCCAATAAGTGTATGTCCAATTTTCCCCCCAGATTTTCTTTGCAGAATTTCATTTTCAATTGTCCTCTCAATCTCTCGTTTTCCAGCCCCATGCCCTCCTACCAATGTGTCAGCTGCCTTGAACTGTACCACACGTAAAGCTCTGGTCAGCTGGAGTAACGCAGCTTCAGCTTCTGCATACAGCGTCCAGGCGAACTCCGTCGATGGACACAACTCTTCCTGCAGTGAGATGGGCACATCCTGTCACCTCAACAACCTCTACTGTGGACAGGAGTACTCTGTCATTGTGGAGGCAATGCACACAGGCTGCCCTGGTCCTGCTAGTGCCCCTGCCTGGCTCACAACAGGTTAGTATTATTGAAACCTTTCACTATTAACACAAGTGTAAAGTAGTAGGACAATGATCATCTCCCCCTGCAAAAATATATGGCAAGGGAAAAATATCTACAGAATTCAGACAGAAAAATGAAAGAAAAGAAATTGATGGCCGTGACCCAGATGCCATCCATGGATTCAAAGAATGGGGATGAAAAAAGAAATAAAATTATGCTGTTTGTGTTGATGGTAAATGATGACAACATCAATATCAAGGCACTTTGCTTTAAAATAAACTAATACAAGAGTATCATTTCCTCCCTCCAGAGCCCTGCGCCCCCATGAATCTCTCTGTCCACTACAATGTTAGCAAAGCCCACGTGAGGTGGGGAGCGGCAAGAGGTGCCAGCGCTTACTTTGTGCAGGCTGTGACTGACCAGGGCTCGACTGTCACCTGCAACAGTAACAACACCAGCTGCTACCTGAATGGCCTGCAGTGTAGTCGGATATACAACGTCACTGTGATGGCACGAAACCAGGCCTGTGACAGTGTGATCACTGAAACCCATCACCTCATGACAGGTTAGCGACTTGCTCGGGGAAGAGATGCAAGGGAAGAGATGTTTAAAAACCATATTTGTATGGATTTATTTAATTTTAAATGTGTGTTTTCCTTCATTAGAACCATGCCCACCAACCAACGTTGGAGCCAGTTTGGCGTGTGAGCAACTTTCTGCGACTGTTTCCTGGCAGCAGAGCGACCTTGCTGTGGGTTACGTTGCTTACTTTGACAACCAGAATGGCCACTACTCTTCCTGCGTTGGCTCAAAAATGGATACCCAATGTGAGGTCTCTGGACTGATGTGTGGCACCATGTACAACGTCTGGGTGAAGGCACTGGGACAGAAGTACAACAGCACTGACAGCACAGTGGTCTCTCTTACATCAGGTAAAACACATGCTAACAAGTTATCAATGTGTTTGGGCCAAAGAGCTGCTTACTATTGATTTGGAAGATGGAGTTTACAGATGTTCTTTTAACCCCACAGGACCTTGCCAGGCGAGCAGCATTGAGGCCATTATGGACTGTGAGGGCCACTCTGCTACCATATCCTGGCAGCCCAGTGTTGGATCTATGTCCTATGTTACTGAGCTGACAGCTTCATCAGGCCACATCAAAAGCTGCCCCACCAACTACACCTACTGTGAGATGAGCTACCTGCAGTGTGGAGAGAACTACAACGTCACTGTGAAGGCTGTGGGAGACACTTGCAACAACACTGCTCACATGGCGGGATACCTCACCACAGGTACAGTGTGTAAAACTGCGTATGTGCTTTTGTCTTGTGTGGCCATTTTCCTCTGACATCACGCTCAGGATAGGAAGCTTATTGCTGATATGATTAGGTAGTGCTGTGTCTTTTGGTTCTAAGATGTATGAACTGAAGAAAACTTAAGATTGTTATAATGTCGCCATTTCGTGAGCAGCACCGGAAAACACAATGGACAGAGAAGAGAGGGACATTTGACCATATTTCAAGTTAAAACAACATATTTGATGACCAATAAGCTACCATCAAACAACAGCTAATGTTAGCGTTCAGCCACTTCAAAGCCAATATTACTGTTAGCTTGAAAGCTGCCTTATGCTAACATTAATTTTTTGATAGTGTTGAAGGATACAATAGAAAATGCTTAGGCCTATGTACATTCCTAGCTAACGATAACATTAGCTTTTGTCTGATAGAAGCTAATTGGTTAACAAATATGTTGTTTTTTGTTAAGTTATGTCTCTAAACACCTTTTCTATGGTATCATTTAACACTATCAAATAGTAGTGTTAGCATTCATCCTCTTTTAAGCTAATGTTAATAATGGCTAAGTAGCTGAATGCTAACGTTAGCTGTTGTTTTAACCTGAAATTTGGCCTTATGTCCCTCCTGATATTCACTATTCTTCATCTTTTCAGTTTCTGATTGATCTTAAAGTGTTAAAATGCTAATGATTTGTTAATTCCTTAGATATAAAGACTGACAACCTAGAACAGGGCAATTAAACAATATAACAGCATTTGAGTTTCCCACCCTGAGGCAAGGTGTCAAAGGAAAATGGCCGGCGTTTGAACATGGTACATTTTACAACCACAAAACAGCTAAGAGTAGAGCCATAGCAATGTTTACATTTAATGTAATACTGAATGTAGCTTCCTTCTCCTTGCAGAGCCCTGCGCCCCCATGAATCTCTCTGTCTACTACAATGTGAGCAAGGCAAAGGTGATGTGGGGTGAAGCAAAAGGTGCCAGCTCTTACTCTGTGCAGGCTGTGACTGACCAGGGCTTGACGGTCACCTATGACACCAACAACACCAGCTGCTACCTGAACGGCCTGCAGTGTAGTCAGATATACAACGTCACTGTGATGGCACGAAACCTCTTCTGCAACAACACTGTGATCTCTGAAATGTCTCGTCTCATGACAGGTAAGTGGCTTGATCAGGAAGGAATGTGTGAAATATTTCACCACACACACGGTACTGTAAGTGTGTGAAATCATCGCTCTCTGATGCTTAAAAGTGTTTTCCCCTCATTCAGAACCCTGCCCACCCACCAACGTTGGAGCCAGTTTGGCGTGTGAGCAACTTACTGCAACTGTTTCCTGGCAGCAGAGCGACCTCGCTGTGGGTTATGTTGCTTACTTTGACAACCAGAATGGCCACTACTCTTCCTGCACTGGCTCAAACACAGATACCTACTGCGTTGTCTCTGGACTGATGTGTGGCACTGTGTACAGCATCTGGGTGAAGGCGCTTGGACAGAAGTTCAACAGCTCTGACAGCACAGTGGTCTCTCTTACATCAGGTAAATACATATTTACCATAAATTCTACTTTTCTCTCCATTTGGATTTTCATTCATTCATTACTCATACTCTTTCCTCAGCTCCATGTCTGCCCAGAGAGGTAGAGGGAGAGGTCGACTGTAGCTCTGATGGTGCTGCTGTTGTGTCCTGGAATGCTACTTACGGCACAGCGAATGTTTCCCTGACAGCCATAGTCAGTGGAAGTCTACAGACTCTGTGTACCACTCAGGAAAACAGCTGCAATGTAACAGGTTTAAGTTGTGGGGAGACCTACAACCTCAGCCTCACAGCCAGCAACGCACAGTGCAGCTTGACAGCGCCCATGCACTCTAACCTCACCACACGTGAGTCGAGTCTTAACAGGAAATCCTCATAAGTGGCAACTCTGGGTTTAATTTGTTCAAGATTTAACCTTCGTGCTTCTACATGTCTCTCAGGTCCTTGTCCTCCTCAGCGTGTAGCTGTCCACCTGCAGTGTGGCTCCCACACTGCAGTTCTGTCCTGGGAGGAGAGGTCTGATGTTGAACTGTACGTAGCGAGTGCCATCAAGGCATCCGGAGGGGACGTGCAGAAGTGTAACTCTACAAACTCTACCTGTCAGTTTTCCAGTCTGCACTGTGGAGAAACATACAACTTCACTGTAACAGCACACAGTCAAGGCTGCTCGAGCCAGTCCAGCAGTGCTGTGTTCATCAAAACAGGTACGGCAGAGGCCAAACGGTTTTTAAAGCCTTAATCAGTAATGTAAAGTAACTTAGTATGCAAGTATTTTTCTTATCTGCTACTTTGTATTTCTACTTTATTACACTTTAGGGGCAAATATTTGTTATTTTGACAGCTAAAGTTACTTGACAGATACATTTTTTACATATAAAACACATGATTTTAAGAAGAAGTTTCATAGATTAAATTACCCAACAGTATAGTTGGATTTAGCAACGAGTCCAACTGAAAAACATAAAAATGTTGATTACAAATTTAGGCTTCAGTAAGAGAAAAACACTTTGACCATCTTTTTGCATAATGAATACTTTTACTTTTGTACATTGTGGTGATAATATTAATATAATTATGTTTTTGTTCTAGCAGACTATTTTTTACATTGTAGTATCTAGGGCTGAAACTTATAATTCAAATTTTAACATCGACTAATTCAATACTTATTTTCTTGATTAAATGCTAAATCTTTTGATCAGGGCAAAAAAATTTTCCAGTTTAAAAGGTGAAAAGGTATTAAAACTTCTGTTTTGCATAATTAAAAGTCGACATGTCAGGAAAAAAACATCTGTTATCTGCTACTTACTGTAAAACAAGAAAAAAAGCTGCAATATGAAGAAGCTGTCAGGCATGTTTTCCTGAAAATATACTTCGATATATATGATTACAAAACTTGCAAAAAAAGATGTTTCTGTACATCAATCGATTAATCAGCTTATTGTTACAGCCCTCACAGCATTTTGTCTTTTAACCAAGTAAAGGATCATAGTTATTTTACGTTTTGCCTCATTTGTCTGTTAGACTAGTAATAATGCTTTGTTTTTCCTTTTCATCCTCTCAGAGCCTTGTCAGCCTGTGATCGTCTCTGCTCAGGCGCTCTGTCAGAGTGAGGAGGTCCAGATCTCCTGGCATCAAGCACCTGGTGTTGTGAATTACTTAATAACAGCCAGAGGAAGCCTCGGATATGTGGATATCTACAACACAACGCAGACCAGTCTGTCAGCCGCTTTACCATGTGGACAGGATTACAATGTGACTGTGCAAGGACAAGGCTATGAGTGTTACAGCATCCCAAGCAGCCCTATGTCTTTCAAAACTAGTATGATCTCACATTTTACTACACAAGAAACACACAATTTCTATCACAGCATTGTTGGATTGTATATTAACCCCTATTTTCTCTCTGCAGCTCCATGTATCCCCCGCGATGTGACCACTTATGTACAGTGTGAGGTCAACATGGGCTCTGTCAGCTGGGGGCCCAGTGATGGTGCTAAAAAGTATGTCGCCATAGCAACTGGTCTTGATGGCCACACCCACCAGTGTGACACCAACAACACCGCCTGCACCTGGAACGACCTGCACTGTGGAGAGAAGTACACTGTCGTTGTGAGAGCGAAGGGCCACAACTGCACCAGTCTGCCCAGCAACAGCACAGTCATCCACATGGGTATGTTTATTATATATGTATGATAAGAAAAGAGTTGAATACACAAACTACATGTTTTTAAGAAGATTATGGACCCATGAAAGAAAGTGTTTGCAAACAAGCGTTTAATAAAAGCATTTACAGGATCATTAAAATTACTGGTACAATAAAACCTAGATGTCTAAATGTATTATCTTTATGTCCTTTCAGATCCCTGTGTGCCCCAGAACTTGGCTGCTACAGTGAGCTGTGATATGAGAGTGGTTTCTCTGAGCTGGGATGCCAGTAACGGAACAAAGTCGTACATGGTGTCAGCCGAGACAGGAAACGAAACCATCGGGGTCACCACTAATGTCACCACAGCCCACTTCTCTGAGTTCACCTGCGGACACAACTACAGCCTCACCGTCACACCTTACAGCCAGCACTGCCCTGGAAGCTCCAGTGAACCAAAATCAGTACAGACATGTGAGTTATACACGTCTGACATGTGTTCAAGTCAACAGATATGCTTTATAGAAATGAGCACAGAAAGGTGTAAAACTCACTTGTATGTCTTTTCGCTTAGGGCCATGTCAACCTGCAGGAATCTCCACCATGCAGGACTGTCTCTCTGGCATCGTCATGGTAACCTGGCAGGCCAGTAATGGGTCAGCCTACTACACAGCCAACATCCAGACTGACACAGGCATTTCAAATGTGTGCATGTCTGACTCTAAAGAATGCAGCGTCCCTGGCCTGACCTGTGGGCAGAACTTCTCTGTGTCTGTCACTGCCTCCAACCAGCAGTGTAATGTCACCTCCAGCCAGAGCACAACGCTGCAGTCAGGTGAGGTTTAAAAAAGGCTGCAGGTCGGGCTAATGTAAATATGCAATCAAATCATATGTGCTGAAACAGGATGACACTTTTATCAAATCAATTTTTTTCAATATAGCTCAAGACCCCTGTCATTATTATTGTTGAAGATCATGCTCTTCATGATCATGATTGTCTGCTCCTCCCTGCAGTGCCATGTGTCCCCACTAACATCTCAGTGCTGATGGACTGTGACAACAACACAGCTGTGGTGTCCTGGTCTGCCAGTCGGGGTGCGGGACAGTACTCAGTGACAGCCCTCAGTAGTCATAGCAATGTCAGCTACCAGACCTCTGACCTCAGCTATAGCCTTGACAACCTCTTGTGTGGCAACCGCTACACTGTTCAAGTAGCAGCTATGGATGACAACTGCTCAAGTGTCCCCAGCCAGGCTGTGATATTCAACTCAGGTAAGAGAGTGTTTCACAGTTATTCTTCATGTCATAAGAAACATCTTCAACTTTGAACCTGAGTAATCAATGTGCCTCTTTGTTCCCAGCCCCCTGTCCGCCAGAGAACATGAGTGCCGAGGTCAGCTGTTCCTCAAACGACATGAATATTTCTTGGGATGCCATGAGGGAAGCAGACCACTATTTGGTCTCAGTCATTGCAGAAAATGGAGGAAACATGGAGTCATGTAACACCTCAAACACTGCATGTTCAATCAGCAATGTGACCTGTGGAAACACATTCAGGGTTCAAGTCACCTCTGTTAGAGACTCCTGCCGCAGCCAGCACAGTCACGCCCACAGCATCATGTCAGGTATGAAAATTGAAAAGCCTTTCATCCAAACATTTGTCCATCCATTAAGACATCAATTTAACATTTGTGCTACTTTCTAGCTCCCTGCCAGCCCCAGGGAATCAGAGGCAACCTCGACTGTGTGACCAATTCTGCCTGGATATCCTGGGATGCTGCACCAGGGGCAGACTCCTACTTTGTTTCAGCTGCAGGTGGAGACGACTACATAGCCAACTGCACCACTTCCTCCAATAATACCTGTGAGGTGGAAGACCTGGCATGTGGTGTACTTTATAACTTCAGTGTTACTGCGAAAAACAGCAATTGTGAGAGCGAGCCTAGTGACACCATTGACCTACAGACAGGTACAACGATATGCTGACGATACTCTATTTTATGTCAATGTCCAAACCTGAGTATAGCAGAACTTACTGCATGCTGCAGTGTCTGCTAAGTGAGTCTGTCTCTTTCCACAGCCCCTTGCTCGCTTGCTGGTATCAGAGCAGTCCCTCAGTGCCACAACTCCTCCATCCTGGTCATGTGGGATCTGATGGAGGGCGGCGAAGGCAACACTGTTTACACTGCCACAGCAGAAGCCAGGGACCATACCTACCTGTCCTGCAACAACACAGGCACTAGCTGCTACCTCCATGGAGCACGATGTGACTTCCAATACACCATCATCGTAGCTGCTTCATCAGACCAGTGCAGCAGTATGAGAAGTCCTCCGTACAGAATCAGCATGGGTAAATGGATTGTTTTTTGTTTGTTTTCTGTCACGCAAAACATTTTCATGTGCACTATAATTGCAAAGATAAACTATTTTAAAATGGCAGCCTTGTTGAAAAAAAAAAATACAGAGGCTTCAAAAAATAATTTGCTGAAATACCTGCTAATTTCACTAACATACCATGTCCCTTCACAGAGCCGTGTCCGCCCAGGAACCTGGTGGTGAACGCCTCCTGTGAAGACCAGAGTGCACTGGTGTCCTGGAGCCCCTCGCCTGTTGCTGAAATTTACCATGTTGTCGCTAAGGGTGTAGACGGACATGTACATACTTGCAACTCCACCTCCGCGAACTGCAGCATATCAGAGCTCCACTGTGACCAGCAGTACACAGTATATGTGACGGCCTGCCACGAGAACTGCTCCAGCAAGGCCAGTGAAAATGCCACACTTATCACAGGTAAGTGTCTTTAGGTACCAGACAGCTGCTGGTGTTACATACGGTGACCCAACATCACTATCTAATCAATAATTTCCTGTCCGTTCAGGTCCCTGTCAGCCTGATGGTCTCTCGGTCACGTTCCACTGTAACAATCAGTCTGCATTGCTGTCATGGACGCGCAGAGATAACGCTGTAGACTACTATGGCTGTGCCCAGGCCGGAAATGGAGACATGCTGTACTGTCACAGCACAAATCCCACCTGTACGATCCAGGATCTTGCTTGCGGAACAGTTTACAATTTCTCTGTCCAGGCCTCAGACGGGACATGCAACAGCTCCTTCAGTGACCCCGTGCAGAGTGGAGCAGGTAGAGAAGCAGCATGTCGTTTCCTAAAGACTTCACAGGTTTTCAATGTTTCTAGACGGAAAGAAAAACTCTAATCATCGTCTCTCTCTTTCTTAGCTCCCTGTCCTCCTGAGACTGTTGAGGTGCAGCCTATGCAGATGCAGAATGAGGTCCAGGTGTTGCACTTCAACTGGTCACAGGTCATGTGCAACAACACAGAGTACTTGCTGAGGTTAACAGGAAGTCTGCTGGGGGACAACCAGGCCCAGTTCAATATTTATTCCTCTTGGACAAGTGTAACGTTCTTTGAGATGCCCCTCCCCTGTGGTTCAGACTATGCTGCTACAGTGGAGAGCAGGAATGCTGCTGATACCAGTGGTCCATCTGTGCCTCTCACTGGAAACACAGGTAAGCTACACTTAACACATAAGCTACTACTACTTCAGGGATTTGTTTGGAAGTTAGAAGTGTTTTGTGCCTCTGTAGTTATTTTGTGCCTTTGTAGTTTCTTGTCTCTTTGTAGTAGTTTTGTGCCTTTGTTCTTTTGTATCTCTTTGTAGTTGTTTTCTTGCACCTTTTTACAGTAGTTTTGTGTCGCTTTGATGTTTTCCATCTATCTTTAGTTTTACTGTCTCGTTGTAGTAGTTGTGTGTATATTTGTAGTTGTTCTGTCTTTTAGTAGGTTTGTGTACATTTGTAGTTGTTTTGGATATATTTGTAGTTGTTCTGTCTCTCTATGTAGTTAGGTTTTTTTGTATCTTTCTTTAGTTGTTTTGTGTCTCTTCAGAGTTGTTCTGTTGTAGTTTTGTGTTGTTACATTGACTTTCCATCATTACGAGGTGCTGGACTATGGGCCTTTACCCGATAGGACTGTTCAGCAACCCATCCATGCTTGTGACTGACATTTTTACTTTCAAGCACAGGTGTAGCTTATGGTAATAAAGTATTCATTCCATCTATCATCACTGTCATTAATAACCTGTGTTGTCCCTGCTATGACATGTGAAAAGTAAAAGAATACAACTGTTAATGTAATGATACAGAGTTGTTGTTGGAGGTAAGGAAAGCCAATTGATGAGGTATAGATATTTTATAGTGAGTATTAGTTTGAAAAAAAGGTAAGTTATGCTCATGTTCACACTTTAAATGCCTTGAAAACATATTTTCTCAATCATTTTTTTAACAATGGAGTCCTAAAGAGAATACAGTATTTTCTGTCCAATTTAAACCAGGCTTGGTTACACATGAAATGTTTATTTTGTTTCTTATTAAGTAACGAATATTTAAGATTAAGTAAAAAAGTTTTCACGTTTTAACAAACTCACATTTTTCTTCTCACAGCTCCTTGTCCGCCATCAGGAGTGGTGTACAGTGGTAACAGCTCCTTTGCTACAATTTCATGGGATGCTTCTGTGTTTGCCACCACGTACACAGTGTACGACAGCAGTGTCACACCATACACACAACTATGCCGCACCGCAGGGCTGTCCTGCTCTTTTTCCAACATCACTAACACTAGCCTGGTGATCACAGCCAGCAACGCAGCTGGAGACAGTGAAGCAACACGTGTTACAAATGGTAAGAACTGATGAGTGTGCATTGGGAGGAGGCTGTTTAGATACATTAATTTAGTTTAGCAGTTTAGGCAGGGGTGAACAATACTTTGTATTTAAAATGAAAGGCACATTTAACTGGTGTATGGTTTCTCTCTGTAGTGGTAACACAAGATCGCAGGAGGAGAGATCTCAGTGAACAAATACCAAAGAGTGGTGAGTTTTAATTGGATGAACAGTTGTTGTAAGAGTGACAATAAAGTAATCATAATTTTCATTATTTTACCACTTGTGGATTAATAATAAATCAAGACCTGTATTAAAACTGTGGGATGTTTTTCCTCAACAGGAGACCTCTCAGCTCCCCTGCTGTATGTAACACAAGTGAAGTCAGTGCATTTCATTGAATGGTCTCAAGTAGAAGCTGCTTCCCATTACAGCCTGCTCATCACGAAACAAGACAGCTCCAGTTTGCCTCGGGTGCTAACAGTGTACGGGGAGAGAATCATTCTTGATGATCTGAGCCCGAACTCGGGCTACTGTTTCTCAGTGTCAGCCCAGACATCATTAAACACAGGACCAGAGTCAGAGCCTGTGTGTGTACAGGGGCTTTCCATGTAGGAAAACATACGTTTACACACAACTCCCGATTACAATGTGATGGTCTTGCTGTCAAAGTGGCAGCTTTTGACAAATCTTTGCTACTTATCAGTAACTTTAAATCTGGTGGGAATCAGCACTGATTTCTGCTGTTTTTTCAAGAGCTGCAGTTATTTGCTAATTAAGCACAAGGAAGGAAGAAGCTAATGCCAAAATTATTTTTTAAGTTGCTATATTCTGTTTGTGTAAAACAAAAACTTTGAGGTACTTTTGTCTTCTGTTGGGTTGAGGTTATATATTTTATCTTTGTTCCTCCTGCTTTTTGTGTTATTCACTTTGGTAATTTATAATTTAGTCATCTTAAAAGGTAATATATCAGGAAATGTTCACATGTCCAGAGTATGTACTTCTGATTGTATATTTAATATGGAAAATTATTTTCTAACTACATTCTAATAAAACTTTTAAAAAATGTCATCCGCCTTTGTGTATCAACTCAATTTTTATACAAAACAAGAACGATGCGTGTTGTTTGTAAAAGTGTTTTATTAGAAAACAAAATGCAACAGAGCAATAACCCAGACACAGCTCCAGCAGGGCTCGGTGTGTGTGGTAAAAAAACAAAAACAAATAATTACCCTTCGCAGACTGCCCTTTAGAGGATTAAAACATTCTCGGGTTGTCTACACACGATTGTGGACAGAATTGATTTGTGCCGCATCGAGCCATTTTTAATCCAACTCACCGTTATACCCAAATTTGGACTTCAACTGTTCATTATGACCCTTAAATTTATGTTCCAACAAGAAACAGATGGCTAAGGCAATGAAATATGAAAACACTCCAGACATATGCACTGTAATAAAGTGTTAGGGTTTCTGTACCGACCAATAAAAACATGAATTCTTTATAAATGACATAAAGTATGATTATAGTGATAAGTTGAGCTCTAGATGCTGACTGCAACCAACCCAGCAACAAAATGCAACCCTGGCACTTTATCGTGTGTAGGCAGCCTCTGAAACATTATGTACAAACCCACATCTTTCTGAGGCAAAACCGAATAACGAACCATAGAAAATTAAAATGCCATTTTTTTTCACTTCCAAATATAAAATGAAGTCTAACAATGGTCTAATGGGGGTGAAAAGGCAGAGAAACGTAAAGCAACATTACATTGGCCAAAGACAACAACTCCAGATGTCCGGTGTGCTGACATTCCTTCTCCTTAGTGTCGGACCAGACAGCTGGGTAAAAAAGGAAGAAAAAACACAGGAGTAGGAGAATATTGCTGCGGGAGACATTTACTCAGTGCTATGACTTCTTTTGCGTTCACTATGTTTACTATGGTCGTTGCTGGACTCTCGCTGATGATGGCTCCTCTCTTTGCTACGACTACGTTTGTGAGAACGCTGCTCTCCGTCTCTTTCCCTGTCTCTGTCGTGGCTGCGCTCTTTTTTCCTGCTCTTCTCCTCTCCCCCACTCTTGTGCCTCCTCTCCCTGCTTCGACTCCGGCTCAACCTTTTGGCCTTCCTCTCTTCTCTGTGTCTTTCCCTGTCGTCTTTATGCCTCTTGTCATCAGTCTCTGCCCTGCTCTTTTTATCCCGGGACCTCTCCCTCTCAGCGCCTCTATCTTTGTGGTGCTCCCTGTCCTTCCTCCTGCTCCTGTCCTCCCCTCCGTCTCTGTCCTTTTCTCTACGTTCGCTCCTTCGGTCCCGGCTGCCACTGCGACTTTTTTTGCGTTCTCGCCGGTCTTGGTTCCTGTCTGCGCTGCGGGACCGCCTCCTCTCCCTGTCCCCTCGGTCCCCTCTGTCCCCTCTGTCCCTATCTCGGTCCCTGCCCTCCCTCTCCTTCCTCTGGCGGTCACGCTCCCTCTCCAGCTCTCGGTCGAAGCTGGGCCCGTGGCGTTCTTTCTCACGGTGGTGACTCCTGCTCCTTGACCGTTTGGGTGACCTTCGGGGGCTCGGGGTTCGTCTGGGTGTCCTGGCAAGAAAGGTACCATTAGCTTTAAGCAACCAAGTTTTCTGGTTCAGTAAATTAAAGACAACATTAGCAACAAAGACACAAATCTGAATAAACACTGTTACAAAGTAACTGATGCCCAGTGACTCAGATCCAGTTGCTTGACCTGAAGCATCCTGTTCTCTAGATGCTTTGTAGGTATTTTGTTTCTTTTTGTGGACTTTTTGCATCTCTATTTATTTGTTCTGTATATATTTCTGTCCCTCTGTGGTCATTTTCAGATCTTTTGTGGCTTTGCAGTCATTTTGTGTTGCGTTAATGATTTTGAAAGCAACAAATGTTAACAAATTTTTGGATATGGGCTGCCTTACCTTTAAGGCCCCTGTCCGGTAGGCATGCTCAGTGGTCCATCCATGCTTATGACTGGTATTCTCATTTGTAACCACAGAAGCTAGCCAGGACTTCCCAGGTTGAAAAGTTTAAGGACAAGATAGTCCAGAATGATTTACTGTATTACCTGGAGCGGCGTCGTTCCCCTGGCCTCCCCGTCTCTGCCAAGGCTGCTGCTGCTGCTTCTTCTTCCTCCTGCGGCTCCTTCTGCACAACCTTTCGAGGCCTAGCCTTCATCTGCACGTCTATATTCTTCTGCACAGGCACGGGGATACGCGGGAACAGAGTGGAAAACCACTCAAGTTTGGTCAAAAAGGAGCGCAGCATCTCTCCAACGGTCATCACGCAGCCACCTCCAGCCTTCACGTCGAGCTCCTAGAATTAAACGGTTGAAAAACTTCATTAGCACACACAAGCAGGTCGAAAATAAATCTGATCACTTTTTATTATTTTGCCTCAAATCAAAATACAAATTGTGATGACCAAGTACTGAACCTTCACCTCTGTTCATGTAGCTTAATCTCTCATCAATAAAATGTGTCTGGCTTTACTTTGATTATTCTAAATAGAGAACAGAACTACAAATATCATAAAAATTGTCTCATCTAAACTGGCAGGGCAGTTCCTGCGATCTGTATTTACTATGAGGGCATTAATACGGTGAGAAAATTTTATTGTATTGTCAGATCCTCTCTCTTTTCCTTCAAGTCACCAGTTAAAAACAAAGTCTTAAAAAAGGTTGTATTGAAGTAGAAAGGAAAGGAAAGGAGGGCAGTATCTGAAAACATTGTGACACAATCATTGAGCCAGAGGAACAAAGAGAGAGAGAAGCCCTGGCTTTCTCCCTCAATCTCCCAAAACCACAATGAACTCATAAAGGGCCGTAGTGATATAATAAATAGCCCACAGTGTAAGCACAGATTGGAGCAGGTAGTATGTGCACACCAGTTCAAGAGTTGTTAACTTTATATGGTAAAGAACAGCCGCTTTGCACTCACACACGCAAACCAACAGTGCTGAGATACAATTTCCAATGCACCTGCTGCACAATGGGCATCTAAAGAAAAAAACAGGGGAATTAACCAGTTGGGTAGAATTTATATGATCAATTCAAATGCAACAGAACAACATAGGAGGCCTGGCTGCACAATCTGGGATCAAAATATAATCGACTAAATTTGAAGAAAACACAATAAACTTTATCATAAGTTCACGTTTCCTGTAATTAGTGTGTGTCTATTTGAGCGAGTATCCTTATGAATTGCCTTTTTTTTTTTTAAATCCCAAATTCAGTTGTGTGCAACAAGTCCTGATAATAACAAGGGCATGCCTTAATATTACATTGACTTAAAGATTTACTCAGCATCATATAATTTACTTACCTTGATTTAAAAAAAAAAAGAAAAAATCAGCAGCAGAGCAGTGAACAAGTAACTGAGCTACTCAGATTTAGAGGACAAAACTGGGGATAATTAAGCCAAATGAAGGCAAAGGTGAAAAATCAGCTATTAGCATCACAAGAGGGGAACTGACAGCTTTAAGCGCATGTTGTGTAACTGTAATAGAGAGGAAGAAACATCAAATTATTACCCGAGGTGACATACCTCCTCATCATCCAGGAAGCCATCGTACCAGTCTATCAAATCAGCTGGGGGCTGAGTGTATCTGAGGCACAACACAGAGCACAATGTTAGCATTTCTGTCATTGTTATTTTGTGATATTGCATGCATTTCAATCATATTAGTATGGACTTGTTTCAGTGATACTTAATACACTAATTTTTCAGACATGTGATAGTAACATTGCCAGTGATTTAAATTAAAACCCTTGTACATAGGAAACATCTTAGGAGCATACTTACATCAATTAACTCACTTAATCTATATGTTTTTAATTTAATGGGCCTTACCTTCAATTCCCTTTTCATAAATAACATGTAAACAGTTTTAGTCTAAAAAAATTCAACATCATAAAGTTACTGTAATCAAATTAGGCAAATTTACACATAGAACCTTACCTTATGTACATGAAGCCGAGAGCTCTGATGTACGGAGAGTCTGTGTGAGTGATCAGACCCATCAGCTGTTTGCGGGTCAGCTTGAGAGTAAACAGTTTGTATAGAAGGCAGAAAGCAGTAGACACAATACCACCAGTCCCAACTCCACGCACCTACGGATGAAGATGAAGACATTTTTATACAGCACATGATTGAACATTATTCACAACTAACTTAAGGGTAACGACTCACCCTTTGACAATAATCTCCAAGAAGTAAAGTGCAATAATTAAAGTACTAATGTACCCTGTAAATTTGTCCTACTTGTTAATCATAAAGTGATCTTAACAGAATGCATGGCAGCAGCATTCACAAATTGAAGGGGAATATATAGGAGGGAATATATGGGGAGTATAAAAAGCACGTACTTCCCACTTACCCCTCCGCACATTCCAGTCTGGCCTGCAGTCTTTCTGCTCCCCTTTTCCCAAGGCTCAACGTGAGTCACCTGTAAATACACAGAGAATATAATCAGACTAGTTTACGCACGTGGACAACTGAATGTTCGACTTTATGTGAGCTGCCTTACACACAACAAGCAACAGACCGCTAATCCCAATGTCCCTGATGACGTAACGTTATCATGACTGTCATGGATGTTCCCCATCCAAACTGTAAACACATCTTAAGTAGTATCCGAAATAATGAAGTGTCCTTATAGTTCTTAAACTTTCTGGAGTAGGGTTAACATTTAAACTACAAATTAATGGCCCTCTCCATCTACCCATTCTCCAAAAAAAATCGAAACATAACATTAAACCATCCTGTGTTAAAGACGGCAGCCTAGTTGGCACCATGCACCATGTTTGATGTAGCTTAGTAGCTAACGTTTGGAAGCTAGCTTTAAAGTTAACGTTAGTAACGCTTTATTACGGATAAACTCACTGCGCTCTTAATTAAACATGTATGCTCAATTATATTATTAAATTAGTGTACCTAAAGTAAACCTAAACTATTATTATTTAACGACTTAAGTACATTGCTACCATAATAACGCTAGCTTGAGACATTGGTTATCAAGCTAGCATGCGGTTTAGCATTTGCTAATGTTACCTTGAAGTAGATTTCGTCCACAACTTCATGATAGGTCTTAAGTTCATAAAGCTGAACTTTAAAATACGGCGAAGACAGTACATTTGTAAGAATCATTGGGTTGAGGTTCATAGTCTTTTCGTTACCCCACAGGGGCAATACATTTCCATGTTTTCCTGGTGCAGACTTGCTAACGGCCTGTGTTGGTAGCTGGTTTCCGACGTTAGCCATGTTAGCTGAAGCCCACGCCGCTAAGCCTAATTTACAGTTAGCGTTTTTCCGATTACAGATCCATCAATACTAGATAGTGATATGTCGATCGTTAACAATTTCGTCCGTTTAGTAGTTGTTGAGTTGTGGTTAAATTGATGAAAACAACTTCCCGCCGTCGTTTAGCTGAAGTGCCGTTGCGAGGTGGAAACGGAACTGTAACGTTAGTGGTGCAGTGTGAACGGACTGCTGCTGTGATTAACCGGAGATACTTCAACCCGTGTTCCGTTTGAAAAATAAAAGCATGTAGGCACAAATAATTTAAATTTCATCTGATGACGTAAATAAATGTATTTAATGTGTCTGTCCGTGTGTTATATGCAGACGTGATGCATTAAGTTAAGGTGTATTTAAATATTTAAAGCAATTTACTTATTTTTGCTTTTCATACCACTGTACTCAGTATATGGTTACTTTGAAATGTTTATTTTGCCTGAACCGGAAATGGCATTGTTGAACTTGCCTTTTCAAATTACCCATTAGATATTTTAAAAATCAGTGTCTTCTATTAGCTTTCGTTTGTTTTTTAATTATGCCCTTATTTTCAAGGTATATATATATATATATATATATATATACACACCATTAAAATTATTATATATATAATTTTAATTCTGGATAGATTTTAATCTAGGAGTAAAGTGTAGCATAAAAAAACGTTTTGTGTTACTTTATATTTACCTTTTATTCAGCCTTAAATACTAAATAAAAATTTAAAAAAACATATATTTACAACCTGAAAAATTACGCAAGATATCTTAAAAACATCATGGTGTTAGGCTTAGATACATACATAGTTTACATATTATAGATATGACTTATTAAATGGCAGCAAATATACATTTTACTAAGTTTGCCACACACAAAATTTGTGGTATAAAAAGGATTACTTTTGACTTTACAGACAACAGACATACGCACACACTCACACAAAATAGAAATCACACCTAAGAACAAAACATACAAACTTCATGGTATTTTAAATGCAGCCATCCTCCCTCACAACCAGGTGAACAGAGAATTTATCTGTAATGGATATACTCGTGCCAGGAGCTGTATAAATTCCTCAGTTTTCTAGATGGGACTTCAACTCAGAGAATCAGTCCTCCCCGCCTAAAACGGTACATATAAAATGGTGAAACAAAATCAATCACACCAAAGCAAAACATACATTTTTAAATAAAAGGAAACGCACCTTAACAGCTTAATATAACTTATATGGGTGAACATTACATCTTACAGTTTTCAATGAGAACAACAGGACAAACAGAAATGTCAGTATAGCAGTTATCTCTGTCACCAAAATATTCCAATATTGTGGCCTTCACCTCCACTTCTTGAACACTAGGGGGCTCTCCTGGCCAACGAACATTGGAGGTCAGATGCAGAGGGATTGCGTAAGAGAAATGAAATCTCTTGGAGTGTGACAGGAGCAAGTTCTGGCCTGTCCAAAACTCAGTTTTTACTCCTCCCCCTCCCGCATCAGTGTAATACGGCACCCTTAATGACAGGCACATGTTTCCCAAAGGCTAGCGCTTGATCACCACCTGCTCAAAGGCTCCAGCTGCGACCCTGAAAGAGAGACCACAATGTGTTACATGACAGGAAGCCAGGGTAGTTATCAGATCTTGCTTAAATGTGTAGTAATCGCCTACTGTGTGGGACCAATGAATACAGTCTATGTGTGGGACCAACAAAACCAGTTACATAAGTCACACCCACCTCGTGTGCTGGCTTCCCAAAGCTGTACTCCCACCAGGACCAACAAACAAGCTGAGTCCCTCCTCTGCAGAAATACACACACACACACACACACACGCATTAGAAATAAGAATACTGCAAACCAGAGCACAATCAGGTTGGAAAATGGCTCACTCTTAGTTTCTAGAATTTGTAAAAACAAATAACAACTGATGGGGAGGAATTGTATGAAGGCTGGCAGCTAACAACAAACCAAACAGGCACAGATGTTTCAGAGCTGATTGAACATCAAAAGACGCTCTTCTTCAATTACAACATGTGCGACTTTAGTCTTAAAGAATGGGGGTGGGTCACAATTTCTTGACACAATAAATGACCGTCCTCGACATGAAGTCTCTGCAGCCACAATGTATGCTCAGCCATCACTGAGGTTAATCTGCCCTTGTGGTATTCATAGATATGAAATGCAACCTCGCCTCTTTAATTCTTACACAACCTACCTTCATATTTAGGCAGATAGGACAGTAGATATTGTTCAAACTACAGTCATATTTGTGATCGGTCATCATTAACATCTAGTCATCATTCAGCATTTAAAGGAATTTTTTAAACATGTTGTTTCTTTGCAACATCTCAAAGTAATTTGATCCCATCAGCAGGATTACAGGCAACCTTCCAAGCGCGCCTTCATGAGTCCAATAAGTTAGGGATTAGTTGTACACACCCTCTGCACTGGAGTCCAAGAAGCCATGGCTGAAATCCTGGCTCTGCAGGATTTTCTCTATTATGTCATCAGCATCCACCCTGGTGGCATCAACTCTCATCAGCTGATTCTCCATTGAGTTCTGCTTTACTGGATGTCTGCAAAGAAATCGTGTGGAATATTATACAAATGTACTTCAGTCTGATCTCCAGGTGTGTTTATAACAAGGTCCTTACACACAAAGGTCAAAACCACCATAATCAACATCATTCAACAAGCCCTTGGTAACCACGTGTATTACCTTGGACCTTTAGCAGGGGTAGACGGGTGTTCGGAGACTGGGGGAGTCGTCCTGCTCTCCCTCTCTCCTCTCTCCCCCTGAGGATCAGTGGGGTCCAGGATGCTGCCGATGCCTGTGGAGGCAGAACCTCCGGACGCGCTCCTCCGATGGCTCAGATCTGTTAAACTGGAGTGATTGGAGCTGTAACCTGCAGTACAGGGGAGAAAAACTCAAACACTGAGGTTTTGCCAATGATTGTGTAGCTGGTGCGGTAGTTGTGTTGCTTCTGTATGAAGGGAACAAATGTGCGTCTGTGTGTTTAGTACCTGAGATTTTTGACTGCCCACTTGCATAACTGGGTGTTCGGGAGTGACCGTATGCTACCAGCTCCTCTGGGACTGACACTGACTTTACTGGAGTCTCTGAAGAAGATAAAGATGAAGACATACATTATTAATCCCCGAGGGGAAATTCAATCTTCTCATTGTTTTTACAAACATGACCTGAAATACACACATGCACAAACAGGATCCCATGGACATGCACTAATGTAGAGATGTCAGAGTGAGGGGGCTGCACATGGACATGCGCCCTGAGCAGTGGGGGATTCGGAGCCTTGCTCAAGGACACCTCGACGGAGCCCAGGAAAGGAACTGGCACCTCTTCAGCTACCAGCCCCAATTCCGCTTTGCTAGGTCTGTATTGGGACTAGAACTGGCCACCCTCCAGTTCCCAAGCCAAGTCCCTACTGAGCCTATACATTTACCCTATACATGGACACACAGCTAAAACAACTATTCAATAAAAGATATTAATCTCTAATGTTAAAACCTTGAGGATTTAGGGCCCAATCAGACAGAACGCGTTTTAGCAGCTGGGGGCAGCTTTTTTGTCATTGCTTTTGCGTTGCAGAGCACCTTGTGTTTTTCCGCTCTGTGCGCCTCGCGTTTTTGAGGAAACGCTCTGAGCGGTTTGAGTTGAAAAAACTTCAACTCAGCCGACGTCATTGGCGTTTTTTCTCATTGTCCAACCGGATGAAAGGAGAGGCGGGCCTTCTGTCAGTTTACCATTTAACGGTTAGATTAATGGCGGCTATGATTCGGTGGTTGCCTTAACAACAGCAAACCATAGGCTTCAACAAAAAAGGCAGGGCAACGCGCCTCACGTTTTACAGCCTGCAAAATGCACTCTGTCTGATCGGGCCCTTACATTTCCACATGATTTTTTTTGTTCTTAAGTTGTGACAAAATATTTGCTTTTATCAAGAACTGTAAAATGTTAAATTGTGCTCTTGTAGCCTTACAGTCTAATCACATACCAGTGAATGAGGGGGATAAGTACATGTCCCCTCCCTTTCTGTCCTCCAGGAGACACTCAGCTTCAGACTGTGGGATTCCCAGAGTCATGGCTGTGGATGGAGGACTGAAGAGAAGAGAAAAGAGTGATGTTACTCAGAGGATGGGTAATGTCTCAAGTAAAGTATTCAACCTTCAACCACTTAATCACCAGCAAAATGTCTCTATATAAAACAAATTTGATTAAAGTCCCTGTGTGTAGTGGTGACTACTGGTTGTAGGATACAAAAAGACACGGTAGCACAGTAATGCACCCTGCTGTCCTTGGATTGACACATTTTTCTTAAAACAACTTATATTGCTTGTTGCTAATTTAAAATTAGTATATTCCTCTGCTTCATGGTCAAAAAGGCGATGAGCCATGACCAACAGTAACACTGGGATGTTTTTGTGTTTGTTTCAGTCGAAAAAGGTCAAGCTGATTTTTATCTCCTCTCCTCTGAAGGGTTATTAAACAGATTTATGCAAATGTGCAGCAATTAAACGTAACTTTATTTGTGAAAATACTGTGTTATGTGTTGGCTGAACTACAGATACATCCACAGATTGCAAGCAAACATCAAAGCCAACAGTCTCTTGATTAAATTAAACACTAGTTATAATTGGATACATAATAAGTAAATTCAAAAAGTATGACAATTACTTCCATATTGATATAATATTATTATATATCTCTGCTAATGCTATAATAAATAAGGGCTGAGACGCAGACAAAAAGTGAGTGAGAAATGAGCGTCATCGTTGTTTATGGACTGTTGTAAATCCTCCACACATGATGAGTAACACTGTGTGGGATGAATGACTGGACTAGACTTGAGTTTACAGTTTAGACATCTCCTAGGCAGCCGTGTGTGTATTATTACACCAGGAGGGCGTGGAACATGGGAGAACAAAGGGAGAGACTCGAGTTGGCTGAAGAAAGCTGACTGTTTGCACACGGCACGGGCTTCTGAGGAGTTTGATGTTACGTCACCTCCTCTGTGACAAACCTCACACAACCACTGACGCGGGCCAAGTTATGGTCAGGGTGACGTGTTATTAGCTCTCAAATAAGACTGTGAGATAGTCCTGATTAAAAATAACTCTTCAGAATGTATAACGAGACATAAACTCCGTACGTGTCTGAGTTAGACAAGAGTGTATTAAAGGTTGCAACTAACAGGATGTGATGGAGACACTTTCCTCTGTGGTTAGTCGCAGACTTTTCTATGTGGGGTACACACTTCCTTTGAAACTGCAACTGTAGCATATTGTCGATTAATAGAGTAAAAGATAGGTCAACACTTTCTTAGTATGAAGTTTTAAATTAAGCTGATATTTAGACTTTCATGATCAATAATAGGAAACAAGAGAAGAATATAGTAAAGATGAGCTCTTACGTTTTAAAACAGGGGTCTCCAGACATAAGCTGCGTGGTGATGACAACCTGTAGAGGGAGTAATGTGAGTGTTACTGTAAACCAAAGTGATAATAACATGTTTTTCAATGAAAGAACATTGTGAATTTGTGCCCCAGGAAGAATCCACATATTTAAAATTCATTCCCATGGCTCGGGACGCTTACAGTCCACAGGCTCAGACATGTACCAAGACATTCAACTTTTTCATTCCAATGAAGAGTGTCTATGTCTGCAGACAAACTCAAGAACTGGTGACGTGTTCATAGGCATATCTATACATTGATAAAATTCAATGTATTTAACCAAACATGTAAGAATAAATCGCTGGACTGCACCAAAGCTAAAGGAGGATTGCAGAGCTTTGTGTTAGACCATCACCACACCTTCAGAATCGAGTTGTCCTGTCGTGTGTTCTTGGTGTCGTATCCCTCCAGGAGACACCGCCGTGTGGTGCTGCCAGATCCAGCAAACTCAGACAGGTTCAAGTCAGCAAAGCCCAGCTGCACAGAGATATAAAATATTAACCAGTTTGAACCACTTCACAGTCAATTTAAATAGTTACATATAGGTTTTTACTGAATATAAATGATGTGGAACAGTGACAGAGAAATGTCTCTCTGAAAAAGTGTCTCAGAGAGATCCTTTATCCTTGATAGATAACCTTACTGTTAAATAATTATTAATCTTATTGGTTAACATAGTGTTGGTTTTAGGGTTAGAAGTTTCAATCAGTAACCAAAGCCGGAAACTAGAAATAAAAACATTGTCAGAAAACAGTAGACTCACAGAAAAGTGAGTGCACTTGAAGGCCAACTGTTTGAACATACATTTTATGGTTACGCTGTTCTAAAGGTAGTCTCGTATGTTTACAAAAAATTAAATTCAACAGGCTTCAGAACAGAAGTTTTACCTTTGCGAAACTTTTTCCACCCTTTAATTCCTAAAATGACAAAAACACAATATTAGCGAGGTTACATTGGTTTAACATTTGTGACTCTTTGCAGTATTGTAGTATTTCCTGAGTGAAGCTTTAATGGTATGGCTCAGCACATTCTGAGTTAACTGTCTGGACTCTGCTGATGATACTAAGCATTTTTGTAGTGTCAACAAAACAGAGCCTGAAAAAAAATGTCCTGTACCTTACGCACAGACACCCGGCACAAACAGGGGTCCAGTACACCTGTCCCAGCGTTGGCACTCATCTTACACATGAAAGAGAATCTTCTCTTCCAGCGGACACAGTTGGCTTGGACCTGCTCCCTGTGAGAGAAGCACATTTAGAAACACTGCTTCATACAGAAACTTAAACACAAAGGCATAATGAATACTGAGCACTGAGGAGACTGGCTTGCGAGAGTAGCCTGCATGCAGAATTTACGAAGAAGACTAAGTAGTAATATTATGTCTTAACAACAACTCTTCTTTTGACAATAACTAAACATTGAAATTATAATACGCTCCCTACAACATAAACAAGATTGTTTTCAGAAAGTGACAAAAGTTGTGGTTAGAGCAGGATAACACCAAGAATACACTGTTTACACAGTAGTTTGTAGGAACAGTTACCATGGCAAAGTAATGACCGTTTGACATGTGCTGTGTGCCTGTGTGCGTTTTTCCACTGTGACTCATTTAAATGCTGTACAGGCAGTTGATCACAGGCTGGAAGGGAGAACTTTTGCTCCTTTGCAATGGAAGAAAATGCTGTTTTGGTCACCACAGTTATAAAGATAATATGTATATATATATATATATAATGTACAAATGAAAAAAGGAATAAATTAATTATTGGCAGTCTCTGTGTTCTGATAAAAATATTCAATGTATTTTCAGTCTTCAATTTATACAGTTAAAAGTATCATCTTAGAAGTATCTATAGTATCTTTAGTCTTAAGTCTCATCCTATAAACATTATTAATCTATTGAGGTATATGCTAAGTGAAAGACTCCAGCCGAAATCTAGCTAAATATGTTCACCAACAGTACTTGTTGCTTAGTAAATGCTTTGATTAACTTTATAAACAATGTTAACTATTATATTAAAAAATAAATCTGTATTTCTTGAACAAGATTATTAGACTTTAAAATCAGGTTCAATCACGACCTTGCAGCAGCGGCAAATCCCCAACTCTCTGCTGGGTAAGTTAACATATAGTTCCCTCTTTTTCAAACTTCAGCCAAAAGCTAGGTTAAGTTTAACTTTAGTTAACCTAGATGGATGTTTCCCCAGTAACGGCTATGGCTGTAGGTAAACGTTAACGACACATTAACGGTCATAAAATACCGTTTCCAACAAAGAAGCAAATCCGAGATAACATAAACTTAACAGCTGTCCAACGACAACTTAATAGGGACTTAAAAGCGTCAAACAGAACACATATTCCACCTAAATGTATCGTTATTTAGCTGCTCAAACGACCAGTGAACTGTTGCCATAAATAGCAAAACTCTTACCGAGACGACTCTTCAGCAAAGCCTCCATCCAGCAGTCTGACTTTACAGAATAAAACTCCGTTCACGAAGGGGATCGATGACAACTCCTCCAAGTCGAAGTCTACTTTGAACTTAAATCTCTTTTTCTTCATAAGAATGAACGACATGCTGTGTCTAAACGTGAGAAAACTGTGGAACAAAAAGCCCTGAGTGAAGTGGTTTCGCTGACAGACAGCTGAACACTTTCCCTGCTCTGTCGCTGCTGCTCTCTCAGCTGTTGCTGGTTGTAGCTGCAGTTTGCAGACACGTTCCGAAGTTCAAATCTCCTCCTTCTCCTCCCACAGAAATACAATTCATGACGTCATGGGAATTCCGTCGTTTGATTGGACAATGCAGCCGCAATAAAAAAAACGAGACATCCCGAAGTCACGATTGTGCACCGACTGAAGCTCATTTAAACCGCCCACTGCAAGGAGAAACACTGTTTCCTGCGTCACCAACAGAAGCTACAGTGAGTTAATGCACTGAAGTGACATTGTTCCCGTGACAAAAAAATGACTGGGAAAAATAAAAGGAAGCTGGCGTGTGACAAAAAGAGGAAATGCAAAATAAGGATATGACAACACAAAAAATCTGTCACAATGCCCCAATATGATTTTTAGATTAGACTCAGACAGCAGAACCCAACAGCCACTCTCATACCCCAAATCATATACACATAAGCATATAAAGATGTATAATTCTCACTTTGAATTTGGTTGTTTTGTTTTGGGTTCACATGACAGTTACAATTTACTATTTACTATAATTTATATATTTATTTGTATAGCCAAATCTAACAGACATTTGAATAAAGTTATTCACAAAGGGCATAATCAGAGTTTTTAATATAGCCTACAATTTATGCTTCTGAATATTTCAGTTTTCTCTAAATGGTTGTCGAAGAAGTATTCAGATCATTTACTTAAGTAAAAGTAGCAATACCACACATAAGAAATATACCTAATTAGTGAAAGGGAAAGTATAGGAAGTTATCAGCAAAATATGCCCAAAAATTCCAAGAGGAAGGTCACATTCACAGTATCACTTCATGTTATTGGATCATTATTACTCATTTATCAACATGTAAACTGTATTTCAATGTGGAGCTTCTTCAACTATGGTATAGGGGCCTTGAGTATGTATGCTTTTGCTATGCAGATGAGTGAGATTAAAATACACGACTCCTTGTATTTAATTTATCCCATCACAATAATATTTGTAAAATTTGTGTGCCCACAGCACAGGATTTGACCATTTGTATTTGTAGCTTCTTGCTATTTCACTGTGGACTAGGTGGTGGACTGTTGCAACACATTGTGAAGTTGAGTTGATTACCTCATGCAGGGATGGTGGAGGAGGCTTCACATGCAGCTTCTCTTTCATGGGTGTGGGAGTGGAGAAATCCCTGTCCTAAATATGTCTCCCTCCACCTACCATTTCTTTTCCAGTTGGTCCTGAGCCTCCATACAGCTCCTCCGCATCTGACAATGGTCACATTTTCTACATAGATTTATGCACATGGGGAAATGAAAGGTTTAACTACAGAGCTCTTGAAGATATAATGTGTCTAGGTGACATAAAATAAAGATAGTCTTTGCACTACATAAAGAACTCCACATAGGAAGTAAACAATAACTACCATTTGATATTAGCTGTGCTGTCATGTTGCTAAAGGAGGCCATGTGACCTCTTAAATATTATTGTTTCTTTCTCTTTTGATACAGCCCGGAAGAAGGCCCGAGAGCAACATGCCATTGATATGTGCACTGTGAAAAAACTTAAAGAAACAAACAAAAAACTAATATTTTGTTTTGTTATGAAATAATTTGTTAAACTGTAAAAACCAAACAATATACATAATGCATACAGTTACTGATGATCTTATGATTTAAACATATAATTTAGAGATCCACAGTAAAATATTTCAGAGTGGTGAGATTACCCTGTTAAAATCTAAACAGCCTGTTTATGTAACTTGAATAGAGTATCATTTTACCATTTTTTCTATAGAAACCAGCTACATTTCATCAAGTAGTCTACTGAAGGGACTATTTTTCTTGTTCACTCCCATTATAGTACGAGACTACACCGCCCTCTAGTGGCGACCAGCGACGCTGCGCAGCTCGAAATTCTATGCTGTGTGTTTCTCTACTGACACGTCCTGCTAGAGATGAAGAGATTAAACCTTCTCGGTAATGCACCACCACATATCACACAGCTCAAGGTTAATAAAACAGATGAGAACGCGCACCATTTGGAGCATAAACCGGATTATCCACACGCTTAATCCCGGGGTTATTTATATCAACACTTTTTTTATTTTATGATCTTTCCTGCTTTTCCGTAAGAAACGTCGCGTGGCTACGTAGCCCCCATAGCTCCGCCCCCGGTTGCTGCAGTTCGCCTGATAAGCCACAGAAAACAGCTCTGCACGGGACAGTCTGCAAAATAAAGTCACCGGAATCCCCTCTTTCATCGCCGAGCTCCTGTCTGGATTTTAGCAGGGTTTAAAAATGATTTCTAATATGGATTCATAACAATCATCATTCCAATCCGGACTGCAGGAGGAAGACCCGCCCGGACGCTGCTTCCACATTAGCGCTACAATGTATCCAACGTTACGGACGTTTTTACTATCAAACGCCCGGTGCTGGGATGCCAATAGTGAGAGGTCATACCAGGACCTGTTTGAGAGGCTGGATACTAATAATGATGGGAAGGTGGACGTCGCTGAATTACGTGCGGGCCTGAAGGCAATGGGCATATTCCGCCAGGGTGCTGCACAGGTAAAAACCTCCTCAGGGGCCAGAGGGTCCTGTGTATGCAGGAGTTCAGGTCTTGGCCTGCTCGTTTTGCATGGAATTCCTGGGTAATGTGACTGTGTGGGAGGCTGTGTGACTCACCATGGGAAAAGGCAAATTAACAACAGATGTTATCTCCTTTCTGCAGAAAATTGTGTCATCTGGTGACCAAAACAAAGATGGTAGTTTGGACTTCAACGAGTTCTCCAAGTATCTGAAGGAGCACGAGAAGAAGCTGAGGCTCACGTTCAAGAGTCTGGACAGAAACAATGATGGTAATAAAAAACTTGGCATGATGGTTCACTTGCCATGAATGTTTACAACAACACATACCCTCTGTTTATACTGCAGCATGTTTGAGTGGAGTTTTTATGTTGTGTCAGGGCGCATTGATGCCTCAGAGATCCAGCAGTCCCTAGCAGAGCTGGGAATAGATATCAGCAGAGAGAATGCCCTGAAAATACTGCAGAGGTATGACCTCCATTTCTATCCCCTGCAACATGTTTCTATTTAATCTGTGACCTTGATTATTGCTTGTGTGTAACTTGAGGTCTTTATCTGCATCACAGCCATGCTTATTATACTTAATGACAACATAATAAGTTTTTTGTTCTTTTCTGTATCTTTCCTTAGTATGGACATTGATGGGACCATGGTGGTGGACTGGAACGAGTGGAGAGAGCACTTCCTGTTCCACCCTGCCCACAACCTGGAAGAGATCATACGCTACTGGAAACACTCCACAGTAAAGGACACACAAACACTCCCAAACACATCCTATAGACGAATACGGACGCAGCTGCAGTGGAATACATCACGTGTATCGTCTAGTCCTCTTGCGTTGGATTTATGGATTTTCTCTGTAGTCCAGATTTTGGCAGCAGCTCTGAAAGACTAAACTGTCCAACGTAACGAGGTCACAGCCCCACGCTGTTTATATCCTCAACCTCTGTAGCGCAAATGAAGATGTCACTGACAAGATATTTGACTGACCATGCACATAAATCTTCTCTGCACATTTAGCGTGTTATGTAACAAAGCCAGACAGAGCTGCATTCTCATATCATAAATGTCACAGAAGTGACTGCTCGACACCTGCTTACTACACAGGCCTGTGTGTTTCCTTTCAGAGTTGCTTTTAATTGCCTCTGCAGCATGTTTGGCACTGACACCTTCCTGCTTTTGGGAAAACATTGGACGTGTTTATCTGAAACAGCTAAGCGAGCAAGACAAGGGTCAGTCGGCTCAGTGATTATGATTTCACAATCTGAAGGATAAGGAGCACAAATCATTGTTTGTTACAACAAACAACTTCTGCAGTTTTTCGGCTCATTGTGGGCTTTTCTTTGCCTAAGTGTCAACAAATACACAGTGAAGAGAAACATGACATGCTTTTATTTGGTTCACTTCCCGGCTGAAACCTTTTGCTCAATGTGTTGTAAACGTTGCGCTCTCAGTGTACAACTTGAGTTTGTCAAGATTAAAAGAGTAGTTGCTGCATCACTGTGAAAATAGACCTCAAAAGGAGAAGTGATTGTAGACTTGTGAGATTTTTTTTGTCACACTGACAACTGAACAAACAGACGCTTTGTGACACGTGCTTTCCGGAGAAATTCACATTCACACTCTATGGCAAAGTCTTTCTGATATCTAACAATATTTATTATGGCCATAAATGCACACTGAATTTATGTGTTTATAGCTCTATCAGGAGCAAATATACTGATACATGCCTTTAGTTTGACCAGTGTCAATAAAAAAGTGATTTGACTAATTGGTTTGTTATCACTAGGTGCTGGACATAGGCGACAGTCTTGCCATCCCAGATGAGTTCACAGAGGAGGAGAAGAGCTCAGGCGGCTGGTGGAAGCAGCTTGTTGCAGGTGCAGTGGCGGGGGCCGTCTCTCGCACCGGCACCGCCCCTCTGGACAGAATGAAAGTCTTCATGCAGGTGAGATATAGCAAAAAAAAACAACAGAAAAATCTGTTTTTCTCTTAGAGGAAGAAATTAATTAGTGATGTTATGTATTTGCCCTGCAGGTTCATTCCTCCAAAACCAACCGGATAAGTCTCATCGGGGGCTTCAAGCTGATGATCAAAGAGGGAGGTCTCACTTCACTGTGGAGGGGGAATGGCACCAACGTTTTAAAGATTGCACCTGAGACAGCCATCAAATTCATGGCATATGAACAAGTAAGCTCTGAAGTGCATATTTTATATATATATATATATGACAATATTATCTCAGCTTTATAACAGTACAAACATGTGTAATACAGATGTTTCCCCCTGTCATCTGTTTGTTTTCTGTAGTATAAGAAGCTTTTATCATCAGAGGGCAAAAAGATCGAGACGCACAAGAGGTTTCTGGCAGGCTCTCTGGCTGGGGCCACAGCACAGACAGCCATCTACCCGATGGAGGTGAGACGACTGTTGCATCACAGTTTCATCACACCGTCTAACTCATGGGATCAAAGAAAATGTCATCAGTCAAGTCAACCTTTCTCTCTTTAAGGTGTTAAAGACCAGACTGACGCTGAGGAAAACTGGCCAGTACTCAGGGATGTTTGATTGTGCCAAAAAGATCCTGAGGAATGAGGGAGTCAAAGCTTTCTATAAGGGCTACGTTCCAAACCTAGTGGGCATCATTCCATACGCTGGGATAGACCTCGCTGTTTATGAGGTATGCAGGCTTTGTGATGTATTAGGTCTCTGAAGTTATATTTCACGCCACAGTGCACTCTGTTTAATTAACTCATTTGTATGCAGAATAAACCATTTCATCTGGGATTGCAGAGCTGCGTAATTTCATCAGAGAATTATATTGTTCTATGTTTTTGTACGCTCTCCTGTCACACAATTCTCGTGTTTCTTAGAGTCTGAAGAACGCCTGGTTGTCGTACCACGTCACAGACTCCGCTAACCCTGGTGTTCTGGTGTTGGTGGCCTGTGGGACCATCTCTAGTACCTGTGGCCAGCTGGCCAGCTATCCACTTGCACTTGTACGCACACGGATGCAGGCACAAGGTAAACCCAGACTTATATTTGATAACAGTAATGAAAGAACTTTCATAATTAATCAGTGCATACAAATTTTCATGATAGGAAAGATGTTTATGTGGTGTTCAGGCTCTGCAAAGGTACCCATTATTTTCAGTATTGCTGCGTCCCTAACTGTCTTCCCTCTGCAGCGTCTCTGGATGCGTCCGACCAGCCGTCCATGAGCAGTCTGATGAAGAAGATCGTAGCCAAAGATGGATTTTTCGGACTCTACAGAGGCATTTTACCAAACTTCATGAAGGTCATTCCTGCTGTCAGCATCAGCTACGTGGTTTACGAGTACATGAAGACCGGCTTAGGAATCTCCAAATGATGCTGCAAGCTATTCACAAAGGAACATTTCACTTAAACTGTAAGACTTGAAAATGGCTGAAATAACTCTGAGAAAACAGAAGGACGTGAAACATACAGAGCATGACGTCCACCTGCTGCAGTTCAGTGGATGGAAAGCTGTATGTATCCCACAGAGGACTATCTGTCAGTAGCTAAGGCGTATATCAGTTGTGGTGAGCATGCTCTAAGTCTTAACCTACTGCATTTACACACCATCAAACTCTGACTTGACACAAAGATAATATTGTACATAAAACATACAAAAAGATTTGATTAAATAACACATAATTCGTTTTTTCATTTATCATACTGTGATCAAACCAAATGGTAGCTCAACGGACGTATTAGCAGGCTTTTTGGTAACAAGAGAAATATTTTCTTAGGGTGGAGCGTATCCAGCGGGTAACAGAGCAGAGTTAATGCTTTTGTAACTTAAAGTGAGGAAAAAGGACACTGTGCCAGTTTAAATGTTTGAGTCCACAACCTTCAAAGGTAATATAACACTCCTATAAGTTGGAGGCACCTGCTCCCGACAAACGGTGCTCAGCTGACACCTAAAAATAACTGGCCCCGAAAAATAAATTATTTGTTAACACTGGAAAACTGTGTGAATGAAGACGTGAACAACGTTTGTAATGTGAAAATCACAAATTCTGTTTTATGTTATATGTGATCATCTTCAAATGTGCCTTACAGCCGCTCCATGTCAACCTTCTGACTTCAGCTAATGTGTGTTTTTTTTACTATATGCATAAACACTGTATTTATGTACTATATATATTTATCTGTTTTCAGTTATGCTTATTTATGGGTTTTAATGATTGTTACTGCATGGTAACATTTTAAAGAAAACAGGAAAAACTTGTCATTGGACTGAAATACTAACAAGGAGCATGTTTTTGTCTTGTGTCACTTCTCATTTCAACACATCACGACCTCCACCCCCAAACATGCACCCACACCCCTACACACAAACAGATACTGTTACATCTCACTTTTTGTTACTTGGTCTTCCAAATTGCCCAGTGGTGGGAAATCCTGATCTACAACGTAAGATGACAATCAGCTGTTTGTCTCTATAATAAGTTACATTAATGTGGATTTTTCAAGCTGAAACTGGTCATAATTTAATGTTTGATAACTGTAACATGTGGAAAGTTTACCTCGGTCTTTGCTGGAAGGCTTACTGGAGAACAATGGTGGTGTCGAGTTCATCTCTTCAGAGTGGGGTTACTGGTTTGATGATCACTAGCATGTGTCAACAGCTCCCCCTATTGGTTAATAAAGATAAAACACATGGACAGTTTCCATGCAAAACAGAAACATGATGTGTTGGTGTGTGTCAGTAAAATACAAGTAAACCTGGTTACAGTTTTTACTTTAGAGTATCATATATCAGTCTTAAGCTTATTTCTGATTTTTGGATGAACAAATTGGATAACATCCGGAATAAAAACAAGACAAATAGAGTAAAAATGGGCAGCAATGGATACAGATGTACTGTTTTGACAGGATTCAAGCACAGTGAGTGTGGTAAAACGATATACTTCTAACAATCTCAGGGACTCAAAACAGTACATGCAAAGATAAACCCAGTGTACTCATAATACGTCAATTAAGAGTCTTCGCATTTTTGATTATGGGCACCTGCATCACAGAATTTTTGTAACATTAATATTATCATCCATTTTAGGACGTATATACAGACGAAGAGACCATGAACATATCAGAAAGAGGTCTTTGATGTTATTGAAATATTTCTTATCCACTTTGAAGTAAATAATACACTGTAATGTAATCGTATCTGTAATTTTTACTTCATTCAAGATTCCGATAGTTGAATTGTTTGACTACTTTTTGTCCTCGTCGCACACCGTAGCAGGGGCACCGACCAATGCGCTGCAGCTGTTGGACAAGGTTTGCCCTCCGCTGAAAAAACTACAAAATTCCTCCAGCTGGCATCGGTAAATCTATTCGCTCTTTTGTTAATTGTGATTAACATATTGTTGAGTTGTCATAATCGACACTGAGGTCTCAACAGCTCGCTGGTTGTTAGAAAGTGACAGCTAACAGCTAACTAGCTAACAGCAGCTAAAAATATTCTCCTGCAGAAGTGACCTGAGGTGGGCACAGCTGAACAACCAGAGCGGAGACTCTGGTCAGTTACAGCTAGCATGCTATGTCTACTAACTGTTTTTAATTATTGGCATACTTGTGTCTATTACATAGTTTGTTAAGTTAAAACCTGTTGCTTGCTAAGTAGCTAGTGGGCGTTAACAGGCGGTGTTGTGTCTGACAGGATGATTGTCTTAACGTTAAGCGGTTGTTGAAGTCTGATCTGTTGTGGCGAGTTAGCTTTTACCTGAGGCTGTCTAGTCTGTTGATAAGCCTTTTAGCTTTTCTGAGAAGCAGTTTAGCTTCATAGGAGAACCAAACTGCTACTATGATATGTATAATTGATGTACCTGTGTTAAGATGGTGGTTGCTGTGTTATATTGTTGTCATGTCGCATTTAAAATTCGTATATTCTGCTGTCATATTAGTCTGTTGCTAGCCACAGTTAATTTCAGATATGTGCTATCATTACATTGTTGTTATAATGCATGAAAGGCTGAAACTATGGCATGGTTATGTATTAGTAGCATTGGCTTTACATGAAGCAAACGAATACATTAAACAACTTTAAGCTTTTCAGGACACTGCCTCACTAAGCTTTATTAATGAGTTTTTCCACAATAGGGTTGCTCTTTGAAAAAATCTCCATGAAATTTATTGTTGTAGTAATAAACAGCAAATAGAATAAAATAAATACTTCCTTACTGTCTAGTATCTAGTCTAGCATTTTTTTATATTGTACGTTTCTGGCTAGATTACAACAGAATTATAGTCCTTGAATGTATGTTTTTTTCTCCCCAGTAGCACCAAAAACACTGAGGCATCATGGGCAACACAAGTGACAGGATGGCTGGAGATCGCCATGGAGCCAAAGCCCACCGCTCGGACAGCAGCGGCAGTCAGAAAGACCATGAACACAGCAGCAAGATGGTGGACAGCACAGATGACCCCAACATCTTCAACACCCACGGGCCAGAGTCCAAGGTGCTGCAGGAAAACACAGAAACAGAAATATAGATATTTGTACAGAATTTTGTTTGTTCTGCAGTTTTCAAATATCTGAGGCATTTTTTAGTTATGAGTTTTTTAAAGAACAGCTTTTAGTTAATGTTTCAATTAACTTTTGATTTTCAGGCGTTAGGAGAGAAAGAATTCACTCCTGATCTGGATGACCTGGTGAAGACTGTTCCTCAAGCTCGACCCACGGTCATCCGCTGGGCCGGAGGGGGAAAGGAGGTCTATATAGCCGGTTCCTTTAATAACTGGAGCACTAAGATACCACTAAATAAGAGGTAAGTATTTTTCTTATTATGTCATTCTCGCTCTCGCTTTCACTTCTCCTCGGGATCCCATTCAAATGGTCTCAGCTTATACATGCTGGCTCTAACTATATTGGACAATTGAAGAGTTTTAACTAAATAGGAAGCATAGTGCGGCACTAATACTCTTTCTTTTTTATTCTGCAAAGCCATAATGACTTTGTAGCGATCCTGGACCTGCCTGAAGGAGAGCACCAGTACAAGTTCTTTGTAGACGGACAGTGGGTCCACGATCCCTCAGAGGTGAGGGATCCGTTTTTGTCATTTCTTTAAGTATTTTTTCAATACAGACACTTCTTATAGGCATGTTACAAATCTTTTTTCTGCTGTAAACCTTAAAGGACAGGAACCTCAAAGGTTCATTAACACCAGAGCCTTTCTACACCCTGGGAAATGTGTGTTGATGTATAATTCTTATAACAAACGCTTGATCATAACCTAGAACATTTCTCCTCTGCAGCCTGTTGTAACCAGCCAGCTCGGCACCATCAACAACCTGATCCAGGTGAAGAAGTCAGACTTTGAGGTGTTTGACGCCCTGCACGTTGACTCTCTGGAGTGCTCGGACACATCAGGTCAGCCTTGTCAATGTTCTCACAATGTTTATACTGTTTTTTATTAGCCTACCAAATACATAGGGAGAGGCATGACACACATCATCCATAATCATACTTGTATGTTTGTCATTTTAATGCATAATTTAAGTTAGAGATTGGCCTACTCATATACACTGAACTTGTAGCCCTGAAGCCTTATAACCCTTTCAGTAGTGTAATCATGACTGTTGTGTGTGCAGATCTGTCCAGCTCCCCTCCAGGTCCGTACGGACAGGAGCAGTACGTCTTCAGACCTGAGGAGCATTTCAAAGCCCCACCCATTCTCCCTCCTCACCTCCTTCAAGTGATACTCAACAAGGACACCAATATATCTGTCAGTGTCCTTACCTTTCCCGATTTAGTTTTTGTTGTTGTTTACCCTTTTCTCTGTGGTTTGTAAGTTTTGCTTGTTTTTTCTGTTTTGGCAGTGTGACCCCGCCCTGCTGCCTGAACCCAACCACGTCATGTTAAACCATCTTTACGCTCTGTCGATAAAGGTAGGAGTTTGTACATTAAATACTAATCTAATTTATTTTCTTCACATATATCAGTCGCTTAAGATTTCATACTTTTCCTCTATTTTTGTAATTCTTTTTTCATTCTTCTCTGTCGTTCTGTATCGACACGTTTGTAGTTTTGAACATTTAAGAGTCTCTGTTTTTCTGTCCCACTTATGGCATCTTTCCTGTGTGTTGTGTTTCCGTCTGTGCAGGACGGAGTGATGGTGCTGAGCGCGACTCACAGATACAAGAAGAAATACGTCACCTCTCTGCTTTACAAGCCGATCTAAACCTCACCCTGGGTGCTCCACATTGCTTTCATCGAGCAGCATGTTGGCAATCTGATGCTTTTGTTTTTATCACGTTTAGCCAAACTTGCACTGAAACAAGTTTACAGGCGGAGCTAAAGGGACTGTGACTGTGGCTTGGTTTTTTGAAAAGGGTGCACTTCGGTCTACAAAGGGCTTTGAACAAAAGTAGCGAAGAGTGTGTGTAGGGTGTCGGAGAGAGAGGGAATCCACACTGTGGCTTCTTCCTCTGAAGTCTACAGGCTGAGAAGAGACAGATTAAATCACTGCGTGTGCGTGTGTTTGAGCGTTCGCTGCACCTTGTGGATATTTGCATGTCGGTGATAAACACAAGATCTGTGATGGATTATTAGGATGTACACATAAAGTGAGGGCTTTTTGTGTGTTATTGATGTGAATCAGCAGTTTTGATTTTAAAGTGTTGTGTTGTCAAATCCCCCTTGACCTTATTCACTTGATAGCATTTATGGCAACTTAGCCTGCAGGATAACAGAATGATTGTGTGTTTCAGAGTCTGGGTGCTGATCACAGCGAAAGACCTGGAGTTGCTTGAACATGAAGTGCAATAACCTGAGACCTGGGTATAGGCTGATACCAAGTACCCCTTTGATACCAGTGCTTTTAAAACATGTACATTTGCATATTATTTTTAATAGCTGTATACTACTCAAGCTGCGTGGACGTGATATGATTTTTGCTAAAGCCTTAAAACCAGCTGAAAAAGGCTAAGCTAACTTTAGCGGCACCTCAGCTTGCAGCCCCTCCTGACGTCCTGAGCGTAGCAGAAACTACGCTTTCGTTACACGAAACTGCTTTAGTTTGAGGTTTTTTGGTTTTTATTATGTTAAGTCAAAATGTTTAGAAACAGCCTTAAAATGTGTGATGGGAAAACACTGGTTGCTTACATATTGCTAGCTTTGATGTTACATTTGCCGCTAGCAGAGCACTGTTGTTGTGGTTACATGATAATTGAGCTGAAACCAGTTCTTCTTTGCTCCACTAGAACTGTAGCTGCTATTACTGCTGTGTAGGCGATTGTCTTGGCATTAAAGAAACACGTTTTTTGGGAGCTATCTGTTCGAGCTTTGACTTGAGTATTCACGGCTACTGCATTAAAGGCTGTATCGGAGGTATTTCCAATACTAGTACAGGTATTACACCTATAAAGAGAACTAAATTAAACCCTGCAGACTCGTGCGTCAGCAGTGAAAACATCTTATTTTCTTAGTTGGTACATATTAAACGTTACTTTGTTGAATTTGTCAGTGGATTCTACTGCTCTGTAAATGTAGAGGTCACTATAGGTGGAGTATTTATCTGTTTATAAACATGGTGTTTGAGGTCAATAATATTCTGCTGTTGCCTTTATCTTGACGTATTTTTGCGAGCACTTTACCCTCCTGTGAGCAGGGGTGTGGATATAAGAACTATTATTTAGAACTATGCAGCAGACAACTCTTGTACTGGACTTTAAAACCAACATTGTGCTTTTTATTTATTCTTTTTTTTATTAGATATGATGAACTTTGCAGTGCTTTATATGTATGTGCATCTTTTGTCTGTGAAATAGGAATGTACTGTATGTATCTGTGACATGTATAGTCCAATCCGCAGTTTGAACTTGCTGCTTTGCATGCATTGAATGTCTGCAACATGCGAGGATACGACGCATTTACTGTGTGTGGATGACATTCAGCAGCAGATCGGCCGCACCAGACGGCATCAGAGGCACATTGTCAGATAGATTTTAAGGGCTTTAAAGAAAGAGAGCTGCCAAGAATTTCAAAGTGTACAAAGTTTGCTCACGTGTTCTTTACAGTGTGATTAATCTGTATTTTGAGGTGTGGTGGCTTTGGTAATTTATTTTTGCTTCTTGAAAGTTGTGCGGTTTAGATGTACAGTATATATCTACGGTAGCCCAGAATGGCCAGGCTTGGAATAATTTTTTATGAAGGCAGTTAACTCAAACCCACAAGCTAGTAAAGAAGCTATCTAAGCTGATCTAGAGATAAGGGCATTCAAAACAATAATTGCAAGCAAGGCGGTTCTCGGCCTGCGTATATACCCACGGTTGTTTTAACTACAGACTTAAAAATGGGCTTTGATAAATCCCAATATTCTTTGAATGTCAAGCAGAACCATGCATATTTGTCCAAAGAGTTTTGAGATTTACAGATATAAAGGGAGTTTGGACAGACACAGTGAACACCACGCAGTGTTTTGAGGCTAAAACCAAAACTTGAATTTTACAACCGTTTCATGATTGTTTTAAATGCTTTGCAGAACCAGCGTGATAATTTACTGTACAAGGTTTACCTGTTTGCAAATAAAGAGAGGACACACCAGTCCTAATCACCTTCTTTTTGTCTTCTTTTCTCTGTAGTTTACAAAGACAACAGTCTGGATTAAAGACACTTTTGTGGGGGGCTGGTTTAGCTCAGTAGGTCGAGTGGGCGCCCCCTGTAGAGAGGGCACAGTCCTCGATGCACCAATCGCAGGCTTGACTCACAGTCTGCCGATCATTTGGTGCATGTCATCCCCCACTCTCCACATTTCCTGTCTCTCTTCAGCTGTCCTATCAAAATAAAGGCCAAAATAATAATCTTAAAAAATGACAGTTTTGTACATCTTTAATACATGTTTATTCAACCCATATATTTTAGATTTTAAATGTTTTTGTCTCAATGCTTTTGAGATCTGATGGCTGAATAAAAAAATGATGCCCTGGTTCTGCAGCAACATTTAATAATTTTCTACAGCTGTAATTAAATAACACTAGAAATGTTCTTTTGACTAAATGCACACTTATGGCATCTATTCATCATTTATCTTTCTGTCAGTTAATCTTTCAGCATCGTAGTTAAAGTATACTTTTAAAGAAAACTCGCTTCAGTGATGTAGGCGTGTACCCCCAGGGTGTGACAGTACACTGTGACATCACTATTGGGCGTGGCCAGAGTGGTGAAGGTACTCTTTAATGACCAAAAGTAAAAACTTTTATCAACTTGTGAAGGCAGAAGCTAACAGGGATAAAGAATATATAAAACAAGTACAGCACACAAAGTTTTAAAGTGTTTTATTCATTCTGTCCCAAAATCTTTCATTGGTAACACTTTTGCCAACACAGCAAACTTAACTGTCGTCAGAGACAGGATCCTTATGAGTCCTGTATCGGCTTTCTAGTTCATTATGCACAAGCTCAGAAAAAAGCTGCTTTCCAACCACATAAAAGCTGCACCATTCAAATAGCACTATATACATACGCAACTCAGGAGCAACATTACAAACTACAGTTTTTATTCCCTTCTTAATAACAAGTAGCAAAAAGGCTTTGTTTACGCTCTAACAAGGTGCTTTGTGGATCCAACGGTTCACAATCGTTCAGTCGCTGGCTTCTTTTTTATCAGTAGACAATTCAAAACTTTTCCCTTTAACTTCAGTTTCAAAAGGCAATATCAAACTTTTCTCTTCTATTGAAATACTTGGCAACTTTTGTCTGCTTTTGAAGACTCGAGCGCAAACAAAACCTCATTTCTCAGGTAGACGAGCGCTAGTTCAAGGCCATTTCTACCCCGAGAGCGGACTGAAGGCGCTCTCGAGCTAAAGGCAAGCGAAGCAACATCAATCAGAGCTTTGTTATAGGTGGACGATATTGTGTTCAGTGACTTAGATATCATGAAGGCATAGTTTGTGATTTCTTCTGTGACTAAATGATTTCAAAGTGACACAATCCTCTAACACACTGCATATAAATCACACATTGCAGGAAGTGAATGTGGCGAACGCCCTCGTAACACTGTGATGTTTAACATCAAATTAAAAGATATAAAGCTATTGCACAGCTACCCAGAAAATCAACTTTGCAAAAAGCAAACGTTGGATGGTTTTTCACACACACACACGCACACAGGCACACACATGCGCGCACACACACTCACACAGGTAAATTTCATACAGAAAAAGCGAATATTTACAGCATAAAATGGCAAATGTACAGCCAGAAAACACACCAAACGAAACGTGTTATAAGTGAGTGAATGAAAGAACAATGATCCCACCAGTAGCCTGCCAAAGTTTGCATCTATGAGAACTTGATAACCTATATTGCCATTGCCATGGGAATGCTAACGCGGCCTGAACCAAGAGAAAAAATAACATCAAGACAATAGCAAATGACCCTGTGGGAAAAAAATCCACTGCTGAGTTTTGGTCCAAAAAAAGGAGCTCAATTCTGTCGCACAATTCGAAACAATCTGACGCATCTGTCTAACGGTTACCGTCTCTGTGGTTCTGGAGGCCCTCTGTAAAGAGACACCTCGGTTTCCCCCGCGGCCTGATCAGACCTGGGTTTGTCATTCGCATGGACAAGGCAAGTCAAAGTGAAAGTAAGAGTTCAAACTTTGGCAAGTATTGGCAATCCCCTGTTCCATAGCTTAGATTAGACCATTTACAATCTGTGTCATGCATCAACACTTCAGACAAAAGTACAATCCTGACACTGATAGTGTCCTATACGTTATGATGAGTGTGACTAATAATCCAGTGTCAAGCAAAGAAATAATAATAATAATAACCCAGTGCAGCATGATCATTCAAAAAACAACATCATTATTGCACATGCTCGTATGAGAACTCCTACAGAGGAGCTTGAATACGCGTGTTTAGCCTGGTTCCATTTCAGCACTTTAACCTCTTTTCTTTCCAATTCTAGTTACATTCTTCTTGTAAATCCCGACAAAAAACATCAGTGAAAGTCTTGAGAATTTAGTTGACCTCCTCCCCTTTTTTTCACATATTAAATTCAGTAGTTAGATGCCAGAAAAAAAGGCACCTTTAGGGCCCAAAAAGGAGGCGTTTGACTAAAATTGAACCTTTTTCTGGCTTCTGTTCTGCCCTCATAACCCTTTTTTAAATGGCTGATATACCGTTCATTAGCTTCCTCCATAAATACAGATATAACTAGTACACATCTACTCTACATTCCTCCATGGTTGTGTAGTGATACATTTGTGGGTGTCACTGTTCTTTGCATTGCGTTTGCAAAAAAGATGTCCTCGTTAATAAAAGTGCCACGAGAAGTAAACTTGCATTTCTGTGGCAGTCGAAGTTGAGGATGTCTTGTCTTTGAGTGAACGGTGGTTTTTTGACCACACATATAGAAATATACACAACATATGTGTGTGTTCGTGTGTGCAGAATTCCTCTCACAAGCAACGATTAAACATGCATGACCTTCTTTTCTGTCCACAGGCTGTCTGGCTCTCAGGAGAAGATGCTCGTAGACGCAGATTCTGGGTTTGTATCACTGAAACTTTCTATTTTTACTAACAGGTTATTTTCTCTCTAGTCTGGTCTAGTCTACTCTGATTCTTTTTAAAAATTCCTTCAGTACATTTATTCTGAAAGTTTCTGAAATACAACCCCTGAGAGAAAACAATCACTTCCTGTCTATGGGCATCTTCAACCAGCTCCATCAGTAGGACACACTTCATCTAAAACCACCAGAGACACATTTCAAACCTCCTTCTGTCACACACACGACAAGGCAAACTGCTGACTGTGTCACTCAAAGACAACACTACATGTGGTGGGACGGGGGAGAGAGGCAGATAACTAGCGAGGGAGGTGAGGGGAGTTTTATAAGGCTCAAGGTGCAGATTATACTGTGCACATGTTGCCTGGTGGAGGACAGGATGGAAGCACTCTCATGGCTGGATGGAGGTAAAGGCATAAAGTAGGCGGGACGGGAGGAGAGGCTGGTGTGGGGGAGGGAGAGGGGGAGTCGTGGGTCTTGGCTGTTTTACTATAGAGGTCAGAGGTGGCGGCGTTGAGGCTGGTTCTTTTTAAAAGTCTAAAGCAGGCATTGGCTGCTGCGCTTCCTGGTTGCTGGAAGCTGATTGGCTGCAGCTCCGGAGGAACCGCTGGTCTTCAGGAACATGTGATCAGCAGGCCGCTCTCTGGCAGCACCTCCTGGGTCCTCAGCTGGAGAGAAGAGAGAAGATCAAGATGAATGTTTGAATTCATCAGTTCTTATTCAGGCTGAACAAAAAGAAGGCGAGGCGGGATGTCAAAGAATACGTTTTGATAAATATTAACTTTTCTAGCGGCGAGTTGGATACGAAGATCAATACCTCCCTTGTGTCTGTACGCTGACATGAAGCTAGAGCAACAGTTAACAGCTAAGCTAACAGTTAGCTTAGCTTAGCATAAGACTGGAAACAGGGGGGCTATACAGTAGATACCCTGACACTCTACATGTCTTTATTTAAAAACCCATCAAGTTCACAAATTAAAATATTTCATCTTGTTTTTTTAACCCAAACAAAAACTGTAAAAACAAGATACGGTGATACTTGGGGGGTTGGGGGGGGGGTAGATCATGTCTTGACTGGGTGCAGATATTCCAAAATCTCCACCAATTAGTGCTAAATAATGAGCTTTAGGGGCAGGTATGTACATTTTGTCTCCTTCTGACAGAGCCAGGCAAACTGTTTCCTCCTGCTATTCCGCCTTATGCTAAGCTAGGCTAACTGTCGTCGAGAACTTCATATTTAGAGTACAGACTTGTGTGGTATCAATCTTCTCGTCTAACTCTTGGCAAGAATTTCCCAAAATGTTGAACCATTCTTTTAAAAACACATAACACCACAACAAGAAGCAGTTTAACTTTGCGGTTTGTTAGTCGGAACAATGATCGCAGAATACAACTTGCTTGCAGATGGAAAGCTGAGTGGGTGATTACGGTGCTGTTATTCAAATCATCTGTCCCTCACACGCACACACACACTTGCTGGGCTTGTCTGTGTGCTGCGTGCCTGGTGGTGTCAATGAATCTAGTTGTTAATGACTCTCTTAACATTAAAGGGCAGTAGTTAAACCTTTCTTGGAACTGTCACATGTTTTCCTGTATAACAACATACACAGACTATGGAAACTATGTAGTGTGCAGTTATTTTGGCGCTAACTGCGGGGGGGTCTAAGGATATAAATAGACCCTAGTACATGTGACATTTAGAAGTAAACAACCCTTAAATGCAGTGGGGGCTGAGCGGATGAGTATGTATGCAGTTTCCTATCAGTGTTGTTGGTTCAGGATAAACTCATAGCCTCTGAAACCTTCATTCAAACAGATTTACTTCACAGACTCTACTCAAAGCAGGATGGAGTTTGCTGTCAGACTGGATGGTAAAGCAGTGATGTCGGCATGGTTAGAAAAAGCAAATCCACATGGAGGTAAAAGCTGCCCCAGACCACAGCCTAGCAATCATATTTACATTTACACCTGCACGTACACATGTGAGCAGTAAGGTTTTTACTATATAATGTCTGGGACAACGAATACTTATATGCATGATCACAAGATGCCAGACAAATTACCAGCATAAGGAGAGGAGGAAGAGGAGGAGCTAAGAGAGGAGAGTCTCAGCTCGTTCTTCTGGAGGGTTTGAAGGATGAGACGAGAGGAGGGAAGAGGAGAGACAGGTGCAGGACGAAGGAACAAGTGAGACAGGCAAGGCAATAGTGATTTTACATCATACATAAATATGAAAGATAAGGATGTCACAACATACAATAGTGATACACATGTGACCTGTGGAGGACGCACACAGATGATCTATATTATGAGTGATTTTTCATCAGTGATTTTAGCTCACCTCTAAATTTGTTCTTGCTTTCTTCAGCACATCACGAGTCCTTGACACTGCAACGACAAGAAAAAACCCTTTCTTTGTTGGTATTACAAGACATAAAATAAACCCATTTCCCCTCCATTTTTTGCATATAAATCTCCTAAATGTAACACTCTCAAATCTGGAGATGCATTCAAATAACCCTAAAAATGTAACATGCAGGAGCGCAGGTGCGTTGACAGTCGGTATTCTGCACTATCCAGAAAACAAAAACGATTTACTGGAGGTTTGATTCTTAATTGGTCTATCTGTTATCTCTTTCTGTGATTGCCTCAGCTGTCTGTCACTGCCCTTGTGTGATTAAAACAGGGCCACACATCTAAAAGTGCAGAAACACTCACACTGGTTGACTATGAAGTGCTCCATGCTCTCCTTGGTGCGGCTGGTGCTCCTCAGTCTCTGAATCGTCCCTCTAAGAACCTCCTCCTGCTCGGACACACGCAGCTTCAGGGACAAGATCTCCTCCTGCATACACTGCTCCTACACACACACACACACAAAGTGACATTTGTTATCATGCTTGCCTTTTTATTCTTTTATACTTGTAAAGATCCGACATAATAGAGGAGTAATGTGTCCCAAACCTTCTTGAGGTTGTGGATGGAGGGATCCGTGCTGGGCAGAGCTGCTCTCCAGAACATCTTCAGCAGAGACGTTGCCTCCTCCAGGATCTGCCTCAGAGTCTTTGTGTTGGACAGCAGACTCTTCACACAGCCGTAGTCCAGGATCTGCACACAGAGATCCATTAGATACTTCATACTTAAAATTTGTTTCCATTGTTTTGAAAATAAAAAAAAATGTCTTACCAGCTCACTGCTCTGTTTCTGGTCACCCTCCAGCAGCGGCGGGCCGAGGCAGGCCTGCAGGGTGCTCTCCATGCGCTGCACGAGGCTGCGACCCTCCAGGATCTGCTGCTGGAGAGCACTGAAGTCATCCACGTGGCCGATGGCGTGGCGGCCGTTGCGGTTTGCAAAGGAACCGTCAGGGGCGTCCCCCTCTAGCTCAGAGTGAGGGTCAAGAGGGTCTGCGGGAGATAAAAGAGCTTGGATTTTATTTTGAAAGGACTCTGAGTGAGTGTTTAAAACAATGCTCTGTCAGGCAAATTAGAATAGGGAGGTATTATTGTTATAATCTAAAGCAGTCTTAGCTGCAGTCATGCAGGTCCGTTAGAGTCACACCATTGGCAGTGCTATGGCTGTCGTCCAGGTCTGAGTAGGGAGGACCGGGGGATCCACAGTTAAACAGACCGATGTCCCTGACCGGTGGAGACGGGGCAGGGTCTGTGGAGCACACACAAACACAATCCAGGCTTGGTACACACAGCAAACCACACCACAGCACGCGAAGCCTCACAAACATTTTGTTTAGTATTAAATCTGTGTTATATTTAGAGGCCTCCGTCTCACCGTGCAGCAGCTGCCGTCTGTAGAAGTTCTCTCTCTGAGGGCTGGCGGTGAGCGCGGAGAGGGAGGGAGTCCGAGGAGAGACGACACCCAGCTTCTGCTCCAGCTGCTTGTGGAGCTCCAGCTGTTTGAGGGCGCTGTTCTCCTGGACGCTAGTTTGCAGCTGGGCTCGCAGACTCCTCACCTCCCCGAGCAGCTCCCCCAGCTCCACTGGCAGACCCGGGAGCTCACACAGGTAGCCTAAAACACAACATATACAATGACTGGTGGGTCTGACTGGACTTGATTCTGTCTTTGAAGCACTTTCAAGTGTTGCCTTCCAGCACAATACAAATAATTCTTCATACATGTTTTTAAAAACTTTGGAAGGTGTTTGAAATCACAATGTAGAGAATGTTGCAGTCACATCATCTTTCAAACTGTTCTTAAGACATAATGTTTGTAAAAAAGTGTCCACCAGATGGCGCCAAAGTGCGGAATTTCACAGGAAATCGTGCACACAGTGGCTTCAAAAAAACACTATTCTATTTAAAAACATTAAACATACCATGAGTAAAAGAGTTTGACTGACCTTTGTTGGCCTTTGTGCTGGAACACACTCGGTCGTACACTTGTAGTTCACTCTGCAGGGAGTGGATGAGCTCTCTGCTCTCACAGAGCTGCTGCTGCAGCAGAGACACCTCGTGCTGCAGCCTGAGGATGCACAAATCAGAGAACAGAAATGTAAACACACACGTACTGTTTCTATCTACGTGTCTGTCATTGTTTGAGTCACACACACTGACCTGTTGGTTTTCTCCTGACTGTTCTGTCGCTCCTGCCTCAGCATGTGTATCTGCTGGCCCTGCTCCTGACTGTGAGCCTGAAGTCGCCTCAGCTCCTCCTTCCACTGCTCCGCCTCCAGCTCCGCTTGTTTCAGGCGGGCGCGGGCTGTGAACACCGCCTCCCGCAGCTGCACCACCTCCTCACATGAGTCTGAGGGATGAGTCCAACAGGTTACAACACAGATTACAGAAGCAAATACAGAAAGCTTCATTTGACTGTCAGAAGAAGCACCTGTGCTGGCCTGCAGGCGCGACTGTAGACCCAGGTTCTCTTCTTTCAGGACTCTGATCTCATTGGACAGTTGAGTGACCGTGTCCAGGCCCTGAATGTAGATGTTTGTTGGAGCCCCTGGAGAAAAAAAACCCAAAATGATTGAGCATCAATTCTTATAGAAAAAGAAGTGATAGTGTTTGCAGAGTTTGTGAGGGCTTTAGCACCTCCATCACGCCCTGTAGAGGCCAGTCTCTCCTCCAGCTGCTGTCGGAGCCTCTCATTGGTCCTGATGGACTCCTCCAGACGCTGACGGAGACACCTCACCTCCCGCAAGTGCTCCTCTATCAAATTTACCCCTGGACACATAAAGTAACAATAATACTTGAATCATTTATGTACTTCAACGGAGCAGATAATTCCCAACATGGGGCTGGGAAGCTTTTTTTATCACCTGCATGGCTGTTTCCTTGCTGGTGTCCCGGTGATCCAGAGTAGCTTCCCACCTGCTGAACCATGTTCTCCATGTCCCACAGAGCCCCTCCCGTCACGAGACCTGGTTCAGACTTCAGCGAGTGGCCTTCAGGAATGCCACCCAGCTGATACGGTTGAAAGGCATGCTGGGAAAGCTGGCTGTAGCTGCTGGAGAGGTTGTGCTGGTTGTGAGCACCAGGTGAGACAGCGTACAGAGCCGGGTCATGAGGAACTGCAAAGCCTGAGACCACACAGAGAAGAGTGAAACATGAATAAAAAGGTGACTTTGTAAAACTTCTATCTTTGATTTACACTTTTAATTCCACACAAGGCCGAGACAGACACCCTGCTGGCCCCTCACCCCTGTGCTGCTCATTCATCTGTTTGTAGAGCGAGTCCAGCTCAGGGCGAACAGCGATCACAGACAGGGCCCTGGGCCGGGGGTCAGAAGGGACTTCTTTACCCCAGACGTCAGGGCCACAGGGGACAGAGAGGGAGAAGGAGACAGGCTCCCTGTACAGGGCTGGAGGAGAATAACAGGAAGCGACAGGTACAGAATATGAGGATGAGGAGAAGGAGGCAAAGAAAGTGTGAACGTGTTCAGTCATATCCAGCTGTGACTCTTGTACCTCTGGAGATCTGACTGGTCAAACCCACAGGGGCTGAGCCGAGCATGTTGGGACAGCTGCTGGAGGACTTGAGGAGACGATGAGGAGGAAGGAGAGATGGACGGACTAAAGGAGGGGAATGGAAAGTGAAAGGATAGAAGAGATATTTCAGGAGAGGTAAACATGAGGATAAACTTCTACTGTACCGTCTTGTTCTGATCCGTGTCCCTGCTGTCGCAGACGCTGCTCCTCCTGATACTCTCTGGCGTCTAAATCAGAGCACAGCTCCAACTCCTCATTGGTTCTGTACTCGTCGGACACCATAGAGGTTCTGTCTGATTGGTCGGTGGTCTCAGAGAGAGCCTGGCAGCTGGAAGGGGTCTCTGGACGCTGCTGCAGCTTGGTGTGGAGCGACTCGATGATTTTATCTTTGTGCTGAAGCTCCTTACTCAGCCTGCGTGTGCACACGACAGAATTAACAATTACTCTGTGAAGTGGAATTCCCTGGCCCAGTTTGTAACAGAGATTTGACTCTATTTACATCTTTATATGTGTCAATAACCACAAAAGCCAACATTACATCAACTGTGTTTAAAGACTGTAAAGCTGCAACTATTGGTCGATTCAATGTGAGAATTTATTCTGTCTTTGTCGAACGTGACAGTAAACTGAAAAGCTTCAAACTTTGGTCCAAAAAACAGGACATTTAAAGATGTCACATTGGGCAAAATTATAAATACATACTGTATACTCACATTTTTTCAATTTTAAAGACAAAACAATAAAATCAAGAAAATATTCAGAAGATTAACGGGTCATGAAAATGATTACTGTTGCAGCCCTCATAGAGTAGAGGGAAGTTAGGCGAAGGCGGAAAAGGAAAATCGGCTTTCCTATTTATGGAAATAAATATGTATTTCCGATTTGTTCATGCTGGATACAATGTTAACCCACCATCAGCTGTAGATGGACCAATCTACTATTGCCTATGTGAAAAAGTAACTACCCATCTGGGTTACATGACTACAGTGGTCCTGAAGGAAGATAATTACTACTTAAAATCACAGCTAGTAGGAAGGCCTTTACAAGAAACTGGCTTGGAACAGACCCAGACATAGACAGCATTTAGATATAATACAGGAAATATTTGCAATGTAAAAAATAAAAGAGTGCAGTTGTAAGATTTTTTTCTTGTTTCCTTTTGTATGTATAAAAAGCAAAAGTGTTTAAAAAAAAAGAAAAAGCCCATTCCCCTTACTGTTTGAGTTTCTGAAGCATGAACTCCCTGTCTCTCTCCCACAGCACCCTAAAGGAAGCGCTCTCTCTTGCTTGGCCTCGACTCGCAGAGAAAGACCACAGAGAGTCTCTGTATATGGAGCTGTTCTTAGAAATCATCGACATCCACAGAGGAGCCATCACACCGTCAGTCCAGTCCAGGAAAAGAAAGCCTTGATTCACTATAGCTCCAGCTGAAGATCCAGCCACTAAGACTTCTTTGCAAATAATATTAGAAAATAAAAAGTGAACTTTAAACAAAAACTCCTCTTCCACTAAGCAGAGTCCGACTGAGTGGAGCTACACCAGTGAAAGACTGTCCCACAGTCACAGGGAGCTTTTAAGCCCATCTGGTGGGACACCTGTACGTCTATTCATCTAAAGCAACTTAAGAAGAAAGGATCCACGCTGCGATCAGGCCTGTGTGAGGATTAACAGCAACCTGCTGTCCCCTCTCCACCATAAGGAGCCATGTGGACGGCTCCTCGCGTGCCGCGGCGTGTCACATGACAGAAAACTAATCACTAGGACGGAGTGAATGCTCTACAGAGAAAGCATCAATGGAGGTGCAGAGATCTAAATGCAACAGGTGATACTGCAGACTATGGCTGGTGTAAAATGTAGGGTTTGAGGAGTCTAAAATGATGTGTACTTAAATGCTTTCTGGTTTTATCATGATTCAAATGTTGGCCCATAATCTGATTTCAGTGAATACGATCAAGCCGACTCACCGCAGGGCAAGCAGCTCATGGCCTGACTTGTCATCATGGCTCTCTGCACGGTCGCCTACAGGAATAAAACAGGGAAGGTAGAGCACAGGAGACGGGACACGTTGTTAAAAATTACAATCTGGCCAAAAAAAAGGATGTTAAAAGTGTATCTTCATGTGATTGAGGAAGTGTTCCTTACGTCCGCTGATCTTTGCGATCACTCTCTGTGCCAGGGCAGAGTTCTGTGCCAGCTGCTCTCTGAAGCTCTGACCCATGTAGTAATCTATATCGTTGGCCCGCAGCAGCTCCTCAAAGGTCTGGAAGATGTTTGAGCAGGTTTAAGAACATTAAACACCGCTTTGGTTCCTGTGTGGTTTAATTAATAATTTAATAAGTGCTTGTTTACCTTGGTGGTGTCACCCAGGTGCTGGGTGAGGATGTGACAGACTCCTTGCCCCTCCCTCATCCTCTGCCTCAGGTGGGACAGCTCACGAGCCTGAGTCTGGATCAGAGAGTTGTACTTCCTGTTAAGGGAGGAAGACAAAGAAGAACACATTTTAACAGAGATGTTAACATATTCTCAGTCATATGAGTAACCATCATTTTGTTCATGTGTTTTCTGCCTTAGGGCACAACAGCTAACCCTTGCTAGCCTCTCCCTCCCCCGCAATCCTGTACATCTGCCTCTTTGTCTCTGTGCACTCACCCCGGCCAGGTGGCACACTTCCCCTCCTCCACTTGCCCTTTGCCCTCCAGTTTGGAGCTCTTCAGCTGCGCCTCCAGTGACGCCACTCGTGCCATCAGTTCCTGCAGCTCCCTGCTGGGCTTCGAGCCTGAGCGGACCCCTTGGTTGTCAGACATCCAGCCTTCATCCTCCTCAGCACCGCTGGGGGCAGGTGATGTCTCAAAGGCCCAGTTTACCTAGAAGGTGAGCAAAAGTTGTTTATAAAGTGCTTCATTTATTCATAAAATGTTCCTAAAAGACCAGAAAGCAGCTGGTTAATGGTGCAGCACCTTCCGCGGTGTTCGTTCCAGGCTAGAGGCGTAGTCGCTGGTGGTGGACAGAGAGCGCACACGCAGCTGCAGCCCACGGATCACCTTGTGGCAGCGCGTCAGCTGTGAGCGCAGATCCTGGACCAGATGCTGCAGAGATGCTGACTCATCCCCCATTTCATAAGCACCTCTGTTGCTGCTGCCAGCGTACCAGCTCCCGCCCACACCCTCGTAGTCCTGCTGATGGGAGAGTGATGTGCACATCTCCAGGTCGTCAAACTCTGAAGGAGGAGAGAGTGACGCACGATTCAAGAGGATGAGTGTTTTTACAGGAAAGAAAAAAACATAGGCTGTTGTATTGTGAGAGAAGATTGTCACCTGGGCTGCTGGCGTCTTCTCTCTCAGCCTCGTTCTCACTGCGACCACACGTCTCATAACCCAGATCCTGCAGATCCACCTGCACCTGCTTACTGGCCTGCTGGACCGACGTCTCCGCTGCAGAGACGAGAGAAAGAAATTACTTCAACCTTCTAAACTTAAAGGTGTTTGAGCTCATGTTCCTGTGTGTCACTCACTGAGCAGGTCTCTGTAGTCCTTCAGTTGTTCGGCCTGAGCGTGCACCGTGGCCTCCGACACCATCAGCCTCTCCTGCAGCTCTCGGTTCTCCTGGTGGCTCAGAGCGAGATCGGACTCCAAACGGGCCGCCTGCTCGTGGAGACCCTCCTCTATATCCTGCCAGAGCCCTCCCACATCACTGCTGTCGGCCTGCTCACCTTCCTGCAACAGCAAAGTGAGGACTCTATGACTCTTATAAACAACCGCATGACTGAAAGAACAAAACAGGAGGCTGCAGTGATTATGGAGGAAAGGAGGGCAGGGCCTGGAGGTGAAGCTGCTCCAGTACAGGGTGCTGAATGTGAATCTTTATTAGAGCATTATACAATAAGTTGCTTCAAGCTGCTGATTTAAGTTGACATGATTTATTTCTATCTAAATGTCTGATATGTTACCGTGTCAGGCTGCTGTGTGTGATGACGGGACGTGCACTGCCTCTTCCCTCGCTCGTCACTCAGGCTCACACACGGAGGACCTCGCTTCCCCCCCGGCAATGGAGATGATGTTTCCTCTTCTTCATCCTCCTCCTCAATATCCTCCTCGTACTCCTCCTCTTCTTCTTCTTCCTCCTCCTCCTCCTGGTTCAGACTCCTGTGACTCTCAGATCTTCCTCTGTTTTCTTTCAGAGCCTGATTCTCCTGCTGCAGCCTCTGCAGTGCACTCCTGGAATGAGACGGACAAAGCTTACAGACATATGCATAAAACAAAGAGCTCCACAGTACACGTTTACTCTGTACAAGCATTGATGTCCTCTTCAACAAACTAAATAGGGGCGCTGGTTTAGCTCAGCGGTTAAATCGTCTCAGTCCAAGATGCGGCGATCACCCTCAGACCCTTACTGTTTTCATCCCCCGTTCCTGACACTATCCACTGTCCTCTCTCTCAAATATAGGCATAAAAAGGCCAAAAAAACTCACCTCATCTGAGCCACGGAGGTGTATCCATCCCTGTCCAGCTGTAACCTCATTTCCTCAAGCTGGCCTTCGAGTGTCCTCTTTGCTTCCTCGAGCTGCTGTATATCAGCTCTCTGGAATAATTCCACCCTCACCGGGGCTCCGATCACACCCTCAGGTCCACGAGCCTACATCAAGAAAGTCCGAACAGATCTGTTACATATTGTGCGCACTTTTAATCTTTGACATAGCTAAAAAAGCCCATAAATATATTATTACAAACAACTTATTTTACCTGAATTGAAGCCAAACTTCTGCTCGTCACTTTGTCATCCTCCTCTATGCTGTCCGTGAACTCGTCACTGCTGCCATCTTCATTGTCTCCCTCCTCCTCCTCCTCCTCGTCCTCCTCTGAGCTGAGCTCTGGAAACACAACAACCATATAAGGACTATAAGGCTTTTTTTCTTCCTTTAACTCTCTTTTCTCTTCTCTTCTATTATTTTCTTCTTAGTCTTTACACTATTAAGCGTCTAGCATCCACTCTCTATCTCATTGTTTCCAGAAGTCTGCCCGTACACACTGAATCACCACTTTGGAAGTCATGGGACTAGAGGGAAATGTTATGTCATACAATGGAGCAGCCGGCCAATAACACACTCAAGGCAGTGCAACAAGGAAAAAAGTGTGCATGTGTGTGTATATGAGAAGGGGAGGGACATAATTTAGACTTGGCCAAACGTGCTGGATCATTTGGGATCATTTATATCCACTTGTATAAAAGGTTGTGTGCCAAACTTGGTAACATTTGCAACACATTTTCTGTTCTTTCTTTTTTCCAAAGTATTAAAGGCTCGCACACGCTGCTTTCTGCCAGGAAGCAGAGGCTCAGAGGAAAGACACTGGCAGGACTTTAAAAGGAAAATAGTTTTGCGTAATAGGCCCAAATGATACACAGCAGACACACAGAGCATACTTTAACAAAGTGTGTATGCTACATGTTTATGGGTGTTTTGGGGACTTATTATTTTATTATGAGGGAAAGATCAAAGGCAGTTCATTGTTACAAATAACTAACCTAAAACAAGTGTATAGTTAAATATCTTAACTGTCTTTGTGCGTGGTGAGTGGAGGGGCGGGATGTTCATGGTGACACTGCTGGGTTATTATTGATTGAACAATGTGCTCTGTAAGCTGAACAGGCTGAATGTGGGGCCCTGTTTACACACTGTTGCTCTACATACTGTCACCACCCTCATAGTGGGAACATGTAGGAACTGTGTGTGCTGTGAGGTGTATGTGTCATTTATAATGAGATGTATTTCATGATTTTAAAATATCATATTAAGTAGAAAGGGCTCACACTGGGATTCCTTATTGACTAATACTGCATGTTAGTGTAGGGAGTATCTGACTGGGTAATACAGCAGAACAGCCATGCAAACATAGAAACACCATGCCACGATCTCATGCATGAGGGACATGAAGGAGAAACATGTATTAGGACTGTTTGGTAATTAACAATCATGTGGCTGTTTGAGTTTGTATATTAAAACTGATTTAAGTGCAGAAATCTGATTAAAGGTTCAGATGTCTTTGAGCACATTTGTGAGGTGTGTTTCATGGTGACAAAGTTGCATTTAGGACTAACATGGGGAGGCTGAGGGGTTCAGAGAGATAACAGTGGGTCTGTCTCCGGGGAGAGAAGGAGGGTTTATCAAGGACCAAGAGAGGGATTCAGGTTATTCTAAAATTCCCAATTATACACAAAAGAACAGAAGTGCTTTTGACAAAAAGCGAGCACATTTTTATTGTTGTTGCATCGAAATACAAAAAGAAATGTTGACAAGTATTCCATCTATGAGGCTAGACGAGAGATCAGGGCACAAATCCCGAGAAAATCTTCTCGACCTACTTTAAATATGTGATGGTCGAGTGTTTTCATGTGATTCAAACTGAGCACAGAGCAGACAGTAACATGACTCGATAATATACGTTGCTGCTTTCTTGCTACAAAGCTTAAACATTACATACGTATTAAATGACTCGTAGATACTGTAGCTGATCTTTTGTTTCATGCATATCTGTCAGAGTAAAATGTAACTAGCGCAGGCTGATTTTATAAAACTGTATGAAAGGTTAAACTGAGGTGAAGGAAACTACTCGGCCATCTTTTTATTTTTGTGTCTTGGGCCTTGGGCCTTGGGCCTTGGTTAGTGTGCACATCCTGTTCACAAACAGATGATATAAAACACATGATGGATGGTGAGACGTTTCACTGTAAGGCATGAGCTCGAGCCTCTCCACAACACGGGACTTGACTGTGACAGTAAGGCTGGAAGAGTGACACCGGTGAGAGACAGTACACTGAAATGGCAATACAGAACAATCGCACTGCAAAGCAATACGCAGGCAGCTTCAATGAACAATATAAAAAAACATATTCACACAACACACACAAAATATATCAATAAATAAGACTCTGGTTGCACTTTGCCACTTCATACCACTGAGGTTAATCTCGACAGGCAGCTGCTACTGTGAGGAGTGCTTGTGCTTCCTGGACGAAGCTGTCTGAGACTGATGGTCAGATTTTCTTTTTTATTCACAATTAAATTCAAACAAAATTCACTTTAGGAACACAAGTTCTCCTAAATCTGACCATCAGAGGCTGCAGACAGCTCCGTCTCACATAAAGAGTGTCACATCAACAGTGCTGTGATTAGACTGAACATCACGGAGCGTTAGTAACAGTGCCCCCTGCAGCCCTGGAGGCTGGACCCTGCCCATCCCCACCTCCAAAATCAGGCTGCCTTTTAGCCGCCCGCTCCATCAGCAGGGCCATGTTTCGGGTCCTGGACAGCACCTCCTCCAGCTGTCTACGGAGCGCCTGAACTGAGTCCAGCTCAGTGTGGAGCGCCTGGATCTTCTCTGAGCTGAAGAGGAAGAAAGTGTTTTTAGATCAGACAAAAAAAAAAAACACTGCAACTTCCTGAAATCACAGGAAACCGGCCTTTCACAAGACCTGATGCAGCTGCCCCACCTACCTGTCACTCTTGGTGTGAACGTGTGCAAGGTTCTGGTATAATCTCTTCTCCCCCCGCAGGGCATCGTTCAGCTTGTTGTACTCTGACACAAGCTGCTCCAGCACACACTAGATCAGAGTGTAGGAGGAGACATAATAAATACTCATAATCATTCTGAAGCAGAACAAACAGCCGAATACTTTTCAGCTTGGCTGTGAAGGAAGCAAAAACCTACTTGAGGATCAGTGCTGTCCTCTCTCATGGCCTGCTGGTGAGACAAAGACAGACGCAGAGCAGAGAGCTCTGTCTGCAGGGAGAGAGCACAAAGATTTGACTTGTGTGTGGAAAAAAAACAAGCATTAGTTTATGCATGATCCACAGACGTGGGTCGACACACGTACCTGCGCCTCCCTCTCCTTCCTCAGCACCAGCTGCAACTCCTCCTGGACAGCCTTCATCTCCGCCTCACTCTCAGCGGAGGACGGCTGCATCACCTCCTCCTGCCCCTGCATCAGCTCCTGGTGATAAAGTTTACTGTCAGGATCAGGTGTGTCAGTGATAGATGAATTAGAAAAGTACAAACATGTACCTTGATGAAAGCTTCTTTCTCTTTGAGCAGACTGCGCAGACTCTCCGTCTCGCCTCCCATCTCTCTCTCTTTCTCCCGCTTCAGCCCGCACAGCTCCTGCTCCCTTAGTGACAGCTCCCTGCGCAGCTCCTGCAGCTGGCCCGTCTGCTCGCTGATCACAACGGAGAGCCTGTAGGAGTAGTCCTGAGGGAGAAAATTTAAAGAGGTTGAAGGCTTAGAAGTTTTTCTCTCCTGTTCTGCAACTGTTACCATGCCAGGTACACGTCCCACCTGCAGATACTGGTCCTTGGAGCTCAGAGTGTTGAGCATGTCTTGAACCTGTGCCTGGTGCTCGCTGGACTGGCGGCTGCGATCTGACAGCAGCTCCTCGAAGAGTTTCTCCTTCAGTGCCAGCCGAGCTTTCAACTCCTCTACAACCTCAGAGGGACCAGCATGAACTCTGGCAACGAGGGCGGCTGTCAGGTCCTGCACACACACACACACACAGAACAACACACACACAGAAAGGGCTGTGTCAGCACACCTGTTGTATTTGTGAAAGTAGAAACAAGTAGCACAGGTTTGTCTACGTGAACTGGTTTTTCACAAGCTTTTGAATTTTTCACAGCAAACAATACGAAGCTATACAATAAAGCCATTAACGTGTGTGTGTGTGTGTGTGTGTGTGTGTGTGTGTGTGTGTGTGAGTTACCTGCGTCTCCTGGCTGCGGGCCTGTAGAGCCGCCTGGAGCTGGTTGATGATGGTGTCTTTCTCTCTCAGAGTGTTTCTCTCCTTCTCCTCGCTCTGCTGCTTCAGCCACTGCAGGTTCCTGTAGGCCTCAGCTGCCTGCTCCAGCTCCAGCTCTTTACCGCGCACCAAGCCGTCCAGAGTCTGACAGTCAATAATAAATAAATATATAATACTTCTCAAGGGCGACCCTCTCATCTGGCCTTTCTACTCCCTGATATGTTTGTACTCTTTGTGGTCAGCGTACCGTAATGGTCTCCTCGTTGTTGGACAGGATGCAGCGCAGTCTCTCCAGGTCTCGCTCTTTCTCCCTGAGGGCCAGCTGGAGCCGCCTCACCTGCTCCTCGCGCTCCTCCACGCAGCGGAACTTGTCATCGATGGAGCGCTGCAGATGGCAGAAGGGGGGGGAAAAAATGACACTGCTGCTATTCTGGGCACTCTGAGCTGTGATATTCATCCTCACTGATATTCATCATGTTCTGTTAGAGTTCAGGTTGGTGGGAGCTTAAAATGAGCAGATGGGGAGTATTCAAAGCTCCTGATGCTAACAAACTAATTAAATTTAGCTGGGTATGAAAGGGACATTTTTGTTCCATTATCTGATTTTTAGGGTATTTTTATAAATAGGACACTGCACCACAATCAGGCAACCATTTTTTCCCCACTGCTGCATAGTTTTTGTAGGACTGCAAGAAGACAGTAAGGAGCGTTTTACCTTTGGTCTGTCCAGAACAATTTCACCTCAAGATTATTGAGTGTGTTGGTTGTGATTTTATGCTGACCAGCTGGTGTAGCAGGACTTTGCTATACTGTAACTGGCTTTTCTGACTGCTGGAAGATGCATGCTTAGCTCTTTCCTCATCTCTACTCCTCTGCACTGAGTGTGCAGGAAAGAGTGTCGCATAAATCGCACAGTATATGGCACAACGACACAATAATTTCTGTCCCCGCAGTGTTATTAAATGTGTGTGTGAGTGTGTGTTATACCTCCAGAGCTCTGTCTCTGTCCTTAATCCGCTCTTTGAGTTTCTCCAGCAGAGCATCTCTCGGTTTGGAGCTTCCTGCTGAGTCCAGCATCTCAGAGTACTCCTAAAGATAGATGGTTTAAAGACAGCATCAGATATGCGTGTATGTGTTATGTAACTCCTGACTGTATGAATGGATGTGTGAGTGTGTATGTCACCTGTAACTGTTGCTCCTTGTCCTGCAGAGAGCGTTGGAGCTGCGTGATGCTCCTCTCTTTCTCCTGCACCACGGTGTGCTTCTCCACTTCGCGCTCCTTCAGAGCCGCTTCTTTAGCCTGAAGCTCAGAGCGGGTTTTCTGAAGGGCGCTGCGCAGGTCCTGCAGGACAGAGACAGAGAGGTCACACATGCTGCATCGTTCATACTGCAAGAGTTCTTTTAAATGTTTGGTTCACTCACACATACGCAAACACACTGACCTGGTTGTGTTTCTCAGTGACCTCCCTGTGCTGCAGGACCTCCTGCATATCAGAGTTGAGTCGGTCCTTGAACCTCACCAGGTCATCTCCTTGTCTCTGGCTCTGTCTCAGGCTCCTCTGGCTGGCCTCCAGCTCCAGGCCAAGGGAGAACAGGGAGCTCTGCACCCCCACCAGCTCGCCCTGCAGCTGGGCGAGTGTTAAGGACTCACTGGCCCCCTCTGGAGCCTAGAAAGAGGGACCAAAGACCAAGGTGAGCATAGTCACCAAGCTGGGACAAGATTTCTTACCATTACTAAAAAGGATCCAGGAACCAAGTCTCACCTTGCATTGAGAGAGCTGGTTGCGGTGGGCCATCTCTCTCAGCTTACACAGCGTGGTGTTCTGCCCTTCAATCAGCTGGTACAGGTCCTGGGCCTTTAAGCAGGATAAATCATTAGTATGAGCACCTCTTAAAACGCTTTTCATCTACTACTTCATGTACAAAAGCACTCACCTCACTGTCTTTGGTGCTGATGGACTCTGTGAGACCCTGAATGGTTCTTTCTTGACTCTGAGCCGCCTGGCGGATTGAACGCAGCTCACACTCCATCTCGTTCAGCTTCTCCTGCAGCTTCTGTGACACGGACACGAGTATCACACTCATCAGATGTGCATCTTTCAAACATATCCAACTGTAATGAGCCGTTTTAATGTGCCGTACCATATTGTTGGCCTCGCTCTCGTGGATCTTGGCCTGCAGGGACTGGACCTGGAGCTGGGCCTTCTGCAGCTCGCTGACACACTGACCAGCCGCGCACTCGTACTGGTTCAGCTGACTCTGCTGCTCCTCCACGAGGCTCTGTAACGAAGAGAATAACAGTTTCAAGCTATAAAACAACTCGGGGAACAAATCCAGCTGCTGAATTATTTGTGAAGAAGAGATTTAGTTTGTTTCAAGTTCATGAAAAATACAGAAGCAGCAGGATGTGTGACTCTCAGTGTGGATTGTGTAATATGTGTTCAACATTTAGATACTCTGCTCATTCATGTGTGTACTTTGTAAAAACCTGCGAGAGGGAGAGAGAGCCCCTGGAGTGGTGTGAGACTGTCTGCATGCATGAGTTAGCACGAGTGAGTGTGTTCAGAGTGCTCGGAGTCACTATTATCTTTACATAACCAGCGTACAAATGCTTCGGACTCTCACTTACTAGAGGAAGAACGTCATTACAATAAGCTGATTTATACTTTCATTCGCCAAGATCTATTTGTGGTTTAATGCAGCTGAGGTTCATTTAAATTTAGACGTGTCGTTTTAGAATAGAAATGATTAAATTATCATATTGTTAAATAGCATCATTGTGTTAGCCAACCAGTGTGGAGATGACAGAGTGGTCCGACATTGCGTGGATCTCTTAGCCTCAAGGGCTCTGAGTGAAAATAGGCCAATAGTGGAGCCACTCTGTCTTAATGTCTCCTCACATCTAACCTACTTCAGTCCACAGCCCGAGCTCACACACTTCTATTCCTTCAGAAACTATCATGGAGGATTATTGTCTTTAGAGGGAGAGATTTGAATTTTGTGCACGCACAAACAAAGAAGCAAACTTCAGCAGAAAGTCCTGAGCGTCAGCAAGCAAGTTTGAAACTGGAAAAACTGGGAGACTCATCTCTCTGCAGGCTGCGTTCAAGAACCTCAAGTGTCAATCTAAAACTATTTAATAATATAAGCAATAAATATGACATTCTTTAGATATTTACAGTCACTTAATCGTTAAAAAAAAACTGCTCTCCTTTCACTATATGTGGACTGCCCTATTGACATGACTACTGACCTCTCACTCTCACACACTCACCAGGTAATTAGGCCATGTCCTGTGTCACAGCTTACCTACACACCTGACTGCTCATGTAATGCGTTCCCACACATAGACAATTATCCCCTCCACACACACAAACACACACACACACAATGAGCACTGGAGCTGAAATCCTCCTGGGTAAAAGCGTGTAGGAGATGCTGTAGGCAGGATTTAAGTGACTGACAGCGGGATTATGGGGCTAATTACGCTCAAAAGCGGTGAGAATAATCGTTTTGTGGGCAGGCTGCTCTGTTTGTCAGCCATATATCAAAGCCTGTCGGGGTTGTTCTCTTATTGGGCTGCAGAAACTGAAAATGTGCCTCCATAGGCAAAAAAACCCTCACATCAGCACCCTCATCGTCCTCTTGAAGGTTTTATACCTGATGAGGACGTGGGCGAGGATACTCTTTGTACAAATCTTCCATTAAATCCTCCATTTCTGCCAAGTTCAGATCCGTATCAAGCAGCCGGATCAAAGGGGTCTCCAGCTCAGGTGTTGGCAGGTGGTTGTCTCGTTCACCATCTGGAGTTCCATAAGAGAGTCCGAGAACAGGATCAGGGAAGCTCAGCCTCGGGCCTCCGTTAGAGGAGCTCCGTCTGAGCAGCACGGGCAGCCTGCTCCCCTTACAGCTCTGGACAGGTCTGTAGACGGTGTAGCTCTGCAGCAAACAGAGAGCCAGAGAGAGGCTGGGTCCAGGTGAGGCCGGGCCATGTGGGACTCCCATGTGCTCCTCAGACAGAGAGTCATATAACCGATCGTCTATCGGGTCCCTCGGGGAGCAGAGCAGCCCATCTGTTATGGCTCCAGGCTGAATGTATTCCTCAGTTGTCTCTAAGGATGCTATCGAGGGGCTGGAGCTGGCTCGTCCGGCCAGGGTGCGATCGCTGTCGGAAGTCCTCGAAGGGTCCTGAGAACCAGGGACCAGAGTCAGAGAGGAGGGGGCTTCTTCTGGATCCTCCACATGTTTTCTCTCTCCTGCTCCTCCAGTCACACTCCCTCCGATAAGACTGGCTGAATATCTGGTCGATGGCCCGCAGGAAATACTGCGTGCCAGCTTCCTGGGCACCTTACACACAGCTTCATAGTCCGAGTCCGCCACCCGCCAGTGGGAACATCCCCGACACCTCCTGGGGGTGCTGGTAATACATCGATGTGAGCCTGCAGTTGTGACCTCTGACCCCGGACCTGCAGCACACTGAGGGTGGTGGTGCTGACAGTCCAGGCTGTCCTCAGCCCAGGACTCATACAAAGAGTAGACCAGGTCGTCCTGAAGCAGGGCGCAGTACTTTGCATGAGTCAGACCTGAAATATCCACCATCCCGTCTCCTGGTCCCTCATTACCCCCCGTTAATGTCACGGCACCCTCCTCTGAATTAGTTTTCCGGTAGAGACCTCCGATGCACTGCCTCAGCCGGTGTTTCTCCTGCAGGAGCCGCTGGAGCCTCTCGATGGACAGGGCTTCAACACGGGCGATCACTGTGTCGAAGCGGTACATGCGGTCCAGCATGAATGTGCACTTGGAGCAGGCGAACTCTCCTCTGCCGTCCCGGGCCAGCTCTCGCCCGAGGGCGTGAGACAGCAGCACCTGCAAGTTGAGTTTGGAGGTGGGATGGAAGATCCATCGCCGCTGGTTCCCACAGAGCTCCCGTCCACAGATGCGACACGTCTCCTTCATCTTGAGATCAAGCATTCCACAGGCTTATAGTTATCGAGGAATGGGGATATACTAATAAGTCTATCAAGAGGATTCCTGGATCCTTGATATGAATTTATCCAATGTAAATACAAAAGAGCATAAGGTTCAAGCTGCATCCGGGTAAACACATGCTGTTAAAGCACAAATAAAGGATTTTTTAAAAATGGTGTAAAGCTCCTCATGAGATCAGTCCTGGCAATGGCATCAAATTCAATGGCTTAAAAAAGATGAGGTAGAAAAGAAGAAATTGCCCAAGCTGTAGAGAGCGGCTGCCTATGTGGTTCTTGGCAGGTCCGATGATAATGAGGCAAAAAACAGATTAATAGATATTGTGATCTCAAATGAGCCAAAGGTCTTCATTCATTTGCCAGAAGTGCAGGTGCATCGGGAATATGGCGCACACTCCCAGACAGCAGTCACGTAAACGTCTCATCAATCAGATGCAGTATTTGTCTTTCTTCCGTCCTCACTCTGTCACCAAACCGTTGTTTCGTATTTCCCAATAGCACAACACGCGCCTCTGCACCATCAGTCGGCAACGGACACTCAAGCCGCACCGCGATCCATCAGGTCTGTCCCGACCGGGGAAAAGGTAATTATCCGCTGTCCTTTACACGGACACAGAGCAGTAACAGGCGTCCTGAGACAGTCCTCTAAGTCTTTACCCGGTGTCTGTGTCCGGAGGAGGGAGCCTTCATTCATTTCAGAGCCGTTACCGACAGACAGAGAGGGACACACGCGCTCACCGGGCTCGGTCCTTCGTGCGGAGATCCTCCGGGTTGATAACGCTGTGGCTGCCTGAAACAGACCTGCAGCGGTGGAGCGAACCATTAAGAGGATGCGGGGGGTGGAGGAGCCCGGTGCAGTCACACAGAGATGCACACACGATTTAGTTCCGCTATTATTCCGATAAGAAAAGGACATTTTAATTTAGAATTCTATTTTTAATGTAAATCCAGCTAATGTTTTAGCTGTATTTGAGGTTTGGCGGCAAAGAGAGAGATAGACGCTCCCCTGGGAGTCTTGAACTTCCTCCTGCCCCGTTTACTTAGCTCTGTTCGCCTGACTGAACAGGTGAAATGCTCAGTAGCACGGTAACATTAGTGACGCTCTGTAAAATTAATAAAACTGAAAGAGAGAAAGATCCTATTGTATTCTACTTTGTTTAGGCTATTCTATTTTTTAAGGGCATGGACATAAAATACAGTATAAGCTTTACGATGTAAGTCTATGTATAGCCTAATTATTTCTGTGATAATTGGCTATATTATATAGCCTAATAAATTACAAAATAATAATTCAGTCCAGAGTTTACACATTAGTACACGATATGCACTGTGCACACAGCTGTATGTGAGGAGATGAGAGATTTATAATATCATATTCCATTCTATATTAAATAAATACTAATATACAGCTCAACATTAGCTCTACAGTAGTAATTATGCTGTAGAGCCACTTCGCACTCACAGACACACTGCCTGAAGGTTGACTAGAACCAGTTACTGTTCAGCACAACATCAAACTGCACAGTTATGAAACAAACTATGCAAACTGAAACTTTTGTTGCACAAGTTGAATTTTAGTATTCACTTTTTCTGCAATAATCTCCAAAATTGTGTGAATGGAGTATGTAACTAGAAAATCATTAATTTACTACCTTCACTTCTAAATTAGAGCCCAGAAATAAAATCCATCATATTCTTCTTCAATTTCTTCTCATGTCTCCTGACTGACCTTAAGTCATTTTTTACTCAGTTTTTCAGGCGTGAGGCTCTGCAGAGTCGAGTCAAAAGGATGTTTTTTCTGCTACACACACAATGATCAATGAGCAATAAAGGCGGTTACCAAGACAACACACATGTACAGCAGTTAAAGATGGCTGCCGTGTGGTGAGGAAACTACTGCCTGAGGTTGCACATGAAAAGAGGTCAGTGTCGTACTGTAAGCATGAAAGAGACATACATGGTTTTTTCTGTCTTGGACAGTTGTTGTTCAATAGGCTTTTTAACAAAATAAAGCATACTTATACTATCAATAAATGTATTGTATTGTAAACTATGATATATAACATGTCTAAAGAATTATAATTAATTATACTGCTGTGGTGGTTTAATGCTCCTCATCAGATTAGTGTTACATGCACCAAAATATATTTTTCATACAGGATTAGTGTTATTTGTATTTCCTGTTGCCATGGTGCAGGTATTTCAACAATGATTTGACTGTGATGTTCAAACAAACAGGCCTTTCTCATACATTTCACTGCGTCAGTTCTTCTCTGCAGTGACCAGAATTTTGTTTTTCCCGAGGGTGCACAAACAGATGGTCACGCGGTCACGCTGAGACTTCCCTGTCGACTGCATATATACTTTCATCCGCACAGTAATTCTGTTTTTTCGTAACAGAGTGCAGATCCTGTCCATCTTTAAGGCGTAAGCCAGAGTTGTGTGACCTTGTGTCTGCTTCAAGAAGTACAAACAAATGTCAAAAAGCATGATCAATTAAGAGTGAACAAAATGCAACAAATTCTCCTTGAAAGAAAAAGCCTGGAAATATAAGTGCTAAGAGGTTTCAGATGACATTTCTTCCTCTCTCCAGACATCCCACAGATATGATCTAAATGTCTGTGGTGTCTGGGGGACTAATTAAGACTCATATGGCGTGTGTCTGTCTGAAACAACACAACCTGATATCAGTGTCGGGGGCGCTGAGCTCTCAAAGGTCACTCTGACCTATCGACCACCCTGCTGAAATCAGACCTGCTAAACTGCTAACCAATGAGATGCCTGCATGCACACACGCACACATGGAAGAAGGCACCTCATAGGAAAACACAAGCACACACAGAAAGATCCTCACATGATCTCTTTTGATCTCTGTGAGTTGATGCAACTGTAGCTGCAGAGCTGCTTTTGTTCCTGTTTTGGAGCTTAAATTGCTAAAAAAAAAAACAAGAAAAAAACTACAGAATACAACAGGTATTAAGTTGTTAAGTAGTGTTAACGCTCTTGTGAGGAGTTGGTTATGAAGCAGACTGAATTTGCTAATGCTGCCTCCATATGAGCTACAAAAGCAAACAAAACCATCAGCAATAAGATCGATTGTATTATTATGCCTTATTATGCCTGTAACAACTGCCTTTTTTCTATGTTTTCCATGGCTAAGATTCACAGCAAGTGATATGTTTGAATGTTAAAAGAAAGCAGGGTGAAAGAGTTAGGCGGTGCAACTTTGTCCACAGGGGTCGCCAAAATCAACACACACCACAAGTTCCTCATTGGACATTTAAAACATACGTTTCATAATACATTAAGTATTGTCATTCATGTCATTTGTTTAATTCTACATTTTGTCTCACATTTGTGTGCGCCACCAACAAACAACTGTCACTTCCCTCTACTTTTGCAAAATCAGATGTTCTCTGCATTCACCCAGGAATCTGCATTTCAACACACTAAAAAAACAATCTCTCCTTTTGCACTCATATTGAGGTCTTTACTCAGAAAGAAACATGGCATCACATCTAAATTATGCTTCTCATACTGTAAAACTCTGACCAACTGTTGCCTTAGAAACTAAATGTTTCCTACTTACAGCTTGAAATCTGAGCAGAGAGCCTGGATGACTACTACATTTGCATCCTTTAACCACAACTGATTTACAAGTTAAAACGCTGGCATAGATACCTTGAAAACAAAGCCCTTCTTGTGAGAAACTCACAGCAACAAATGTTTGCAACAAACACAGCGACGCATTCAGACAAATATTAAGAAGCAACACATCACAGCAAGAAAAGGATGAGTAATAAGGCTAACTATGGCTGCGGTTATTAGCTTGCAGAGCAATACATTGAGCTACAAATGTTAAAGATTGTCTCTGAGTAGGAGGAGCTGACATCATATAAGTGCCCCCTCCATTCGTTGTTAAATTATGTATCAGGAGGAAATGTGTCCTTGGGGGTTTGAGTGCAGCTAAAGCCTGTAAATGTAATGAGATTCTGGCACTTTATGTGATGAGATAAACCGTCTGTAAGATGGACTTTCTCTGGAGGCCTCACATGATGCTGCATGTATTACTGTAATAAGCTTTTTTCTTTTTGTTCCTCGTCTCTGCTTGTGTGTTTTAGAGGAAAGGTCACATACACTTATCTAATGTGTTGGCCAATCAGACTGGAATGAGCCAATTTTAATGACATTCAGGGTCAGATTGCAAAAAGACGAGCAAAGTTTCAGCTCATTTTTTCTTTTTTACCTACTTGTGCCTTTTTTTGCTTAGATAGTTAACAGTTAGTTCTTACAGCTATGGTGCAATAATGCTGCTGTTCTTGTATTACAGAGGCAACCTGTGTTTATTTAATCATGTTGATTTTGGCACAAACATTCCGCAGAGAGAGAGACTGGATTTTGGTGATATTTTGGGCACTTTTCACAAACTGCAGTTGTCAGCTCTTGTGTTAAAATGCTATGTGTCACTCCTCCATAAGGAGGCAGAGTCTGTCTGAGATTAAACAGTGAAAATGTTAATCCTGCTCTGACACTTAGTGGAGAACTCTAAAATTACATGTTAAGTTATTTGCAGAGCTTCACATACCTGCATCTCCTGTTCGATGCGCAGCCTCTCTTGACCCAGTTCCTCCTGATAGTACTGTAAAAGAGGAGACAGACTATAATCAGACTATTACGTACATTGTGAAGATTCAGGGAACGCATACAGAAGCAGGGAAGTTATAAAATGACTGTAATTTCAAACATGTGCACCTGCAGTGTTTGTGTGTTTGTTTTAGAGGTCTGTGAATGAAAATAGCTCTGTGACCTACATGAATAGCTGTTAAAAAGAGGTTTAGGAATGTCACACATGCTGCTTCAGGAGCCTCTTTCAGGAATAGTCTGACCAGAGGAGACACGGTGGTCCAGAGGAATGCAGAAATATTAGAAGGCTGGTATAAACTGTTCAGGGTTTGCCTGCAGCTTTGTACCTATGAGGATGTTTTTACGCTCGCTGTGATTGTATATGTACCTCCACATCCTTGTCCTTCTGCAGCAGAGACGAAGACAGCTCCTGAACCTGTCCCTCCAGCTCGCCCACCCTCAGAGTAAGAGTCGTCTTCTCTCCGCTCAGCTCTGTGATGAGCACATCCTTGGAGCGCAGCTCTTTAGTCAGCTCCTCTATTAACCTGAGCGCAGACAGAGATATCATCAGTGATAAAGAAAGGTGGATGTGGTTGTTTGATATTGATGCAGGTGGAGGAGATGCGGCACCTGTCTTTGTTGGTGTTGGAAGGGGACAGGATGCTGGGAGGCCTCTCGTCCTCGGGGATCTCCTCCATAGGGGTGTCAAGGGAGAGGAGGGAGGCATGGGAGTGCGAGGCCATCCGCTCTGCCTCGCTGCGTGCTAGCTGGGCCTCCTGGGTACACACACGCGCACACACATATATAGAAACAGTAATGATTTGTGAAGCTAAGGCACCAGTGTGTCACTTTAACAGCTGAAGATGAGAGCAAACGAACCTCCTGCAGGAGCTGAATCTTGGTCTCAAGCACTTGCTCCATGTGATCGATTTCCTGTTGTCGCTCCTGGCAACGTCTCTGCAGCTCTGCCTCATTGTGATTGGTCAAGCTCTCCGCTGTTGTGCTGTTCAACACAGAAGAAAGTCAGTCAGAGTTGATCACCGCAACAAAATCATCTCAGATTATCCAACCACAGAAATGAAATCAGAGGGGACACCATGATGTCATCACTTTCCTGTCTGCCTCGGTGCTCATGGGATACCCAACACCCCTCCACTTATAGCAGAGATTAAGTAAGCTGCCCCGCCCATGGTGCAGGCTTTTACTGTCAACACGTATTCTTGCAGGCGTGATGTTCACACTGTGTGAAAGTGGTGAAAGGCCTGATGTAGATAAAGCAAAGGGAGCAATCTTTTTCTCTTGACAGTAACCTGGACTTTGATAATAACGGGGTTTTATAGATGTGAAGGTTAACTACATCCTGTTTCCCCTCCTACCATGATGTAAGTGCTCCCTCACACATTAAGACCCCATCTGTGCACTGAGCATCTGTCTATCTCACTTATTCAGTCGACAACACTATCCCAGAATTTGTGCTCCCAGAATGGCACACGCCACTGTGTCGCCAGCAGCCCGGTCCTGGACCCTCCTTACATACGTTTTTAACTCTGTCCGCCACATGCAACAGCTCAAATAACTGGGATATTTTGAACCAGTCTGAGAAATGCAAACGTCTGAGTCACAGACAAATGTCCTTCATGTGCAGCAGGAAAGACCTTCATCTCTAAGTGCTGGCCTTTCTACAAGAAGCAGGGAGAGAGATGGTTCAGTTTTCTTAGTCTTTCAACGACAAACAATTTAAAGATGTAATCTTTTAATTTAAATAAATGTCTGTTTAGTCACTATATATCACCGAATGGGGTAACACAATGGTGATTGAGCCTATGCAGTATATAGCAGTATATAGCATTATTATGGACTGGGTGTCTGTGGCGACATTCGTGGAAAAAAAATCACAAGCGGCGCCCAGTTAGTGACGCGTTTTCCATCACCCAGCAGCGGTTGCTCTGCCAGAGAGGGTAGGCGGAGCTAAGCGGCTGCTTCTCCAGTCTCTGTAAGTTGTGAGTAAAACCGAGAGTTACAACTGTAACAAAGGGAACCAACCGTGGACGCCTGGTTATCTGGGACGTATGTGCCCACAATTGCCTTTTATCACCACAAGGTGCCGCCAAATAGAACGAAACTGAGTTTATAACTTTAAACTACAGAGAAACTCTGCAAGGCTTTACAAGTTTAAGAGACTGAGATTTAAGTCACTGATTTAAGTTTGGGAAAGAACAGAGTTCTGTGGTTGGCAATCATTATTATATCCAAACAGCAGAATATAGAGGAAGTACAAGAAAGAATCTGTTTTTATTAGATATAGAGCCAAGCAGAAATTGTCACCTTTCCCAACCAGAGGGCTGATAGTTGAACCCTTCCTGTAAGCAATTTTGTAGTTTGTAGTTTTGTCTAGTTTAGCTCAGTAGGTAGAGCAGGCGCCTCATATACAGAGGCTGCCGTCCTTGACGCACCGCAGGCTCAGCCCCCGCCCTCGGCCCTTTGCTACCTGTCATTCCCCACCCTCTCCTCCCAATATTTACTGTCTCTTCAGCTGTCCTGTCAATCATGGTCAAAAATAATCGTAAAAAATTGAAAGACAAAAAAACCAAAACAATAATCACTCTATGGAAATTAAAAGGCAAGCTAATTGTTGGCAACAATATCTTCTTTATCATCAAAATCCTCTCTGCTGACACAGAACAGTGTTTTACATGATGTTATCCACTGTAACAATAGTACAGGATGTGCAGAGAGGGAGCGACAACAGTAACAGAAATAGAGACTAGTAATAAGAGCGTATTCATCCTTTCCAAAAGCACCAACAGCTGGCCAATGATGAACTATTAAAGGTCAACAACTCTGGCCTTTAACAAGCATCTCTATCAATTTCAGTAGTAACGCAGGGCCATCTCTGAAATGCCAATTCCCCAACTGCTCATGAATCTGCCAAACTCCTGCTGCTCTATCTTAATCTTTACATAATCGCTATCGAATCACCTGAGAACAGACAGGAACATACTGATGTTTGTTTCACATGACTGTTGAAGCCCGAACATGTGAACGCTCCCAGATAAAAACATGCATTCATTTTATCTCCTCCACAAGTGAGAGAGTGCATTGTTTTGCACTTCAGCAGGGTGGGCTCCTGCTATTACAGGACAGTCTGCCTCATCATCATGTCACATTATCACAAACACTATCAAAGCATGTCTACAATAATCCAAGGCAAGACTGCTGTAACATGTCAGGGGTTAAAGCTGTGGGTTGCATTCGGTATCATGAAGGTTTGCGTGTGAGTTCATTATCTGTATCAGCTGCTGCATGACACATGAGCTGTGAGAGATATGAGGTGTTAGCACAGTGAAGACAGGGCCATGCAGAGGATCACAACGAGTAGGGACACACAAACTCTTCACCGGCCAACACCCATAGAAGGAGGTGCATCTGCCCACCAGTGCACACTCTTTACTGTATTAATCAAAGAACATAAAGCTGAAGAAGCCATTGAAATTATTATATCTATTTTGTCAAACAGCCTGTGACTACCTGCCTGTGGAGTCACTGATTCACAACGTTAAAGGGTGGACACTTTCAAAGATAGTAGCCTACGTTATGTAACAAATGAATCTGTAAAATTGGCGACAGAAACTGTTCATAACACAAATATACATGCTTTTAATCTGGAAAACCTTTATTCATTTAAACTCAGGGTTACAAGTGCACATTGATAAGTAATTATGTTAAGTATTGGAGGACTTACAGGGCTTTATCCAGAAGCTGCTGTTTCTCCTGGAGCTCCTGCTTCAAGCTCTCTACTTCCACCTTCAGCTCGATGTTCTGCAACAGAAGAAGGAGGTAAGTATCATCACACATCATCTCTGCCACCTTCAGCACAGTTACCATATTTCTGTAACTGAAACAGTTAAATCAACAAGCACGGACTGTACAGTGATAATGTTCACCCACACAGGTGTTTTCACCTAATCACCTGTCAGGGCTGTGAGGGCTGTAATCAGCCAGAATAACACCAAACATGTTTTTTTCTTCTTTTTCTCAGGAGACATTTTGGCTTGTGATAGCGTGGATATGATTGATGATGACTGCATTTGATTCATAGTGTTGTTCTTGATGGAGCTGAGCTGTCATTTTTTCATTTTTTCCCCCTGAAAAAATGTCTATTCAAATGAAAAATGTAAATAATGTTTTATTCACAAGTTATGAAGTTTTGATGTTATAAATCTTGTAACGTTTAGCTTTGATTGAATATGTATAAAAACAGATTTAAATATCTTGTATGCGTATACATAAGGGGTGGGACAAAATATCGATACAGCAATATATCAGCGTCCTGACTTACAATTTTACAATTTTATTTAACAGGCGCTTTTGTCCAACGCGACGTACATCTGAGAGTTAATACAAGCAACGATCAAGACAGGTGGGGACGAAGTCAGGAAGTGCCAACAAACAGATTTAAGTGTGACCAGACACTGGTGCCGACAGGTTTTTTGTTTTGTTTTGTTTTTTATTGTCATCATCAACAAGGTCAATATAGTCATTATCATCATCATCATCATCATCATCATCATCATCATCATCATGAATATCCTAAGCAACATCGACAACATCCTCAACGCCATCATCATCAGTAGCATCAATATCATTAAGGTCAGAGATGTTCATAAAGAGCTGGGTCTTTAGCTTCTTCTTAAAGGTGAATGGGACTCTGCGGACCGAATGGACTCACCTGGGGACTACAAGGGAGAAGAGTCTAGTTAGCGACTTAGGGCCCTGTTGTGATGGGAGTACCAGGCGCCTTTCATTGGCGGAGCGTACAGGGCAGGAGGAGTGTAGACCTGGATGATGGCGTTCAGGTAGGCAGGAGCCATTTTTGTTGCTGTTTTGTAAGGGAGCAACAGGGTTTGAATTTGATGTGGGCGGCAACTGAGAGCCAGTGTGCAATACAATTATTGATAGGCCGGCACCACATTTTGCTATTTTAATTCACAAATGTATGGTGCTCTAACCAGATTTGACATGACATGAATGAGGGTAATGAGAACTGAAAGTAATTGGCTGAAGAAATCAGATATCGTGATGTATACCCTGTGAGTTACCCTGCAATTTCCTCCCCTAGTATACATACTTGGCAAGTAAGATGATTCTGATCCATTCGGGGATTTCTCACCATACAGGCTAAACACATAGCTAATGGCAATGCTTGTCATTGCAGAGACAAAGGAATCTATCAAAGGACCAATGAGGTAAATAAATGGGGGAATAAAAATACGTCATTGTTATGTGAAAAGCGTGTTTGTGTCTGTCCTGTAAACTGTACGTAAAGTCAAAGATATCAATAAGGATTTTGGACAGATTTCGATGGTTCTGTAAAGTTTGACATGCTGTAATTTATTGCTCATATGTCCACTATTATTCTCTTGGTCACATACTGTATCTCCTCCTCACCCCCTGATCTCTGTCTCTGCTGTGTGAATCAGTGCTGGTAGGTGTTGTGTATCAACAGTATCTGACCGAGCTGTCGTGGCGTTATATTTAGATCTGGAGAATTCAGAGCAGCTCAGATACTCGGCCCTGAGGCCAAAGGCTAAACTCCACAGTTTGTTTACCTGCCCGGGTCCACAGGGGACATTTTCAGGCCGGTCCGGGCTCTTACATTGGGGCTAGGGAACGGAGGATTTAAACAGTGAAAATGGAGGGGCTTATTCTTTCCATTCTGACCTTAGAGAGAGGAGAGAGGACGGTTTATCTGTCTGCGTGTCTGTCTGTGTGTCTGTCTGCTGGACTCAGATCAAATAGCTGCTCTCGCTGGTTTTATCACCTTCATCACGACAGCTTAGCTCCTTCTTATCTCAGCAGATTGTCCACTTTCTCCTGTCCACCATCTTTGTTTAGCTCCTAATACGTCCCTGTGTCGCTCTGTTCTCTCTTCTCTTCAGTCTTCCTTTCTTTCCTTCTAGTTTACAAAGGTTTTATTGCCTCCTCGTGCATGTATAAGTCTGCTGACCCCGGTCTGTCCCCAACACTCAGATCATAGCTGCACGTGCACCGACACTTGCAGGCTGAAATCAACTCGTAAGCATCTTCCTGAAAGGCACGAGGGAGCGACACACACACATACTGTTGGCTACTACACATATTCTTATTGCACGTGAGACCAAAGCACGTAGTTCTTACACATGTACGTCTCTCGTCCAATCAGAGAGACACACATCCAAAAGTAAGCAATCTCTAACCACATTATGATCATCATAATTTAATATAAATAATATAAGTCTGAAAGGACAGCAGAAATCTATTGTATGAGGTTGTTTTTAGTGCAGCAGAAAATATTCTTCTCTTATTAATAACACATTTCTGTATTAATCTAAGAGTGATTGTGCAGTTCAAAAAAACTTCTAATGTTTAATGTCTTAAGTTCAAGTTCAGTGTTTAGGACATTGGCTCAAAGCTCATATTGATAATAAATGTTATATAAGACCAGTTAAGAACTCCGCTGTGCAATACAAAGTAATGTAGCACCACCACTTCTTATGCAACTGAATGATTATCCTAAATGTTAAATAATGTAACACAGCAGTAAGAGGCCCATGTGCTTCATTGAGTGTGTTCGTGTGTCAACAGCTTGGCTTACAGTAAGAGAGACATTTTCCCGTCTTGCAAACAGCTCTATATATAGACGTCCATCACAGTGCACCTGCTATTCTGGCTCCTGCTGGCCCAGCGGCCCTCAGCAACACAGATCCTCTAATAACACGGCTGTGCTTGGCTGCACTTAAAGACACTGACAGGAGCGTCACTCACAAACCAAACACACCTGCAGCACTGTGACTGATCAGGTAGCATCATGTACTTCAAGTCCTCACACTTTTTTTTAATGTATTTTGGCCTTTTGTCCATATACGTTTCGTGCATTTTAGGTCACTAGGTTTTGGAAAACTTCTACAAGGAGAAAAAGTTCAGCAACTCCATTTTTTTTGTGTTGAGATGTGGACAGGGATTGTTTGGGATATGATGATGTCATCACATGAATTTGCTCATGCCTATTATTGCTTTGTGTAATAAGCATGTGTCTGAAACAATAACAACAATAACTGGCTTTTTTGTGTTTGTTAAAAAATATGTTTACTGTGCATGCTCAGAACTTTCTTCTCTCCCAGCTGGAAAACAAAACAACAAACTTTGGTGAAGACAGGACCTGTCTGCCTCTGCCTCTGATTGTCCAGTACTCGTTTCCTTTGTTGGTTGGGGTTGTTGAGGTTTAGGTGTGAAGAGTGAGATTGATTAGGGTAAGGGTAAGAATAACAGTGACGTCCAATCAGAGGCAGAGTATTGCGGGCCAAGTCTTCGCCATAGTAGGAGAATTAATATTGTGGCCCTGCAGACTTGTTTAGGTGTTTGGAATCGTTTGTGCGTTCTCATGTGAACATAAATATTTTATTATGTGGAAGTCAAGAAACAAAGGGGATAAACTGTTTGAAACAATATCTATATTAATGTGGAGAAGGCCTTTTTGCATCTATTGATGTTTCTGTTCAAACTGCCATATCCCCACCTCAGCGCGTTACCTGCTCCGGTTTAATTACATGAATGAAAACAGAAATATATGCTATTTTCAGTGACTTAATATGTAATGATAAATTGTTTTGTCTATAAAATGTTAGATAATACAAAAAAAAACAACTATTCACAGTCAGAATTCCTTAAAGCCCAAAGTGACGCTTGCAAAACTGAACCCAAAGAACGGTTTACATGTTGATTGAAAAAATAAGGCAAGGCAGCTTTATCTATGCAGCAGAACGCAAACACAGAGGGAATACAAAGGTCTTTACAGGGCCAGTGATTCATGATAATGATAAATAAAATTCTGTTTAATTTTTCTCTCATTCAATAAATCAATTAATCTTTTCAGCCACATATTGAATTATGATTCATATGAAGTAAATCGTTACATTTTACAGTGTGAGAATGAAACAGCATGATTAAATATAATGTATGAGTGGACACTCATGTGATCCATGTGATAAATAAGTCAGTACACTCAGGACATCTCTATAAATAGTCTGTGGAGCTGGGAGAGGATCACTATGTGCCCAGGACCAACACACACATACACACACACACACACCTGGTCTGTACCGTGTTACACTGAATGCTTTGGAGAGACGCCGGGAACACTGACAGGAAGCCAGCAGAGCGACGAGCTGCTCAGGAACAAAGATTTTGTGTCCAATAAAAAAGTGATTAGACTGATGAACTTTTAGCCGACGACAGAGAGAGAGATTGTGAAGCACAAGGATTAAAATCCATTTAGGTATCTGTGCGACGTGGGATCTGTTTACCCAATCACCGCTGGTATGCAGCGACCGTGGGGATCAGTGAAAGGACACTCAAGTCTCGGCCGGATCAATTTGCCATTTAGTTTTTTCAGATGAAAGAATAGTTGATGATGGTCAGCCGGCTCGTGTAACAAACAACAGCTGTTCTACTGTAAGTCACCTGTAGGTCCAAATTTTACACGCATATAAAGTAACTGTGAAGCCCACAGATACAAACACAAACTCTGACAGAGGAAAAGGAGGGAAAATTTTGCCGTTATACGACAGCAGAAAAAAGTTGTTTTTCATCATCCATTTTTTAATCTTCAATTAATACGTCAATCGGTCTGAACCCAGTTATCCAATTTTAGAAGTTAAAACAGAGAAAAGATTGAAATCCTCATATTTGAGAAGATCGAGAATGTTCTGGATAAATGACTTAATCAATAAATATACCCACACTATGTTGTCACTTATGTGTCATTCGATGAAATACCTCATTCACAGAGTTTTTTTTCTGTGCTGTGTATCAGGAGGATTACGGTTAAAATAATTTTCATCAAACCCACGAACTGTGCTTTGTGAGTGTCCCTTTTATTAATCAGTTATTCTGCTAGAAGGCGCATGTTGAAGTGTCATACAGTAACATTTTGTTTCAGTATGAATAAAATACAACTCTACACTGCCACTGCATAAAGTAATTCTACCTTACGTTTGTGACCTTAGAACTCTTGCTTTAGTCTAATAGCATTTCCTAACCTGGAGCGAATATTTTAACTATATTTCCACCCATTTTATAGCGGTCAGTTGATATTCAAAGGTATTTTTGTGGTCTCACAGATGGCAGCTTTCTGAAACCTGTAGGATCTGAATGATTGCGTGAAACCAACGTTAAAACCAAATTGAATCAACAGTGCATCAGCTGCTAACTAGGCATGTTGTAGCTAGTGCAGCAAATCATCTTGTTTATATTAATATGATTAAGAATATGTAAGATTTATATAGAAAACTACAGAGGCACAAGGGTAGCAGAGAAAAATAAATGTACAGGGGAATCATACGAGGGGGGCCCTACGAGCAGTTATATGTGCTGGTTGCAGAATCTTGTGCTCCGGCCCTGGCTATGTGACTGAAACATGGAGATATGCATGTAATAACTCATCTTAACATCTGAAGGGGCCATGTAAAAACTTAACCTCGATGAAACACAATATAAAAACTCATCAACATTTAAATCAGGATTAAAGCAGCTACATACACCAATCCTACCCTCTCTCTCTCTCCCAATACTGAATCTGATACCCCAACTCAGATTATACTTACACCACATGAAACACAGGACAATTATGTAGGCACGAACTGCATCAAACTCCTGAACATAGGCTGGTTAATGAGTAGTCCCTCACAGTGCAGACACATCTAAAAACAAGCACTTGGTAAAACAGACATATGGCTGGTCACATCACCTCACACATGACGACAGCTGCGTCAACACACAGTGGAAGTGGATAAGTAAAGCAACAGTAAAGCTACTCAATACCTGTGTACTTGTATGATAACAAGAATACCGTCAGTGTTAGTATAACACACGGGACAATATATCCAGGTCCAGTTCAGACATCTTAAAGCTCACAGTACAAACAACAGAATACACAATACGATCAAAACAATAAAGTGGAATGAAACAAAGATTGTATTTCTGAGTGTATGAACTGTTTGATTACTCAATCAGTGCTCAACAAAGCAAAATCCATATTCTTCATCATTTTGTTGAAACCGATACGACCCCTGGCCCCTGAAGAACAGCTCCACACACCACTTACAGTCCCATTCATCATCCCATTCATCACCAGTCAATCAGGTTTCCATTCATTTCCTCTTGCTCAATGAGAGGCTGTACTCACCGTGCGGTAGACATCTTCGCTGCTCTCCTCGTACTTCTGCTGGATCCTCTCCTCCAGGAAGTAGATGCGGAGCTTGAGGCTGAAGTTCTCCTTCTTCAGGTCATTCAGGTGCTGTGACAAAGTACGGTAACCGTTAGACATGACCGTCAGAGAGCACCGACACTGCTCGACATGTCCGTTATAGGTCAGAAATGAAAAGTCGTCTTGGACCTCCCCGTATCATAGGATAATACGGAGTCCATTTTAAAGGACAGCGAGCGTGACCGCCTGTCCGTGTGTTAGAGTCCGGTAACCGTTAGACATGCTACCTCCTCCTCCAAAAGAGCATAACGTCCAAATAAACAACTTATTTACAAAGTGGCATCCAGGCCTCTAACAGGCCATTAGGATACCATCTATAAAAGCAAACACACACTAATACTAACACATTCACACACACACACACACACACACACACTAGAGTCTAAAGAGGAGTTTGCAGTGCAGAGGGCGACTCTGCAGCCCGGGCGGTCAGAGGTGTAGCCATGTCAGCTCCATGGTGTGTTCTGGTCTGCTAGGGGACGGACAGGAGCTTATTTTACTGCAGGAGACATCCCTGGAATCCCAGACTGCCAGGGGAGATGTGCGGAAGAGGAGAAGAGGGGAGGAGGGAGGTGGGAGGAAAGAGGGAGGGGGGTGGGAGGTTCAGGGCTCACAGGCAGTTGTGATATGAAGGGAAATCTCACCCCACTGCAAAACAGGAGGGCCAAAATGAACAAACAGAGAGAGAATGGGGTCAGATGTGAGGCGCTCTCTGTTCATTTTCATTTTGTCTGCCTCCCTTCAAAGGTATTTAAGATAAATGTCAAGTTTAACAACTGCCCTGTTGGCTTTTAATATAATTTAAAGTGTGGAGATTAAACTCTATTAAATAAAAATATACACTAACACTCCACTTTTTCTTATTAAAAGGCAAAAGATGTCTTAATATGTAGCATCCTATGGCATGCTTAGTACCCCTCACACGCCAAATGATCGCTTTTCTGAATAACCTTAACCCTCCAAAAAGTAGGCTAACAATCTTTAACTTATAGTCTTTGCGTTTAATTTAAGGTGATAAACACAGTGTTCAGGTAAAACAGCCCACAGCACAGGAGTCTAACATAAAAACAAATAAAGGTTTTTTATAGAGATGTTAACATTGAGTCAAATGTTTTGCAGTTTTCACTTTGTCTCTTTGCTTTGGTGATAAAGTTATGAGATGTATTATATGCCTCAGTCACCACCAGTCTCTATACATCAGTAGAAGGAAATCATTAAGAGACAATAGAAAAAAAACAGCAAAAGAGACGCTAAAAAACACTATAACTCTGCTAGCCTTCATGCTCAGCAACAAACAGCAGACAAAGAAAGTTAGCAACTAGCTAAAGCTTGCTAGTAATTAATTTTGATGTTAGCTAGCTAAATTTACAGATATCTTTCTCAGGGTTTGGGGGAGACCCAAACAGATTTAAAAGCAGAGAAATTAATAGACTTATGGTACTTTTATGGTGAGAAACATATGTTCATTTACTAATGGCTTTGTGTCGATTGAATGACAAACTAGAACAGCTAGCTTACACGTTAGCCATAACAACAAAATGGGTGAAGTCAGGGCTGATAGCTTGTTTTGGTGTTGTGTCCCTTATGCATGGACGAAACCCAACTAATGTAGCATTTATTAAGTAAGTGGAAAGTAATGAGTCATATCATCTAAAATTGGACAAATAACACATCTACCCAGTCCCCTACCCAACACTGAATTCATCACAGGCCGATGCTAGCTATACAGCTTTGCTACATGTCGTAAACTCCCCAGAGAAAGACTAACCAACATTGTATAACAGAGGAGGTAATGGGCAGACAGGTGAGTGGAAAGAAGTTGTCTGAAATAGGAGACCTGGTACTTGTGAACCACTGTGCTATTAATAGGGAGGTGTCCTGAATCTTACAGTGTGGTGAATCCCTGAATGTCCCGCAGAGAGACGAGTGGGCACTAAGAACATAAGCGAAAGGAAGACACGTTCCACTTAATATCACAACAACAGCAAGAACCTTTTTCATTATAAAGAGCATCTATAATGAGGTAGCTGACACATGTGAACACATGCAGTTACATCATCATTAGATGTGGATGTGTTCAGTCAGTGTACCCATTAAAGTGTCACATTACATGCTAAATAATTCTGAGCAAAGATAGGACAGGCGCCAGGCGGAGTCTCAACATAACATCAGGAATGACATCATGTACATAAGTTGTTTTTAAACAACACACATGACACACTTTGACCTCAGACACACTCACTTTTCAGCTCCTCATCAAAGACAAACAGATAACTGTGAATGTGTAAATATGTGCGTGCAGAGTGTGTTAATTTTAGTGTAAAAGTGACACATCCAAGAGCATGAGCAAGAGCATGTAAGTGACTCCAGGTGCTGCCTTTCAGAAAGAAACTTCAGCTTGCATGTCTGGTTGGTGACACCTCCTGTTTTAACAGGGCTCAGCGGCACCTCCAGAATAACATCAGAGGGACAGTTATAGTGCTTTACTTGTCTTTTATTCTGGGCTGGTATGAAACAGTCTGGTTAAAGGATAATCGGCCACACTTGTCTGAACTGTTTTAAGAAGAATATCAGCTTCAGATATTTTTGGCTGCAATGCAAGCACGATAGTGGGTCAATTGAGAACGCTGCAGGCTTCCACTAATATTGTTTTCTCCTAAGGGAAGAAGTAACAATAGATCAGCTGAATTGATAAGTAATAAGACACCAGAGTTCAATAAGGAAATGACTAGCACTGTCATGTTGGAGCCTTTATTACCAAGCTAGAGCGAGGACGCGACTAGCTTATTGTAGCATAAAGAGAGGAAACGGGAGAAATAGCTAGCCTGGCTCTGGTAAAAGTTTAAAATCTGCCAATCAAAATGTTAAAGCTCACTTCTTATCATTTCATTTCTTTAATCAGTACACAAACAGAAATGTGAATCACTCAGCTATTTATATCTACTCTATAACGTCTGGGTGTTTCTGACTGTTTCCAATATTTATGCTAAGCTAAGCTAATTATATCCGGGCTCTTAGTCATAATAGACACACAGAAATTTTCTCATCTTACTTGGCAGAAAGGCTGATCAATTTATTTCCCAAAATGTTAAACTATTTGTCAGTCAATCAATTGATAAGTTGATCAAAATAAATGTAATGCAAACTCTTTTGATGGATAATAATTTTTTTGTGAAATGCTTGTTAAATGTAAGGTTTGCTGTTTTTCTTTGCAATTTATTTGATAGAGTCTTTTGGACTGTTGTTAAGACAAAAGAATCAATTTGAAGATGTCAACACATCATCAATTAAAAGTATTACTCGGTTGCAGCCCTTTTACACCTGGTTTACATAACCATCTTCGATACCAATAAGAGAAAGCATTAAATCAATTTAATTTAAAAGAAAAACATCCAAATGCCACATTGCTCTCAGAGACAAAAAATACAAAAATACATACATAAATTTCAAATCTTCATCGTCAAATCTAATTCCAAGTTAAATTTAGCAAAAGATGCACAAAGAACCGGCAGACTGCCAAAGTACAAGTCGTGATAATAATATGTTAAATATCCTATGGTCAGGATAGGATATTTATTATTATGTAAAAACCCACTGGTGCCATGTCCAATAATAGTACAGCAGAGACAGATGAGATACCCTAAAGTGGGCCACGCTGAAGCCAGAGGCAGACTGTAACCAGCAGGAGGGTTCAGGGTGTTTTCCATCAGCTGCAGGTGTTCTCCTTAAAACTATAATAAAAATATACTATAAAATACATTCTAAATAATGTTGATATGAACAAGGATTTCTGATTAACCACTCCTGATTGTCTTCAGATTTTGTGATGTTAAGCATATTGCATAGGAGCAAACCAAATCAGCTTTTTCATTACTTCTTGCAAATAGAAGTAAAGCCACAAGATGGCACTGTAGAGCATATTTTCAATGGGAACATACAGATATTCACTGGAGTGCTGCTCTTTATGCTGAAGGACAAGGAAGTGTCACTCACATCATGCTTCATGAGAATTCAGAATAAAAGTCCTCACCTGTTCAAACTGCTTGAGTGTGTGAAGCTGGAGAGGAGGAGAGTTGTCTGTTTCATCGCTACACAAATCTAAGCAGAAGGAAAACACAAGACGTGGAATTAGCAAAACATAAGAGCAGGTTATGTTTTTACACAACTGTAATATTTGTTTTTTTTATGAGAGGAATGTACCTGTCATGTGATCTGTGGTCTTGGATGAAGTCTGCTCTTTTGCAGCACTGCAACGAGAAACAAAGAAAGTAGCACTGTCAGCAGACTCTTGAGAGAGAGAGAAAGAGTGAGCAATAAAAAAAAAAAAAGAAACCTTTATAGCTGTGAGAATATCACACAAGATAAGATTGGTACCCTAAGAGCCAAAGAGCTCCTCTAGAAATAGAAAAAAGCCACTTCAATCTTTTCTCTATAACAGCATGATCTCATTTGCACCTCTGTGGAGAATTGGGGGTCAACAGAGACTCCCAGCAGGGGGGAGGAGAGATTTGGAGGGAAAGGAAGAGCCACTGGGGGGTCAGAGGTCATCTCTCCGGACTTAAGTACATCCCACTTTTTGTTTAACAAAAAATAATACTTAAACCAAGAATAGACTGAATAATACTCCCCTGAGTGACCAAATATTAACTGTGGATTAAGACACTTTAAATAAATTAGCTACACAACAATAAAACACTGTGCACTGACAGCATAATACTGTATGTTGCTACTATTCAGACAGGCCTGCATTAATCTGACAGCTGCTCCATCTAAAAATGTATAGACAGTTGGTGCATGCCAGAGGTTTATAGTTCACCAGGTGGATAAATAGTCGACATGCTGCATGATTGTGGTGGGCAGGGCACTTTTCGCCGAGGCCTGTGCAGATATAATAGTGGGATGGACGGTCCACAGTGTGTGTTCCTGTGTGGGATGGTGGTGATGCACTAACCTACATACAAAATGACACACTGTGTGGAGGATTTCGACTGTGGGGGACTGCCATCACTGTTATAAATAAATGATAGTTATACTGTGAGCCTGACAAAGCATTTTTGATATTTAAAGACATGCATTCTGTCCTCAGAGTGTGTGAGCAATTTAATCTTGTATATTAGCCTACTTCTGGACCTGCAAAATGAAGTGTCCACATGCACGATTGAGCCCTTTAAATAGCTTATATGTAACTTTATGGCTATGTATGTGAATTAAGTGAAAAATAGGCCTAAATTTGCCTCCTGGTCCGCGTATTTTCCTATTTTAAATGTATTTAAACTGATATCCGGTGCAATATGGCAATCAAAGTCAATATTCGCATCGCCAGTGGCCTTATTGGCTTTATCCACCGATCCATGAAGCATGCAGATGGCTACTGTATGTGATACAGACACGTCTTGTGTGGGTAAAAGGCCTTTATTAGACCGGAGGATGAACGACCGCTTTATGATAGATGACTGAAAACAACATAAGTAATGACATAATGACCGACAGGCGGGATTTAATTAGCTAAAACCGCGGGCTAGCCAAATCTTCGGCTCGTGTTTTGTTAAAATACTCAATAGGCGCTATATTCTTCCGCTGCGATGTCCCCCCCAGCACACAATCGTCTAAAAGCCGCCTCACCTCTCAGACTCTCCCCAGATCTTCTCCGGCGGCGATGAGCTCCAATCCATAAATGCTTCTCCTTTAGTCAACGGGCACCCATGCCTTCAAATCCCCCGTCCATTATTCCTTCTAATAGAAAAATACAACCACACGGGAACATCTTGATGTACGCGGTCGACGCAGCGTACGCACAGCGCTCAGGTTTGGAGGGGGTGTGTGAGGATGAAAGCGAGGAGGTTACAGAGCCCCCCCATTCGACAGAGCAGAACCCCTGCTGTTCACCCAGCCCACCACCAGACGAGCTCTGCCGATTCACAGTATTGTTGAATTTCTCTGCCTCAGTTCAAACTCCTTTATCAGGTGCACCTTTTTCCTCCACTGGTGGCAATAGTCAAAATCTGTGGCAATTTCTTCTTCTGCCGCCATTTTTTCCCTTTTTTTTTAAATCTAAAACTTGTCAGGGCTCTTTGACAGGGCCAAAGGACAAGAGGAAATTAATATTAAAAATCATAGCATCAAAATAAAGGGGCCAAGAACACTTGGATTTTCTTCCCTAACATGTGCCACGCTAAAAAAATTCCCATACAATTCCCATAATGCAACAAATAGGTTTCTTTGGTAAGCCCATCCTGCCTGACAGATGGCCACATATTTAATACTTCTACAAAGTTAGAAACTGTGGGGTAAAATTGGCAGCTGCAATCTTGCCTTGGGGATACCTTGGAGATTAATCCAGCTCTGCCTTTAACCTGAAGTAAACTATTTTATATTTACAATGTATTGTTTTAATAAATATTGCTCTGTGAATTTAAGTTTGGAGAACTACTGTATCCAACCATTAAATTCAGCTAAAAATAATAAATGTTTATACACTATAAAACAGGGTTGCCAGGTCTGTGTGACAAAACCAGCCCAAAAACCAGCCCAATACTAGAACTCAAAATGTACCCCTGTCAAACCATATACACTGCTTTTAAAGTCTAACAGCATTGCTATCATTTAAAAACACTTAAAAAGTAGGCAAATTCAGCGGGAAACCGCGGACCTGGCAACCCTGGAGCTGAGAGAGGAGGAAGATGCTGTGTGAAAAGTAAAAAGACAATTTGTAAGGTTACATCCTTTAAAAATAAGATATTTCCTGGCTTTAACTAAAAATATCTGGGGGGGGGGGGTTCAAAATAAAAGCACCACAACCTCAAGTATTTCAAGGGAAATTTTCAGCTTACTCTTCTGTTTTTCACTGAGAGAGAACATCCAACAACTACCGTGGTATTTGCTCTTTTACTCTTTATACACTGTATTTTATTGATCTTAATGTACTCAGGCTTTCTGAGCTACTGCTTCTGAATAAGAGAACATTTGTTGTAACAGAAAAGCTTTGTTATCGTAGATTTAATCTAGTAAAAGTCTACTAGTTTCTAACAACAACAACAAACTCTGCTTTCTAAGGATCCTTCCAAATAATGCTCTGGGTTTGTCATTATTTACCTTAGATCTGCTGTTTATTTTATCTCTCTGAGGATAATGACATTATTGACTCGGGGGTCCTCATCTGAAAGAGTAGGGGGGATAAGTGGGACAAAGTTAATGAGATTATGTCATTGTTTGCTTTAGCAGTCAGTAACAGCAAGTGGATGTAAAGAGGGACACAGCTGTGGTAATCTTGTTAGAGGCATCAGCACTAGTGTGTAACTTTACCTTTAAATACAACAGAAGCAGCTTTGCATGAGTAGAGGTGGTGGAAACACAGACAGGAGCCTGGAGGATGAAGAGGCATTACTCTGAGCTAATAGAAGAACTAAAAATATCTGAGCGGAGATACATTTCACATTTCCTTCTGTAATGAAAGACAGTTGTCTCAGGCTGAAAAGGTACCTCTGCTTGCTTGACAGTATCGGATGTGGTGGCATATAGCTCATATGCTGCCTCGTGCACCATCACCCACTTTGTAATAGAGTATTTTTGCAAGCTGAAGCACCAGTACAGCAACTACACACACTCCACCTTATGTATGACCTTGTCCTTGACCTCTGTGACCAGTGCTGAAGACTACTGCTTGAGCTATAATGCAGAAAAAAAGTAAAAATATAAGAGATGAAAGACTATTATTGACTTTCTGAATGCATATATCAAGGTTCACCCAGTTGCTCTTTAATACAGGTGAAAGAGACAACATATTATATTTTTATTTTGTCGTTCTGACACTAAAGCCATTTTCACACATGCACTTCTGACAATTTCCAGGAAATTTCAAGACAGTCTGTCTCTGATATTTTCCAAAGTTGCTCTTTCACACATGTCCCTCACAGCGGGAGATTTTCCCTGTCGGACAAGGGGGTCTCATGGGGGGACAGCATTACTATTGCCATCTTGTAAATTAATGTTAATTAATTGCTATTTTTAATCATCCTGTTATGTGTCTCTCTTTCGGTTTCGTAACAGTTGCATGCAACGTCATCAGCCCGCCCCCTCGTTTGCTGTGAATGTTCCTGACTATAACCTGCTGTGTTCACATCAACTCACCTTGACTTCTTGGGGACATGTTACTTGGGGGGCTGTCAGGAAAAAGTCCCCATAAAGTCAGGTTGAAAAATTTGATCTGTTTGTGTTTACACATACAGGCCACCCGGACAATGTTTTTTTCAGGAGTGCAGTGCATGTGTGAAAGGGTCTTTAGATCCAGACTGGGATTTATGGTTAAAAGGGTTCATATTCAAACTTAAAGCTAAAAAGAGGCTCTGGTTATCTGAAAACAGACTAAAATTAATAATGATTCCTCTATATGACCTACAAAAGCAAACGAAACCATCAAGAAGAAGACGACTGTTTCTATATTTTTATGCCTGTTAGCATTTCCACAGGGTCGATGTCAGACGGAGCAATTTAAAGCACGGGCACGGGAAGTGCCTTTGTTTACAATTTCCAAAGTAAAGTTCCACCATGAATGATAAATTTGAAAGATAAAAGACAGCACAATAAGAGTATTAATCACAAAAAACTACTTACACGTGTACAGGATGAGATCAGCAAAGAAAAAAGACATACCATTTTGTCCACAAGGGTCGCCAAAGTCGACACAAAATAAAAGTTACTCGCAGTAGCTTGTGTCAGTTTCAGAGCAGACATTTGGAGCTAAATGTATTAATAATACATCCAAAAACTATCACCTGTTTAAGTGCACAATTTCAGCATCACGCGGCTTCTGTTATACTTAATGTTTAGAGTACATCTCTAAGTATCCCTTTTCTTTTCTGCTCATGGGCATGAATAGTACATATAAATAACACATTTTATCACATAACACATCATAGAAAGTAACAAAGTACATAAAGACATGAGGTTCTTGTACTTAGGTATATTTATATAATGCTATACTTTATGCTTTTACTGCATTACGCATCAATGAGAAATAATATATTGTCTAACCAACTACATTTGTTTAGGAGATGTGGTTACTAGTTGCTTTTCACATTCAATACATCAAAAATAATGATCCAGTGAGATACTAACGGTGACAGTAGCCACTCTGCATTATGCTTATGTGCTTTGAGATGTGCTCTTGAATGAATGACTTTTACTTGGAATGGTGTATTTTTATGCATTAATATTACTACTTTTACTTTAGTATTTGTATTATAAGTGTTATCGTATCTAATATCTGTATGACAATAATGATTAAATAACTCAATAACATATTTTCACGCTTTAAGTACAGTTATGTTTACAGACTCTGTCTTCCTCCTGACACTCATATTTTCGACAAATCAGGACGACAGATATAACAGTCAGACGACACGCATGGACGACAGGTATAATGACGCAGTCAGAAGACACAAAAGGACGACAGGCATAATGACGCATTCAGAAGACACAAAAGGACGACAGGCATGATGAAGCAGGAAGATGACAGCCAGGACGACCGGTATAATGACGCAGTAAGATGACAGCCAGGACAACAGGTATAATGACGCAGTAAGTTGACACATCAGGACAACAGGTATAATGATGCATTAAGTTGACACATCAGGACAACAGGTATAATGACGCAGTAAGATGACAGCCAGGACGACAGGTATAATGACGCAGTAGGATGATAGCCAGGACGACAGGTATAATGACGCAGTAGGATGACACATCAGGACGACATGTATAATGACGCAGTAAGTTGACACATCAGGACAACAGGTATAATGACGCGGTTGGATGACACATCAGGATGACAGGTATAATGACGCAGTAAGATGACAGCCAGGACGACAGGTATAATGACGCAGTAGGATGATAGCCAGGACGACAGGTATAATGACGCAGTAGGATGACACATCAGGACGACATGTATAATGACGCAGTAAGTTGACACATCAGGACAACAGGTATAATGACGCGGTTGGATGACACATCAGGATGACAGGTATAATGACGCAGTAGGATAACACATCAGGACAACAGGTATGATGACGCAGTAAGACGACACATCAGGACAACAGGTATAATGATGCAGTAAGATGACAGCCAGGACGACAGGTATAATGACGCAGTAAGATGACAGCCAGGACGACAGGTATAATGACGCAGTAGGATGACACATCAGGACAACAGGTATAATGAGGCAGGAAGATGACAGCCAGGACGACCGGTATAATGACGAAGTAGGATGACACATCAGGACAACAGGTATGATGACGCAGTAAGACGACACATCAGGACAACAGGTATAATGATGCAGTAAGATAACAGCCAGGAAGACAGGTATAATGACGCAGTAAGATGACAGCCAGGACGACAGATATAGTGACGCAGTAGGATGACACATCAGGACAACAGGTATAATGATGCAGTAAGATGACAGCCAGGACGACAGGTATAATGACGCAGTAGGATGACAGCCAGGATGACAGATATAGTGACGCAGTAGGATGACACATCAGGACAACAGGTATAATGACGCAGTAAGATGACAGCCAGGACGACAGGTATAATGACGCAGTAGGATGATAGCCAGGACGACAGGTATAATGACGCAGTAGGATGACACATCAGGACGACATGTATAATGACGCAGTAAGTTGACACATCAGGACAACAGGTATAATGACGCGGTTGGATGACACATCAGGATGACAGGTATAATGACGCAGTAGGATGACACATCAGGACAACAGGTATAATGAGGCAGTAGGATGACACATCAGGACAACAGGTATAATGACGCAGTAAGTTGACAGCCAGGACGACAGATATAATGACGCAGTAGGATGACATCAGGACAACAGGTATAATGACGCAGTAAGATGATAGCCAGGACGACAGGTATAATGACGCAGTAGGATAACACATCAGGATGACAGGTATAATGACGCAGTAGGATAACACATCAGGACAACAGGTATGATGACGCAGTAAGACGACACATCAGGACAACAGGTATAATGATGCAGTAAGATGACAGCCAGGACGACAGGTATAATGACGCAGTAAGATGACAGCCAGGACGACAGGTATAATGACGCAGTAGGATGACACATCAGGACAACAGGTATAATGAGGCAGTAGGATGACACATCAGGACAACAGGTATAATGACGCAGTAAGTTGACAGCCAGGACGACAGATATAATGACGCAGTAGGATGACAGCCAGGACGACAGGTATAATGACGCAGTAAGATGACAGCCAGGACGACTGGTATAATGACGCAGTAGGATGATAGCCAGGACGACAGGTATAATGACGCAGTAGGATGACACATCAGGACGACATGTATAATGACGCAGTAAGTTGACACATCAGGACAACAGGTATAATGACGCGGTTGGATGACACATCAGGATGACAGGTATAATGACGCAGTAGGATGACACATCAGGACAACAGGTATAATGAGGCAGTAGGATGACACATCAGGACAACAGGTATAATGACGCAGTAAGTTGACAGCCAGGACGACAGATATAATGACGCAGTAGGATGACATCAGGACAACAGGTATAATGATGCAGTAAGATGACAGCCAGGACGACAGGTATAATGACGCAGTAAGATGACAGCCAGGACGACAGGTATAATGACGCAGTAGGATGACACATCAGGACAACAGGTATAATGAGGCAGTAGGATGACACATCAGGACAACAGGTATAATGACGCAGTAAGTTGACAGCCAGGACGACAGATATAATGACGCAGTAGGATGACAGCCAGGACGACAGGTATAATGACGCAGTAAGATGACAGCCAGGACGACTGGTATAATGACGCAGTAGGATGACACATCAGGACGACAGGTATAATGACGCAGTAAGTTGACACATCAGGACTACAGGTATATTGACGTAGTAAAATGACAGCCAGGACGACAGGTATAATGACGCAGTAGGATGACACATCAGGACAACAGGTATAATGATGCAGTAAGATGACACATCAGGATGACATGTATAATGATGCAGTAGGATAACACATCAGGACAACAGGTATAATGACGCAGTAAGATGACAGCCAGGACGACAGGCATAATGACGCAGTAGGATAACACATCAGGACAACAGGTATAATGACACAGTAGGATAACACATCAGGACGACAGGTATAATGACACAGTAGGATAACACATCAGGACAACAGGTATAATAACGCAGTAAGATGACAGCCAGGACGACAGGTATAATGACGCAGTAGGATGACAGCCAGGACGACAGATATAGTGAGGCAGTAGGATGACACATCAGGACAACAGGTATAATGACGCAGTATGTTGACACATCAGGACAACAGGTATAAAGACGCAGTAAGATGACAGCCAGGACGACAGGTATAATGACACAGTAAGATGACAGCCAGGATGACAGGTATAATGACGCAGTAGGATGACACATCAGTAAGACAGGTATAATGACGCAGTAAGATGACAGCCAGGACGACAGGTATAATGACGCAGTAAGATGACAGCCAGGACGACAGGTATAATGACGCAGTAAGATGACAGCCAGGACGACAGGTATAATGACGCAGTAGGATGACACATCAGGACGACAGGTATAATGACGCAGTAAGTTGACACATCAGGACAACAGGTATAATGACGCAGTAAGATGACAGCCAGGACGACAGGTATAATGATGCAGTAGGATGACACATCAGGACAACAGGTATAATGACGCAGTAGGATGACACATCAGGACGACATGTATAATGACGCAGTAAGATGACAGCCAGGACGACAGGTATAATGACGCAGTTGGATGACACATCAGGACAACAGGTATAATGACGCAGTAAGATGACAGCCAGGACGACAGATATAGTGACGCAGTAGGATGACACATCAGGACAACAGGTATAATGACGCAGTAAGATGACAGCCTGGACGACAGGTATAATGACGCAGTAGGATAACACATCAGGACAACAGGTATAATGACGCAGTAAGATGACAGCCAGGACGACAGGTATAATGACGCAGTAGGATGATAGCCAGGACGACAGGTATAATGAAGCAGTAGGATGACACATCAGGACGACATGTATAATGACGCAGTAAGTTGACACATCAGGACAACAGGTATAATGACGCGGTTGGATGACACATCAGGACGACAGATATAATGACGCGGTTGGATGACACATCAGGACGACAGATATAGTGACGCAGTAGGATGACACATCAGGACAACAGGTATAATGACGCAGTAAGATGACAGCCAGGACGACAGATATAGAGACGCAGTAGGATGACACATCAGGACAACAGGTATAATGACGCAGTACGATGACACATCAGGACGACAGGTATAATGACGCAGTAAGATGACAGCCTGGACGACAGGTATAATGACGCAGTAGGATGACACATCAGGACAACAGGTATAATGACGCAGTAGGATGACAGCCAGGACGACAGATATAGTGACGCAGTAGGATGACAGTCAGGACGACAGGTATAATGACGCAGTAAGATGACAGCCAGGACGACAGGTATAATGACGCAGTAAGTTGACACATCAGGACAACAGGTATAATGACGCAGTAAGATGACAGCCAGGACGACAGGTATAATGACGCAGTAGGATGACACATCAGGACAACAGGTATAATGACGCAGTAAGATGACAGCCAGGACGACAGGTATAATGACGCAGTAGAATGACAGCCAGGACGACAAATATAGTGAATCAGTATGATGACACATCAGGACAACAGGTATAATGACGCAGTAAGTTGACACATCAGGACAAAAGGTATAAAGACGCAGTAAGATGACAGCCAGGACGACAGGTATAATGACACAGTAAGATGACAGCCAGGATGACAGGTATAATGACGCAGTAGGATGACACATCAGTAAGACAGGTATAATGACGCAGTAGGATAACACATCAAGACTACAGGTATAATGACGCAGTAAGATGACAGCCTGGACAACAGATATAATGACGCAGTAGGATGACACATCAGGACGACAGGTATAACGACGCAGTAAGTTGACACATCAGGACTACAGGTATAATGACGCAGTAAGATGACAGCCAGGACGACAGGTATAATGACGCAATAAGATGACAGCCAGGACGACACGTATAATGACGCAGTAAGATGACAGCCAGGATGACAGGTATAATGACGCAGTAGGATGACACATCAGGACGACAGGGAGAACGACGCAATAAGATGAAAGCCAGGACGACAGATATAGTGACGCAGTAGGATGACACATCAGGACAACAGGTATAATGACGCAGTAAGATGACAGCCAGGACGACAGGTATAATGACGCAGTAGGATAACACATCAGGACAACAGGTATAATGACGCAGTAAGATGACAGCCAGGACGACAGGTATAATGACGCAGTAAGTTGACACATCAGGACAACAGGTATAATGACGCAATAGGATAACACATCAGGATGACAGGTATAATGACGCAGTAGGATAACACATCAGGATAACAGGTATAATGACGCAGTAAGTTGACAACCTGGACAACAGATATAATGACGCAGTAGGATGACACATCAGGACGACAGGTATAACGACGCAGTAAGTTGACACATCAGGACTACAGGTATAATGACGCAGTAAGATGACAGCCAGGACGACAGGTATAATGACGCAGTAAGATGACAGCCAGGACGACAGGTATAATGACGCAGTAGGATAACACATCAGGATGACAGGTATAATGACGCAGTAGGATAACACATCAGGACAACAGGTATAATGACGCAGTAAGATGACAGCCAGGAAGACAGGTATAATGACGCAATAAGATGACAGCCAGGACGACAGATATAGTTACGCAGTAAGATGACAGCCAGGATGACAGGTATAATGACGCAGTAAGATGACAGCCAGGACGACAGATATAGTGACGCAGTAGGATGACACATCAGGACAACAGGTATAATGACGCAGTAAGATGACACATCAGGACGACAGGTATAATGACGCAGTAAGATGACAGCCTGGACGACAGATATAGTGACGCAGTAGGATGACACATCAGGACAACAGGTATAATGACGCAGTAAGTTGACACATCAGGACAACAGGTATAATGACGCGGTAGGATGACACATCAGGACGACATGTATAATGACGCAGTAAGTTGACACATCAGGACTACAGGTATAATGACGCAGTAGGTTGACACATCTGGACAACAGGTATAATGACGCAGTAGGATAACACATCAGGACAACAGGTATAATGACGCAGTAGGATAACACATCAGGACAACAGGTATAATAACGCAGTAAGATGACAGCCAGGACGACAGGTATAATGATGCAGTAGGATGACAGCCAGGACGACAGGTATAATGACGCAGTAGGATGACAGCCAGGACGACAGATATAGTGACGCAGTAAGATGACAGCCAGGACGACAGGTATAATGACGCAGTAGGATAACACATCAGGATGACAGGTATAATGACACAGTAAGATGACAGCCAGGACAACAGGTATAATGACGCAGTAAGTTGACACATCAGGACAACAGGTATAATGACGCGGTAGGATGACACATCAGGACGACAGATATAGTGACGTAGTAGGATGACACATCAGGACAACAGGTATAATGACACAGTAAGATGACAGCCAGGACGACAATTATAATGACGCGGTAGGATGACACATCAGGACGACAGGTATAATGACGCAGTAAGTTGACACATCAGGACAACAGGTATAATGACGCAGTAAGATGACAGCCTGGACGACAGGTATAATGACGCAGTAGGATGACACATCAGGACAACAGGTATGATGACGCAGTAAGACGACACATCAGGACAACAGGTATAATGACGCAGTAGGATGACAGCCAGGACGATAGGTATAATGACGCAGTAAGATGACAGCCAGGACGACAGGTATAATGACGCAGTAAGATGACAGCCAGGACGACAGGTATAATGACGCAGTAAGATGACAGCCAGGACGACAGGTATAATAATGCAGTAGGATGACACATCAGGACGACATGTATAATGACGCAGTAGGTTGACACATCTGGACAACAGGTATAATGACGCAGTAGGATAACACATCAGGACAACAGGTATAATGACGCAGTAGGATAACACATCAGGACAACAGGTATAATAACGCAGTAAGATGACAGCCAGGACGACAGGTATAATGATGCAGTAGGATGACAGCCAGGACGACAGGTATAATGACGCAGTAGGATGACAGCCAGGACGACAGATATAGTGACGCAGTAAGATGACAGCCAGGACGACAGGTATAATGACGCAGTAGGATAACAAATCAGGACGACAGATATAGTGACGCAGTAGGATGACACATCAGGACAACAGGTATAATGACACAGTAAGATGACAGCCAGGACGACAGGTATAATGACGCGGTAGGATGACACATCAGGACGACAGGTATAATGACGCAGTAGGATGACACATCAGGACGACAGATATAGTGACACAGTAAGTTGACACATCAGGACAACAGGTATAATGACGCAGTAAGATGACAGCCAGGACGACAGGTATAATGACGCAGTAGGATGACACATCAGGACAACAGGTATAATGACGCAGTAGGATGACACATCAGGACGACATGTATAATGACGGAGTAAGATGACAGCCAGGACGACAGGTATAATGACGCAGTTGGATGACACATCAGGACAACAGGTATAATGATGCATTAAGTTGACACATCAGGACAACAGGTATAATGACGCAGTAAGATGACAGCCAGGACGACAGGTATAATGACGCAGTAGGATGATAGCCAGGACGACAGGTATAATGACGCAGTAGGATGACACATCAGGACGACATGTATAATGACGCAGTAAGTTGACACATCAGGACAACAGGTATAATGACGCGGTTGGATGACACATCAGGACGACAGATATAATGACGCGGTTGGATGACACATCAGGACGACAGATATAGTGACGCAGTAGGATGACACATCAGGACAACAGGTATAATGACGCAGTAAGATGACAGCCAGGACGACAGATATAGTGACGCAGTAGGATGACACATCAGGACAACAGGTATAATGACGCAGTAAGATGACAGCCAGGACGACAGGTATAATGACGCAGTAGGATGACACATCAGGACAACAGGTATAATGACGCAGTAAGATGACAGCCAGGACGACAGGTATAATGACGCAGTAGAATGACAGCCAGGACGACAAATATAGTGAATCAGTATGATGACACATAAGGACAACAGGTATAATGACGCAGTAAGTTGACACATCAGGACAAAAGGTATAAAGACGCAGTAAGATGACAGCCAGGACGACAGGTATAATGACGCAGTAGGATAACACATCAGGATGACAGGTATAATGACGCAGTAGGATAACACATCAGGACAACAGGTATAATGACGCAGTAAGATGACAGCCAGGAAGACAGGTATAATGACGCAATAAGATGACAGCCAGGACGACAGATATAGTTACGCAGTAAGATGACAGCCAGGATGACAGGTATAATGACGCAGTAAGATGACAGCCAGGACGACAGATATAGTGACGCAGTAGGATGACACATCAGGACAACAGGTATAATGACGCAGTAAGATGACACATCAGGACGACAGGTATAATGACGCAGTAAGATGACAGCCTGGACGACAGATATAGTGACGCAGTAGGATGACACATCAGGACAACAGGTATAATGACGCAGTAAGTTGACACATCAGGACAACAGGTATAATGACGCGGTAGGATGACACATCAGGACGACATGTATAATGACGCAGTAAGTTGACACATCAGGACTACAGGTATAATGACGCAGTAGGTTGACACATCTGGACAACAGGTATAATGACGCAGTAGGATAACACATCAGGACAACAGGTATAATGACGCAGTAGGATAACACATCAGGACAACAGGTATAATAACGCAGTAAGATGACAGCCAGGACGACAGGTATAATGATGCAGTAGGATGACAGCCAGGACGACAGGTATAATGACGCAGTAGGATGACAGCCAGGACGACAGATATAGTGACGCAGTAAGATGACAGCCAGGACGACAGGTATAATGACGCAGTAGGATAACACATCAGGATGACAGGTATAATGACACAGTAAGATGACAGCCAGGACAACAGGTATAATGACGCAGTAAGTTGACACATCAGGACAACAGGTATAATGACGCGGTAGGATGACACATCAGGACGACAGATATAGTGAAGCAGTAGGATGACACATCAGGACAACAGGTATAATGACACAGTAAGATGACAGCCAGGACGACAATTATAATGACGCGGTAGGATGACACATCAGGACGACAGGTATAATGACGCAGAAAGTTGACACATCAGGACAACAGGTATAATGACACAGTAAGATGACAGCCAGGACGACAATTATAATGACGCGGTAGGATGACACATCAGGACGACAGGTATAATGACGCAGAAAGTTGACACATCAGGACAACAGGTATAATGACGCAGTAAGATGACACATCAGGACAACAGGTATAATGACGCGGTAGGATGACACATCAGGACGACATGTATAATGACGCAGTAAGTTGACACATCAGGACTACAGGTATAATGACGCAGTAGGTTGACACATCTGGACAACAGGTATAATGACGCAGTAGGATAACACATCAGGACAACAGGTATAATGACGCAGTAGGATAACACATCAGGACAACAGGTATAATAACGCAGTAAGATGACAGCCAGGACGACAGGTATAATGATGCAGTAGGATGACAGCCAGGACGACAGGTATAATGACGCAGTAGGATGACAGCCAGGACGACAGATATAGTGACGCAGTAAGATGACAGCCAGGACGACAGGTATAATGACGCAGTAGGATAACACATCAGGATGACAGGTATAATGACACAGTAAGATGACAGCCAGGACAACAGGTATAATGACGCAGTAAGTTGACACATCAGGACAACAGGTATAATGACGCGGTAGGATGACACATCAGGACGACAGATATAGTGACATAGTAGGATGACACATCAGGACAACAGGTATAATGACACAGTAAGATGACAGCCAGGACGACAATTATAATGACGCGGTAGGATGACACATCAGGACGAAAGGTATAATGACGCAGAAAGTTGACACATCAGGACAACAGGTATAATGACGCAGTAAGATGACAGCCTGGACGACAGGTATAATGACGCAGTAGGATGACACATCAGGACAACAGGTATGATGACGCAGTAAGACGACACATCAGGACAACAGGTATAATGACGCAGTAGGATGACAGCCAGGACGATAGGTATAATGACGCAGTAAGATGACAGCCAGGACGACAGGTATAATGACGCAGTAAGATGACAGCCAGGACGACAGGTATAATGACGCAGTAAGATGACAGCCAGGACGACAGGTATAATAATGCAGTAGGATGACACATCAGGACGACATGTATAATGACGCAGTAGGTTGACACATCTGGACAACAGGTATAATGACGCAGTAGGATAACACATCAGGACAACAGGTATAATGACGCAGTAGGATAACACATCAGGACAACAGGTATAATAACGCAGTAAGATGACAGCCAGGACGACAGGTATAATGATGCAGTAGGATGACAGCCAGGACGACAGGTATAATGACGCGGTAGGTTGACACATCTGGACAACAGGTATAATGACGCAGTAGGATAACACATCAGGACAACAGGTATAATGACGCAGTAGGATAACAAATCAGGACGACAGATATAGTGACGCAGTAGGATGACACAACAGGACAACAGGTATAATGACACAGTAAGATGACAGCCAGGACGACAGGTATAATGACGCGGTAGGATGACACATCAGGACGACAGGTATAATGACGCAGTAGGATGACATATCAGGACAACAGGTATAATGACACAGTAGGATGACAGCCAGGACGACAGGTATAATGACGCAGTAAGATGACAGCCAGGACGACAGGTATAATGACGCAGTAGGATAACACATCAGGACAACAGGTATAATGACGCAGTAAGTTGACACATCAGGACAAAAGGTATAAAGACGCAGTATGATGACAGCCAGGACGACAGGTATAATGACACAGTAAGATGACAGCCAGGATGACAGGTATAATGACGCAGTAGGATGACACATCAGTAAGACAGGTATAATGACGCAGTAAGTTGACACATCAGGACTACAGGTATAATGACGCAGTAAGATGACAGCCTGGACAACAGATATAATGACGCAGTAGGATGACACATCAGGACGACAGGTATAACGACGCAGTAAGATGACAGCCTGGACAACAGATATAATGACGCAGTAGGATGACACATCAGGACGACAGGTATAACGACGCAGTAAGTTGACACATCAGGACTACAGGTATAATGACGCAGTAAGATGACAGCCAGGACGACAGGTATAATGACGCAGTAAGATGACAGCCAGGACGACAGGTATAATGACGCAGTAGGATGACATATCAGGACAACAGGTATAATGACACAGTAGGATGACAGCCAGGACGACAGGTATAATGACGCAGTAAGATGACAGCCAGGACGACAGGTATAATGACGCAGTAGGATAACACATCAGGACAACAGGTATAATGACACAGTAAGTTGACACATCAGGACAAAAGGTATAAAGACGCAGTATGATGACAGCCAGGACGACAGGTATAATGACACAGTAAGATGACAGCCAGGATGACAGGTATAATGATGCAGTAGGATGACACATCAGTAAGACAGGTATAATGACGCAGTAAGTTGACACATCAGGACTACAGGTATAATGACGCAGTAAGATGACAGCCTGGACAACAGATATAATGACGCAGTAGGATGACACATCAGGACGACAGGTATAACGACGCAGTAAGTTGACACATCAGGACTACAGGTATAATGACGCAGTAAGATGACAGCCAGGACGACAGGTATAATGACGCAGTAGGATAACACATCAGGACAACAGGTATAATGACGCAGTAGGATGACAGCCAGGACGACAGATATAGTGACGCAGTAGGATGACAGTCAGGACGACAGGGAGAACGACGCAATAAGATAACAGCCAGGACGACAGGTATAATGACGCAGTAGGATAACACATCAGGATGACAGGTATAATGACGCAGTAGGATGACACATCAGGACAACAGGTATAATGACACAGTAAGATGACAGCCAGGACGACAGGTATAATGACGCAGTAGGATAACACATCAGGATGACAGGTATAATGACGCAGTAGGATGACACATCAGGACGACAGGGAGAACGACGCAATAAGATGACAGCCAGGACGACAGATATAATGACGCAGTAGGATAACACATCAGGATGACAGGTATAATGACGCAGTAGGATGACACATCAGGACAACAGGTATAATGACGCAGTAAGATGACAGCCAGGACGACAGGTATAATGACGCAGTAGGATGACAGCCAGGACGACAGATATAGTGACGCAGTAGGATGACACATCAGGACAACAGGTATAATGACGCAGTAAGATGACAGCCAGGACGACAGGTATAATGACACAATAAGTTGACACATCAGGACAACAGGTATAATGACGCAGTAAGGTGACACAGCACAACAGGTATAATGACGCAGTAAGTTGACACATCAGGACAACAGGTATAATGACGCAGTAGGATGACACATCAGGACGACAGGTATAACGACGCAGTAAGTTGACACATCAGGACTACAGGTATAATGACGTAGTAAGATGACAGCCAGGACGACAGGTATAATGATGCAGTAGGATGACAGCCAGGACGACAGGTATAATGAAGCAGTAGGATGACAGCCAGGACGACAGATATAGTGACGCAGTAAGATGACAGCCAGGACGACAGGTATAATGACGCAGTAGGATAACAAATCAGGACGACAGATATAGTGACGCAGTAGGATGACACATCAGGACAACAGGTATAATGACACAGTAAGATGACAGCCAGGACGACAGGTATAATGACGCGGTAGGATGACACATCAGGACGACAGGTATAATGACGCAGTAGGATGACATATCAGGACAACAGGTATAATGACACAGTAGGATGACAGCCAGGACGACAGGTATAATGACGCAGTAAGATGACAGCCAGGACGACAGGTATAATGACGCAGTAGGATAACACATCAGGACAACAGGTATAATGACGCAGTAAGTTGACACATCAGGACAAAAGGTATAAAGACGCAGTATGATGACAGCCAGGACGACAGGTATAATGACACAGTAAGATGACAGCCAGGATGACAGGTATAATGACGCAGTAGGATGACACATCAGTAAGACAGGTATAATGACGCAGTAAGTTGACACATCAGGACTACAGGTATAATGACGCAGTAAGATGACAGCCTGGACAACAGATATAATGACGCAGTAGGATGACACATCAGGACGACAGGTATAACGACGCAGTAAGATGACAGCCTGGACAACAGATATAATGACGCAGTAGGATGACACATCAGGACGACAGGTATAACGACGCAGTAAGTTGACACATCAGGACTACAGGTATAATGACGCAGTAAGATGACAGCCAGGACGACAGGTATAATGACGCAGTAAGATGACAGCCAGGACGACAGGTATAATGACGCAGTAGGATGACATATCAGGACAACAGGTATAATGACACAGTAGAATGACAACCAGGACGACAGGTATAATGACGCAGTAAGATGACAGCCAGGACGACAGGTATAATGACGCAGTAGGATAACACATCAGGACAACAGGTATAATGACGCAGTAAGTTGACACATCAGGACAAAAGGTATAAAGACGCAGTATGATGACAGCCAGGACGACAGGTATAATGACACAGTAAGATGACAGCCAGGATGACAGGTATAATGACGCAGTAGGATGACACATCAGTAAGACAGGTATAATGACGCAGTAAGTTGACACATCAGGACTACAGGTATAATGACGCAGTAAGATGACAGCCTGGACAACAGATATAATGACGCAGTAGGATGACACATCAGGACGACAGGTATAACGACGCAGTAAGATGACAGCCTGGACAACAGATATAATGACGCAGTAGGATGACACATCAGGACGACAGGTATAACGACGCAGTAAGTTGACACATCAGGACTACAGGTATAATGACGCAGTAAGATGACAGCCAGGACGACAGGTATAATGACGCAGTAAGATGACAGCCAGGACGACAGGTATAATGACGCAGTAGGATGACATATCAGGACAACAGGTATAATGACACAGTAGGATGACAGCCAGGACGACAGGTATAATGACGCAGTAAGATGACAGCCAGGACGACAGGTATAATGACGCAGTAGGATAACACATCAGGACAACAGGTATAATGACGCAGTAAGTTGACACATCAGGACAAAAGGTATAAAGACGCAGTATGATGACAGCCAGGACGACAGGTATAATGACACAGTAAGATGACAGCCAGGATGACAGGTATAATGATGCAGTAGGATGACACATCAGTAAGACAGGTATAATGACGCAGTAAGTTGACACATCAGGACTACAGGTATAATGACGCAGTAAGATGACAGCCTGGACAACAGATATAATGACGCAGTAGGATGACACATCAGGACGACAGGTATAACGACGCAGTAAGTTGACACATCAGGACTACAGGTATAATGACGCAGTAAGATGACAGCCAGGACGACAGGTATAATGACGCAGTAGGATAACACATCAGGACAACAGGTATAATGACGCAGTAGGATGACAGCCAGGACGACAGATATAGTGACGCAGTAGGATGACAGTCAGGACGACAGGGAGAACGACGCAATAAGATAACAGCCAGGACGACAGGTATAATGACGCAGTAGGATAACACATCAGGATGACAGGTATAATGACGCAGTAGGATGACACATCAGGACAACAGGTATAATGACACAGTAAGATGACAGCCAGGACGACAGGTATAATGACGCAGTAGGATAACACATCAGGATGACAGGTATAATGACGCAGTAGGATGACACATCAGGACGACAGGGAGAACGACGCAATAAGATGACAGCCAGGACGACAGATATAATGACGCAGTAGGATAACACATCAGGATGACAGGTATAATGACGCAGTAGGATGACACATCAGGACAACAGGTATAATGACGCAGTAAGATGACAGCCAGGACGACAGGTATAATGACGCAGTAGGATGACAGCCAGGACGACAGATATAGTGACGCAGTAGGATGACACATCAGGACAACAGGTATAATGACGCAGTAAGATGACAGCCAGGACGACAGGTATAATGACACAATAAGTTGACACATCAGGACAACAGGTATAATGACGCAGTAAGGTGACACAGCACAACAGGTATAATGACGCAGTAAGTTGACACATCAGGACAACAGGTATAATGACGCAGTAGGATGACACATCAGGACGACAGGTATAACGACGCAGTAAGTTGACACATCAGGACTACAGGTATAATGACGTAGTAAGATGACAGCCAGGACGTGAGGTATAATGATGCAGTAGGATGACAGCCAGGACGACAGGTATAATGAAGCAGTAGGATGACAGCCAGGACGACAGATATAGTGACGCAGTAAGATGACAGCCAGGACGACAGGTATAATGACGCAGTAGGATAACAAATCAGGACGACAGATATAGTGACGCAGTAGGATGACACATCAGGACAACAGGTATAATGACACAGTAAGATGACAGCCAGGACGACAGGTATAATGACGCGGTAGGATGACACATCAGGACGACAGGTATAATGACGCAGTAGGATGACATATCAGGACAACAGGTATAATGACACAGTAGGATGACAGCCAGGACGACAGGTATAATGACGCAGTAAGATGACAGCCAGGACGACAGGTATAATGACGCAGTAGGATAACACATCAGGACAACAGGTATAATGACGCAGTAAGTTGACACATCAGGACAAAAGGTATAAAGACGCAGTATGATGACAGCCAGGACGACAGGTATAATGACACAGTAAGATGACAGCCAGGATGACAGGTATAATGACGCAGTAGGATGACACATCAGTAAGACAGGTATAATGACGCAGTAAGTTGACACATCAGGACTACAGGTATAATGACGCAGTAAGATGACAGCCTGGACAACAGATATAATGACGCAGTAGGATGACACATCAGGACGACAGGTATAACGACGCAGTAAGATGACAGCCTGGACAACAGATATAATGACGCAGTAGGATGACACATCAGGACGACAGGTATAACGACGCAGTAAGTTGACACATCAGGACTACAGGTATAATGACGCAGTAAGATGACAGCCAGGACGACAGGTATAATGACGCAGTAAGATGACAGCCAGGACGACAGGTATAATGACGCAGTAGGATGACATATCAGGACAACAGGTATAATGACACAGTAGAATGACAACCAGGACGACAGGTATAATGACGCAGTAAGATGACAGCCAGGACGACAGGTATAATGACGCAGTAGGATAACACATCAGGACAACAGGTATAATGACGCAGTAAGTTGACACATCAGGACAAAAGGTATAAAGACGCAGTATGATGACAGCCAGGACGACAGGTATAATGACACAGTAAGATGACAGCCAGGATGACAGGTATAATGACGCAGTAGGATGACACATCAGTAAGACAGGTATAATGACGCAGTAAGTTGACACATCAGGACTACAGGTATAATGACGCAGTAAGATGACAGCCTGGACAACAGATATAATGACGCAGTAGGATGACACATCAGGACGACAGGTATAACGACGCAGTAAGATGACAGCCTGGACAACAGATATAATGACGCAGTAGGATGACACATCAGGACGACAGGTATAACGACGCAGTAAGTTGACACATCAGGACTACAGGTATAATGACGCAGTAAGATGACAGCCAGGACGACAGGTATAATGACGCAGTAAGATGACAGCCAGGACGACAGGTATAATGACGCAGTAGGATGACATATCAGGACAACAGGTATAATGACACAGTAGAATGACAACCAGGATGACAGGTATAATGACGCAGTAAGATGACAGCCAGGACGACAGGTATAATGACGCAGTAGGATAACACATCAGGACAACAGGTATAATGACGCAGTAAGTTGACACATCAGGACAAAAGGTATAAAGACGCAGTATGATGACAGCCAGGACGACAGGTATAATGACACAGTAAGATGACAGCCAGGATGACAGGTATAATGACGCAGTAGGATGACACATCAGTAAGACAGGTATAATGACGCAGTAAGTTGACATATCAGGACTACAGGTATAATGACGCAGTAAGATGACAGCCTGGACAACAGATATAATGACGCAGTAGGATGACACATCAGGACGACAGGTATAACGACGCAGTAAGTTGACACATCAGGACTACAGGTATAATGACGCAGTAAGATGACAGCCAGGACGAAGGGTATAATGACGCAGTAGGATAACACATCAGGACAACAGGTATAATGACGCAGTAGGATGACAGCCAGGACGACAGATATAGTGACGCAGTAGGATGATAGTCAGGACGACAGGGAGAACGACGCAATAAGATGACAGCCAGGACGACAGGTATAATGACGCAGTAGGATAACACATCAGGATGACAGGTATAATGACGCAGTAGGATGACACATCAGGACAACAGGTATAATGACACAGTAAGATGACAGCCAGGACGACAGGTATAATGACGCAGTAGGATAACACATCAGGATGACAGGTATAATGACGCAGTAGGATGACACATCAGGACGACAGGGAGAACGACGCAATAAGATGACAGCCAGGACGACAGATATAATGACGCAGTAGGATAACACATCAGGATGACAGGTATAATGATGCAGTAGGATGACACATCAGGACAACAGGTATAATGACGCAGTAAAATGACAGCCAGGACGACAGGTATAATGACGCAGTAGGATGACAGCCAGGACGACAGATATAGTGACGCAGTAGGATGACACATCAGGTCAACAGGTATAATGACGCAGTAAGATGACAGCCAGGACGACAGGTATAATGACACAATAAGTTGACACATCAGGACAACAGGTATAATGACGCAGTAAGGTGACACAGCACAACAGGTATAATGACGCAGTAAGTTGACACATCAGGACAACAGGTATAATGACGCAGTAGGATAACACAACAGGACAACAGGTATAATGACGCAGTAGGATGACAGCCAGGATGACAGGTATAATGACGCAGTAAGATGACAGCGTTGGACGACAGGTATAATGACGCAGTAAGATGACAGCCAGGACGACAGGTATAATGACGCAGTAGGATAACACAACAGGACAACAGGTATAATGACGCAGTAGGATGACAGCCAGGACGACAGATATAGTGACGCAGTAGGATGACAGTCAGGACGACAGGTATAATGACGCAGTAAGATGACAGCCAGGACGACAGGTATAATGACGCAGTAAGTTGACACATCAGGACAACAGGTATAATGACGCAGTAAGATGACAGCCAGGACGACAGGTATAATGACGCAGTAGGATGACACATCAGGACAACAGGTATAATGACGCAGTAAGATGACAGCCAGGACGACAGGTATAATGACGCAGTAGGATGACAGCCAGGACGACAGATATAGTGACGCAGTATGATGACACATCAGGACAACAGGTATAATGACGCAGTAAGTTGACACATCAGGACAACAGGTATAAAGACGCAGTAAGATGACAGCCAGGACGAGAGGTATAATGACACAGTAAGATGACAGCCAGGATGACAGGTATAATGACGCAGTAGGATGACACATCAGTTAGACAGGTATAATGACGCAGTAAGTTGACACATCAGGACTACAGGTATAATGACGCAGTAAGATGACAGCCAGGACGACAGGTATAATGACGCAGTAAGATGACAGCCTGGACGACAGGTATAATGACGCAGTAGGATAACACATCAGGATGACTGGTATAATGACGCAGTAGGATAACACATCAGGACAACAGGTATAATGACGCAGTAAGATGACAGCCAGGAAGACAGGTATAATGACGCAATAAGATGACAGCCAGGACGACACGTATAATGACGCAGTAAGATGACAGCCAGGATGACAGGTATAATGACGCAGTAGGATGACACATCAGGACGACAGGTAGAACGACGCAATAAGATGACAGCCAGGACGACAGGTATAATGATGCAGTAGGATGACACATCAGGACGACATGTATAATGATGCAGTAAGTTGAGACATCAGGACTACAGGTATAATGACGCAGTAGGTTGACACATCTGGACAACAGGTATAATGACGCAGTAGGATAACACATCAGGACGACAGGCATAATGACGCAGTAGGATAACACATCAGGACAACAGGTATAATAACGCAGTAAGATGACAGCCAGGACGACAGGTATAATGATGCAGTAGGATGACAGCCAGGACGACAGGTAGAACGACGCAGTAAGATGACAGCCAGGACGACAGATATAGTGACGCAGTAGGATAACACAACAGGACAACAGGTATAATGACGCAGTAGGATGACAGCCAGGACGACAGGTATAATGACGCAGTAAGATGACAGCGTTGGACGACAGGTATAATGACGCAGTAAGATGACAGCCAGGACGACAGGTATAATGACGCAGTAGGATAACACATCAGGACAACAGGTATAATGACGCAGTAGGATGACAGCCTGGACAACAGATATAATGACGCAGTAGGATGACACATCAGGACGACAGGTATAATGACGCAGAAAGATGACAGCCAGGACGACAGGTATAATGACGCAGTAAGTTGACACATCAGGACAACAGGTATAATGACGCAGTAAGATGACAGCCAGGACGACAGGTATAATGACGCAGTAGGATGACACATCAGGACAACAGGTATAATGACGCAGTAAGATGACAGCCAGGACGACAGGTATAATGACGCAGTAGGATGACAGCCAGGACGACAGATATAGTGACGCAGTAAGATGATAGCCAGGACGACAGGTATAATGACGCAGTTGGATGACACATCAGGACGACATCTATAATGACGCAGTAAGTTGACACATCAGGACAACAGGTATAATGACGCGGTTGGATGACACATCAGGACGACAGATATAATGACGCGGTTGGATGACACATCAGGACGACAGGTATAATGACGCAGTAAGATGACAGCCTGGACGACAGGTATAATGACGCAGTAGGATAACACATCAGGACAACAGGTATAATGACGCAGTAGGATGACAGTCAGGACGACAGGTATAATGACGCAGTAGGATGACAGCCAGGACGACAGGTATAATGACGCAGTAGGATAACACATCAGGACAACAGGTATAATGACGCAGTAAGTTGACACATCAGGACAAAAGGTATAAAGACGCAGTATGATGACAGCCAGGACGACAGGTATAATGACACAGTAAGATGACAGCCAGGATGACAGGTATAATGACGCAGTAGGATGACACATCAGTAAGACAGGTATAATGACGCAGTAAGTTGACATATCAGGACTACAGGTATAATGACGCAGTAAGATGACAGCCTGGACAACAGATATAATGACGCAGTAGGATGACACATCAGGACGACAGGTATAACGACGCAGTAAGTTGACACATCAGGACTACAGGTATAATGACGCAGTAAGATGACAGCCAGGACGAAGGGTATAATGACGCAGTAGGATAACACATCAGGACAACAGGTATAATGACGCAGTAGGATGACAGCCAGGACGACAGATATAGTGACGCAGTAGGATGATAGTCAGGACGACAGGGAGAACGACGCAATAAGATGACAGCCAGGACGACAGGTATAATGACGCAGTAGGATAACACATCAGGATGACAGGTATAATGACGCAGTAGGATGACACATCAGGACAACAGGTATAATGACACAGTAAGATGACAGCCAGGACGACAGGTATAATGACGCAGTAGGATAACACATCAGGATGACAGGTATAATGACGCAGTAGGATGACACATCAGGACGACAGGGAGAACGACGCAATAAGATGACAGCCAGGACGACAGATATAATGACGCAGTAGGATAACACATCAGGATGACAGGTATAATGATGCAGTAGGATGACACATCAGGACAACAGGTATAATGACGCAGTAAAATGACAGCCAGGACGACAGGTATAATGACGCAGTAGGATGACAGCCAGGACGACAGATATAGTGACGCAGTAGGATGACACATCAGGTCAACAGGTATAATGACGCAGTAAGATGACAGCCAGGACGACAGGTATAATGACACAATAAGTTGACACATCAGGACAACAGGTATAATGACGCAGTAAGGTGACACAGCACAACAGGTATAATGACGCAGTAAGTTGACACATCAGGACAACAGGTATAATGACGCAGTAGGATAACACAACAGGACAACAGGTATAATGACGCAGTAGGATGACAGCCAGGATGACAGGTATAATGACGCAGTAAGATGACAGCGTTGGACGACAGGTATAATGACGCAGTAAGATGACAGCCAGGACGACAGGTATAATGACGCAGTAGGATAACACAACAGGACAACAGGTATAATGACGCAGTAGGATGACAGCCAGGACGACAGATATAGTGACGCAGTAGGATGACAGTCAGGACGACAGGTATAATGACGCAGTAAGATGACAGCCAGGACGACAGGTATAATGACGCAGTAAGTTGACACATCAGGACAACAGGTATAATGACGCAGTAAGATGACAGCCAGGACGACAGGTATAATGACGCAGTAGGATGACACATCAGGACAACAGGTATAATGACGCAGTAAGATGACAGCCAGGACGACAGGTATAATGACGCAGTAGGATGACAGCCAGGACGACAGATATAGTGACGCAGTATGATGACACATCAGGACAACAGGTATAATGACGCAGTAAGTTGACACATCAGGACAACAGGTATAAAGACGCAGTAAGATGACAGCCAGGACGAGAGGTATAATGACACAGTAAGATGACAGCCAGGATGACAGGTATAATGACGCAGTAGGATGACACATCAGTTAGACAGGTATAATGACGCAGTAAGTTGACACATCAGGACTACAGGTATAATGACGCAGTAAGATGACAGCCAGGACGACAGGTATAATGACGCAGTAAGATGACAGCCTGGACGACAGGTATAATGACGCAGTAGGATAACACATCAGGATGACTGGTATAATGACGCAGTAGGATAACACATCAGGACAACAGGTATAATGACGCAGTAAGATGACAGCCAGGAAGACAGGTATAATGACGCAATAAGATGACAGCCAGGACGACACGTATAATGACGCAGTAAGATGACAGCCAGGATGACAGGTATAATGACGCAGTAGGATGACACATCAGGACGACAGGTAGAACGACGCAATAAGATGACAGCCAGGACGACAGGTATAATGATGCAGTAGGATGACACATCAGGACGACATGTATAATGATGCAGTAAGTTGAGACATCAGGACTACAGGTATAATGACGCAGTAGGTTGACACATCTGGACAACAGGTATAATGACGCAGTAGGATAACACATCAGGACGACAGGCATAATGACGCAGTAGGATAACACATCAGGACAACAGGTATAATAACGCAGTAAGATGACAGCCAGGACGACAGGTATAATGATGCAGTAGGATGACAGCCAGGACGACAGGTAGAACGACGCAGTAAGATGACAGCCAGGACGACAGATATAGTGACGCAGTAGGATAACACAACAGGACAACAGGTATAATGACGCAGTAGGATGACAGCCAGGACGACAGGTATAATGACGCAGTAAGATGACAGCGTTGGACGACAGGTATAATGACGCAGTAAGATGACAGCCAGGACGACAGGTATAATGACGCAGTAGGATAACACATCAGGACAACAGGTATAATGACGCAGTAGGATGACAGCCTGGACAACAGATATAATGACGCAGTAGGATGACACATCAGGACGACAGGTATAATGACGCAGAAAGATGACAGCCAGGACGACAGGTATAATGACGCAGTAAGTTGACACATCAGGACAACAGGTATAATGACGCAGTAAGATGACAGCCAGGACGACAGGTATAATGACGCAGTAGGATGACACATCAGGACAACAGGTATAATGACGCAGTAAGATGACAGCCAGGACGACAGGTATAATGACGCAGTAGGATGACAGCCAGGACGACAGATATAGTGACGCAGTAAGATGATAGCCAGGACGACAGGTATAATGACGCAGTTGGATGACACATCAGGACGACATCTATAATGACGCAGTAAGTTGACACATCAGGACAACAGGTATAATGACGCGGTTGGATGACACATCAGGACGACAGATATAATGACGCGGTTGGATGACACATCAGGACGACAGGTATAATGACGCAGTAAGATGACAGCCTGGACGACAGGTATAATGACGCAGTAGGATAACACATCAGGACAACAGGTATAATGACGCAGTAGGATGACAGTCAGGACGACAGGTATAATGACGCAGTAGGATGACACATCAGGACAACAGGTATAATGACGCAGTAGGATAACACATCAGGACAACAGGTATGATGACGCAGTAAGACGACGCATCAGGACAACAGGTATAATGATGCAGTAAGATGACAGCCAGGACGACAGGTATAATGACGCAGTAAGATGACAGCCAGGACGACAGATATAATGACGCAGTGGGATGACACATCAGGACAACAGGTATGATGACGCAGTAAGACGACACATCAGGACAACAGGTATAATGACGCAGTAGGATAACACAACAGGACAACAGGTATTAGGACGCAGTAGGATGACAGCCAGGACGACAGGTATAATGACGCAGTAAGATGACAGCGTTGGACGACAGGTATAATGACGCAGTAAGATGACAGCCAGGACGACAGGTATAATGACGCAGTAGGATAACACATCAGGACAACAGGTATAATGACGCAGTAGGATGACAGCCTGGACAACAGATATAATGACGCAGTAGGATGACACATCAGGACGACAGGTATAATGACGCAGAAAGATGACAGCCAGGACGACAGGTATAATGAAGCAGTAAGTTGACACATCAGGACAACAGGTATAATGACGCAGTAAGATGACAGCCAGGACGACAGGTATAATGACGCAGTAGGATGACACATCAGGACAACAGGTATAATGACGCAGTAAGATGAAAGCCAGGACGACAGGTATAATGACGCAGTAGGATGACAGCCAGGACGACAGATATAGTGACGCAGTAAGATGATAGCCAGGACGACAGGTATAATGACGCAGTAGGATGACACATCAGGACGACATGTATAATGACGCAGTAAGTTGACACATCAGGACAACAGGTATAATGACGCATTAGGATGACACATCAGGATGACAGGTATAATGACGCAGTAGGATAACACATCAGGACAACAGGTATGATGACGCAGTAAGACGACACATCAGGACAACAGGTATAATGATGCAGTAAGATGACAGCCAGGACGACAGGTATAATGACGCAGTAAGATGACAGCCAGGACGACAGCAATAATGACGCAGTAAGATGACACATCAGGACAACAGGTATAATGAGGCAGGAAGATGACAGCCAGGACGACCGGTATAATGACGAAGTAGGATGACACATCAGGACAACAGGTATGATGACGCAGTAAGACGACACATCAGGACAACAGGTATAATGATGCAGTAAGATAACAGCCAGGAAGACAGGTATAATGACGCAGTAGGATGACACATCAGGACGACAGGTATAATGACCCAGTAAGTCGACAAATCAGGACTACAGGTATAATGACGCAGTGAGATGACAGCCAGGATGACAGATATAATGACGCAGTAGGATGACACATCAGGACAACAGGTATGATGACGCAGTAAGACGACACATCAGGACAACAGGTATAATGACGCAGTGAGATGACAGCCAGGACGACAGATATAATGACGCAGTAGGATGACACATCAGGACAACAGGTATGATGACGCAGTAAGACGACACATCAGGACAACAGGTATAATGACGCAGTAGGATAACACAACAGGACAACAGGTATAATGACGCAGTAAGATGACAGCCAGGACGACAGGTATAATGATGCATTAAGATGACAGCCAAGATGACAGGTATAATGATGCAGTAGGATGACACATCAGGACGACATGTATAATGACGCAGTAAGTTGACACATCAGGACTACAGGTATAATGACGCAGTAGGTTGACACATCTGGACAACAGGTATAATGACGCAGTAGGATAACACATCAGGACGACAGGAATGATGACGCAGTAGGATAACACATCAGGACAACAGGTATCATGACGCAGTAAGATGACAGCCAGGACGACAGGTATAATGACGCAGTTGGATGACACATCAGGACAACAGGTATAATGACGCAGTAAGATGACAGCCAGGACGACAGATATAGTGACGCAGTAGGATGACACATCAGGACAACAGGTATAATGACGCAGTAAGATGACACATCAGGACGACAGGTATAATGACGCAGTAAGATGACAGCCTGGACGACAGGTATAATGACGCAGTAGGATAACACATCAGGACAACAGGTATAATGACGCAGTAAGATGACAGCCAGGACGACAGGTATAATGACGCAGTAGGATGACACATCAGGACGACAGGTAGAACGACGCAGTAAGATGACAGCCAGGACGACAGGTATAATGACGCAGTAAGATGACAGCCTGGACAACAGATATAATGACGCAGTAGGATGACACATCAGGACGACAGGTATAATGACGCAGTAGGATGACAGCCAGGACGACATGTATAATGACGCAGTAAGTTGACACATCAGGACTACAGGTATATTGACGTAGTAAGATGACAGCCAGGACGACAGGTAGAATGACGCAGTAAGATGATAGCCAGGACGACAGGTATAATGACGCAGTAGGATGCGAATCAGGACGACATGTATAATGACGCAGTAAGTTGACACATCAGGACAACAGGTATAATGACGCGGTTGGATGACACATCAGGACGACAGATATAATGACGCGGTTGGATGACACATCAGGACGACAGGTATAATGACGCAGTAAGATGACAGCCTGGACGACAGGTATAATGACGCAGTAGGATAACACATCAGGACAACAGGTATAATGACGCACTAAGATGACAGCCAGGACGACAGGTATAATGACGCAGTAGGATGACACATCAGGACAACAGGTATGATGACGCAGTAAGACGACACATCAGGACAACAGGTATAATGATGCAGTAAGATGACAGCCAGGACGACAGGTATAATGACGCAGTAAGATGACAGCCAGGACGACAGGTATAATGACGCAGTAAGATGATAGCCAGGACGACAGGTATAATGACGCAGTAGGATGACACATCAGGACGACATGTATAATGACGCAATAAGTTGACACATCAGGACAACAGGTATAATGACGCGGTTGGATGACACAACAGGACGACAGATATAATGACGCGGTTGGATGACACATCAGGACAACAGATATAGTGACGCAGTAGGATGACACATCAGGACAACAGGTATAATGACGCAGTAAGATGACAGCCTGGACGACAGGTATAATGACGCAGTAGGATGACACATCAGGACAACAGGTATGATGACGCAGTAAGACGACACATCAGGACAACAGGTATAATGACGCAGTAGGATAACACATCAGGACGACAGGTATAATGACGCAGTAGGATAACACATCAGGACAACAGGTATAATGACGCAGTAGGATGACAGCCAGGACGACAGATATAGTGACGCAGTAGGATGACAGTCAGGACGACAGGTATAATGACGCAGAAAGATGACAGCCAGGATGACAGGTATAATGACGCAGTAAGTTGACACATCAGGACAACAGGTATAATGACGCAGTAAGATGACAGCCAGGACGACAGGTATAATGACGCAGTAGGATGACACATCAGGACAACAGGTATAATGACGCAGTAAGTTGACACATCAGGACAAAAGGTATAAAGACGCAGGATGATGACAGCCAGGACGACAGGTATAATGACACAGTAAGTTGACACATCAGGACTACAGGTATAATGACGCAGTAAGATGACAGCCTGGACAACAGATATAATGACGCAGTAGGATGACACATCAGGACGACAGGTATAATGACGCAGTAGGATGACAGCCAGGACGACATGTATAATGACGCAGTAAGTTGACACATCAGGACTACAGGTATATTGACGCAGTAAGTTGACACATCAGGACAACAGGTATAATGACGCAGTAAGATGACAGCCAGGACGACAGGTATAATGACGCAGTAGGATGACACATCAGGACAACAGGTATAATGACGCAGTAAGTTGACACATCAGGACAAAAGGTATAAAGACGCAGGATGATGACAGCCAGGACGACAGGTATAATGACACAGTAAGTTGACACATCAGGACTACAGGTATAATGACGCAGTAAGATGACAGCCTGGACAACAGATATAATGACGCAGTAGGATGACACATCAGGACGACTGGTATAATGACGCAGTAGGATGACAGCCAGGACGACATGTATAATGACGCAGTAAGTTGACACATCAGGACTACAGGTATATTGACGTAGTAAGATGACAGCCAGGACGACAGGTAGAATGACGCAGTAGGATGACACATCAGGACAACAGGTATAATGATGCAGTAAGATGACACATCAGGATGACATGTATAATGACGCAGTAGGATAACACATCAGGACAACAGGTATAATGACGCAGTAAGATGACAGCCAGGACGACCGGCATAATGACGCAGTAGGATAACACATCAGGACGACAGGTATAATGACGCAGTAGGATAACACATCAGGACATAAGGTATAATGACGCAGTAAGATGACAGCCAGGACGACAGGTATAATGACGCAGTAGGATGACACATCAGGACAACAGGTATAATGACGCAGTAAGATGACAGCCAGGACGACAGGTATAATGACGCAGTAGGATGACAGCCAGGACGACAGATATAGTGACGCAGTATGATGACACATCAGGACAACAGGTATAATGACGCAGTAAGTTGACACATCAGGACAAAAGGTATAATGACGCAGTATGATGACAGCCAGGACGACAGGCATAATGACACAGTAAGATGACAGCCAGGATGACAGGTATAATGACGCAGTAGGATGACACATCAGTAAGACAGGTATAATGACGCAGTAAGTTGACACATCAGGACTACAGGTATAATGACGCAGTAAGATGACAGCCTGGACAACAGATATAATGACGCAGTAGGATGACACATCAGGACGACAGGTATAACGACGCAGTAAGTTGACACATCAGGACTACAGGTATAATGACGCAGTAAGATGATAGCCAGGACGACAGGTATAATGACGCAGTAAGATGACAGCCAGGACGACAGGTATAATGACGCAGTAAGTTGACACATCAGGACAACAGGTATAATGACGCAGTAAGATGACAGCCAGGACGACAGGTATAATGACGCAGTAGGATGACACATCAGGACAACAGGTATAATGACGCAGTAAGATGACAGCCAGGACGACAGGTATAATGACGCAGTAGAATGACAGCCAGGACAACAAATATAGTGACGCAGTATGATGACACATCAGGACAACAGGTATAATGACGCAGTAAGTTGACACATCAGGACAAAAGGTATAAAGACGCAGTAGGATGACAGCCAGGACGACAGGTATAATGACACAGTAAGATGACAGCCAGGATGACAGGTATAATGACGCAGTAGGATGACACATCAGTAAGACAGGTATAATGACGCAGTAAGTTGACACATCAGGACTACAGGTATAATGACGCAGTAAGATGACAGCCAGGACGACAGGTATAATGAGGCAGTAGGATGACACATCAGGACAACAGGTATAATGACGCAGTAAGATGAGACATCAGGACAACAGGTATAATGAGGCAGTAAGTTGACACATCAGGACAACAGGTATAATGACGCAGTAAGATGACAGCCAGGACAACAGGTATAATGACGCAGTAAGTTGACACATCAGGACAACAGGTATAATGACGCAATAAGTTGACACATCAGGACGACAGGTATAATGACGCAGTAAGTTGACACATCAGGAGAACAGGTATTATGACACAGTAAGATGACAGACTGGAAGACAGGTATAATGACGCAGTAGGATGACACATCAGGACAACAGGTATAATGACGCAGTAGGATGACACATCAGGACGACAGGTAGAACGACGCAGTAAGATGACAGCCAGGACGACAGGTATAATGACGCAGTAAGATGACAGCCAGGACGACAGTTATAATGACGCAGTAGGATGACACATCAGGACGACAGGTATAATGACCCAGTAAGTTGACAAATCAGGACTACAGGTATAATGACGCAGTGAGATGACAGCCAGGACGACAGATATAATGACGCAGTAGGATGACACATCAGGACAACAGGTATAATGACACAGTAAGATGACAGCCAGGACGACAGGTATAATGACGCGGTAGGATGACAGCCAGGATGACAGGTATAATGATGCAGTAGGATGACACATCAGGACGACATGTATAATGACGCAGTAAGTTTACACGTCAGGACTACAGGTATAATGACGCAGTAGGTTGACACATCTGGACAACAGGTATAATGACGCAGTAGGATAACACATCAGGACAACAGGTATGATGACGCAGTAAGACGACACATCAGGACAACAGGTATAATGACGCGGTAGGATGACTGCCAGGACGACAGATATAGTGACGCATTAAGATGACAGCCAGGACGACAGGTATAATGACGCAGTAGGATAACACATCAGGATGACAGGTATAATGACGCAGTAGGATAACACATCAGGACAACAGGTATAATGACGCAGTAAGATGACAGCCAGGAAGACAGGTATAATGACGCAGTAAGATGACAGCCAGGACGACAGGTATAATGACGCAGTAGGATGACACATCAGGATGACAGGTAGAACGACGCAGTAAGATGACAGCAAGGACGACAGGAATAATGAGGCAGTAAGATGACAGCCAGGACGACAGTTATAATGACGCAGTAGGATGACACATCAGGACGACAGGTATAATGACCCAGTAAGTTGACACATCAGGACTACAGGTATAATGACGCAGTGAGATGACAGCCAGGACGACAGATATAATGACGCAGTAGGATGACACATCAGGACAACAGGTATGATGACGCAGTAAGACGACACATCAGGACGACATGTATAATGACGCAGTAAGTTGACAGACAGGACGACAGGTACAATGACGCAGTAGGATGACAGCCAGGACAACAGATATAGTGACGCAGTAGGATGACACATCAGGACAACAGGTATGATGACGCAGTAAGACGACACATCAGGACAACAGGTGTAATGACGCAGTAGGATAACACAACAGGACAACAGGTATGATGACGCAGTAAGACGACACATCAGGACAACAGGTGTAATGACGCAGTAGGATAACACAACAGGACAACAGGTATAATGACGCAGTAAGATGACAGCCAGGACGACAGGTATAATGATGCAGTAAGATGACAGCCAGGACGACAGGTATAATGATGCAGTAGGATGACACATCAGGACGACATGTATAATGACGCAGTAAGTTGACACATCAGGACTACAGGTATAATGACGCAGTAGGTTGACACATCTGGACAACAGGTATAATGACGCAGTAGGATAACACATCAGGACGACAGGTATAATGACGCAGTAGGATAACACATCAGGACAACAGGTATAATAACGCAGTAAAATGATAGCCAGGACGACAGGTATAATGATGCAGTAGGATGACAGCCAGGACGACAGGTATAATGACGCAGTAGGATGACACATCAGGACGACAGGTAGAACGACGCAGTAAGATGACTGCCAGGACGACAGGTATAATGACGCAGTAAGATGACAGCCAGGACGACAGGTATAATGACGCAGTAGGATGACACATCAGGACGACAGGTATAATGACCCAGTAAGTTGACAAATCAGGACTACAGGTATAATGACGCAGTGAGATGACAGCCAGGATGACAGATATAATGACGCAGTAGGATGACACATCAGGACAACAGGTATGATGACGCAGTAAGACGACACATCAGGACAACAGGTATAATAACGCAGTAAGATGACAGCCAGGACAACAGGTATAATGACGCAGTAGGATGAAAGCCAGGACGACAGTTATAATGACGCAGTAGGATGACACATCAGGACGACAGGTATAATGACGCAGTAAGTTGACACATCAGGACAACAGGTATAATGACGCAGTAAGATGACAGCCAGGACAACAGGCATAATGACGCAGTAAGTTGACACATCAGGAGAACAGGTATAATGACACAGTAGGTTGACACATCTGGACAACAGGTATAATGACGCAGTAAGATGACAGCCAGGACGACAGGTATAATGATGCAGTAGGATGACACATCAGGACAACAGGTATAATGACGCAGTAAGTTGACACATCAGGACAACAGGTATAATGATGCAGTAATTTGACAGCCAGGACGACAGGTATAATGACGCAGTAAGATGACAGCCAGGACGACAGGTATAATGACGCAGTAAGATGAGACATCAGGACAACAGGTATAATGACGCAGTAGGATGCCACGTCAGGACAACAGGTATAATGACGCAGTAGGATGACACATCAGGACAACAGGTATAATGACGCAGTAAGATGACAGCCAGGACGACAGGTATAATGACGCAGTAAGATGACAGCCAGGACGACAGGTATAATGACGCAGTAGGATGACACATCAGGACAACAGGTATAATGATGCAGTAAGTTGACACATCAGGACAACAGGTATTATGACGCAGTAAGATGACAGCCAGGACGACAGGTATAATGACGCAGTAGGATAACATATCAGGACAACAGGTATAATGACGCAGTATTATAACACATGAGGACAACAGGTATAATGACACAGTTAGATGACAGCCAGGACGACAGGTATAATGACGCAGTAGGATGACACATTAGGACAACAGGTATAATGACGCAGTAAGATGACAGCCAGGACGACAGGTATAATGACGCAGTAGAATGACAGCCAGGACGACAAATATAGTGACGCAGTATGATGACACATCAGGACAACAGGTATAATGACGCAGTATTATAACACGTTAGGACAACAGGTATAATGACGCAGTAAGATGACAGCCAGGACGACAGGTATAATGACGCAGTAGGATAACACATCAGGACAACAGGTATAATGACGCAGTAAGTTGACACATCAGGACAAAAGGTATAAAGACGCAGTATGATGACAGCCAGGACGACAGGTATAATGACACAGTAAGATGACAGCCAGGATGACAGGTATAATGACGCAGTAGGATGACACATCAGTAAGACAGGTATAATGACGCAGTAAGTTGACACATCAGGACTACAGGTATAATGACGCAGTAAGATGACAGCCTGGACAACAGATATAATGACGCAGTAGGATGACACATCAGGACGACAGGTATAACGACGCAGTAAGTTGACACATCAGGACTACAGGTATAATGACGCAGTAAGATGACAGCCAGGACGACAGGTATAATGACGCAGTAGGATAACACATCAGGACAACAGGTATAATGACGCAGTAGGATGACAGCCAGGACGAAAGATATAGTGACGCAGTAGGATGACAGTCAGGACGACAGGTATAATGACACAATAAGTTGACACATCAGTACAACAGGTATAATGACGCAGTAAGGTGACACAGCACAACAGGTATAATGACGCAGTAAGTTGACACATCAGGACAACAGGTATAATGACGCAGTAAGACGACACATCAGGACGACAGATATAGTGACGCAGTAGGATGACACATGAGGACAACAGGTATAATGACGCAGTAAGTTGACACATCAGGACAACAGGTATAATGACGCGGTAGGATGACACATCAGGACGACAGGTATAATGACGCAGTAGGATGACACATCAGGACGACATGTATAATGACGCAGTAAGTTGACACATCAGGACTACAGGTATAATGACGCAGTAGGTTGACACATCTGGACAACAGGTATAATGACGCAGTAGGATAACACATCAGGACAACAGGTATAATGACGCAGTAGGATAACACATCAGGACAACAGGTATAATAACGCAGTAAGATGACAGCCAGGACGACAGGTATAATGATGCAGTAAAATGATAGCCAGGACGACAGGTATAATGATGCAGTAGGATGACAGCCAGGACGACAGGTATAATGACGCAGTAGGATAACACAACAGGACAACAGGTATAATGACGCAGTAAGATGACAGCCAGGACGACAGGTATAATGATGCAGTAAGATGACAGCCAGGACGACAGGTATAATGATGCAGTAGGATGACACATCAGGACGACATGTATAATGACGCAGTAAGTTGACACATCAGGACTACAGGTATAATGACGCAGTAGGTTGACACATCTGGACAACAGGTATAATGACGCAGTGGGATAACACATCAGGACGACAGGTATAATGACGCAGTAGGATAACACATCAGGACAACAGGTATAATAACGCAGTAAAATGATAGCCAGGACGACAGGTATAATGATGCAGTAGGATGACAGCCAGGACGACAGGTATAATGACGCAGTAGGATGACACATCAGGACGACAGGTAGAACGACGCAGTAAGATGACAGCCAGGACGACAGGTATAATGACGCAGTAAGATGACAGCCAGGACGACAGGTATAATGATGCAGTAGGATGACACATCAGGACGACAGGTATAATGACCCAGTAAGTTGACAAATCAGGACTACAGGTATAATGACGCAGTGAGATGACAGCCAGGATGACAGATATAATGACGCAGTAGGATGACACATCAGGACAACAGGTATGATGACGCAGTAAGACGACACATCAGGACAACAGGTATAATGACGCAGTGAGATGACAGCCAGGACGACAGATATAATGACGCAGTAGGATGACACATCAGGACAACAGGTATGATGATGCAGTAAGACGACACATCAGGACAACAGGTATAATGACGCAGTAGGATAACACAACAGGACAACAGGTATAATGACGCAGTAAGATGACAACCAGGACGACAGGTATAATGATGCATTAAGATGACAGCCAGGATGACAGGTATAATGATGCAGTAGGATGACACATCAGGACGACATGTATAATGACGCAGTAAGTTGACACATCAGGACTACAGGTATAATGACGCAGTAGGTTGACACATCTGGACAACAGGTATAATGACGCAGTAGGATAACACATCAGGACGACAGGTATGATGACGCAGTAGGATAACACATCAGGACAACAGGTATCATGACGCAGTAAGATGACAGCCAGGACGACAGGTATAATGACGCAGTTGGATGACACATCAGGACAACAGGTCTAATGACGCAGTAAGATGACAGCCAGGACGACAGATATAGTGACGCAGTAGGATGACACATCAGGACAACAGGTATAATGACGCAGTAAGATGACACATCAGGACGACAGGTATAATGACGCAGTAAGATGACAGCCTGGACGACAGGTATAATGACGCAGTAGGATAACACATCAGGACAACAGGTATAATGACGCAGTAAGATGACAGCCAGGACGACAGGTATAATGACGCAGTAGGATGACACATCAGGACGACAGGTAGAACGACGCAGTAAGATGACAGCCAGGACGACAGGTATAATGACGCAGTAAGATGACAGCCAGGACGACAGTTATAATGACGCAGTAGGATGACACATCAGGACGACAGGTATAATGACCCAGTAAGTTGACACATCAGGACTACAGGTATAATGACGCAGTGAGATGACAGCCAGGACGACAGATATAATGACGCAGTGGGATGACACATCAGGACAACAGGTATGATGACGCAGTAAGACGACACATCAGGACAACAGGTATAATGACGCAGTAGGATAACACAACAGGACAACAGGTATAATGACGCAGTAGGATGACAGCCAGGACGACAGGTATAATGACGCAGTAAGATGACAGCGTTGGACGACAGGTATAATGACGCAGTAAGATGACAGCCAGGACGACAGGTATAATGACGCAGTAGGATAACACATCAGGACAACAGGTATAATGACGCAGTAGGATGACAGCCTGGACAACAGATATAATGACGCAGTAGGATGACACATCAGGACGACAGGTATAATGACGCAGAAAGATGACAGCCAGGACGACAGGTATAATGACGCAGTAAGTTGACACATCAGGACAACAGGTATAATGACGCAGTAAGATGACAGCCAGGACGCCAGGTATAATGACGCAGTAGGATGACACATCAGGACAACAGGTATAATGACGCAGTAAGATGACAGCCAGGACGACAGGTATAATGACGCAGTAGGATGACAGCCAGGACGACAGATATAGTGACGCAGTAAGATGATAGCCAGGACGACAGGTATAATGACGCAGTAGGATGACACATCAGGACGACATGTATAATGACGCAGTAAGTTGACACATCAGGACAACAGGTATAATGACGCGGTTGGATGACACATCAGGACGACAGATATAATGACGCGGTTGGATGACACATCAGGACGACAGGTATAATGACGCAGTAAGATGACAGCCTGGACGACAGGTATAATGACGCAGTAGGATAACACATCAGGACAACAGGTATAATGACGCACTAAGATGACAGCCAGGACGACAGGTATAATGACGCAGTAGGATGACACATCAGGACAACAGGTATGATGACGCAGTAAGACGACACATCAGGACAACAGGTATAATGATGCAGTAAGATGACAGCCAGGACGACAGGTATAATGATGCAGTAAGATGACAGCCAGGACGACAGGCATAATGACGCAGTAAGATGATAGCCAGGACGACAGGTATAATTACACAGTAGGATGACACATCAGGACGACATGTATAATGACGCAATAAGTTGACACATCAGGACAACAGGTATAATGACGCGGTTGGATGACACATCAGGACGACAGATATAATGACGCGGTTGGATGACACATCAGGACAACAGATATAGTGACGCAGTAGGATGACACATCAGGACAACAGGTATAATGACGCAGTAGGATAACACATCAGGACGACAGGTATAATGACGCAGTAGGATAACACATCAGGACAACAGGTATAATGACGCAGTAGGATGACAGCCAGGACGACAGATATAGTGACGCAGTAGGATGACAGTCAGGACGACAGGTATAATGACGCAGAAAGATGACAGCCAGGACGACAGGTATAATGACGCAGTAAGTTGACACATCAGGACAACAGGTATAATGACGCAGTAAGATGACAGCCAGGACGACAGGTATAATGACGCAGTAGGATGACACATCAGGACAACAGGTATAATGACGCAGTAAGTTGACACATCAGGACAAAAGGTATAAAGACGCAGTATGATGACAGCCAGGACGACAGGTATAATGACACAGTAAGTTGACACATCAGGACTACAGGTATAATGACGCAGTAAGATGACAGCCTGGACAACAGATATAATGACGCAGTAGGATGACACATCAGGACGACAGGTATAATGACGCAGTAGGATGACAGCCAGGACGACATGTATAATGACGCAGTAAGTTGACACATCAGGACTACAGGTATATTGACGTAGTAAGATGACAGCCAGGACGACAGGTATAATGACGCAGTAGGATGACACATCAGGACAACAGGTATAATGATGCAGTAAGATGACACATCAGGATGACATGTATAATGACGCAGTAGGATAACACATCAGGACAACAGGTATAATGACGCAGTAAGATGACAGCCAGGACGACAGGCATAATGACGCAGTAGGATAACACATCAGGACGACAGGTATAATGACGCAGTAGGATAACACATCAGGACAACAGGTATAATAACGCAGTAAGATGACAGCCAGGACGACAGGTATAATGACGCAGTAGGATGACACATCAGTAAGACAGGTATAATGACGCAGTAAGTTCACACATCAGGACTACAGGTATAATGACGCAGTAAGATGACAGCCTGGACAACAGATATAATGACGCAGTAGGATGACACATCAGGACGACAGGTATAACGACGCAGTAAGTTGACACATCAGGACTACAGGTATAATGACGCAGTAAGATGACAGCCAGGACGACAGGTATAATGACGCAGTAGGATAACACATCAGGACAACAGGTATAATGACGCAGTAGGATGACAGCCAGGACGACAGATATAGTGACGCAGTAGGATGACAGTCAGGACGACAGGTATAATGACGCAGTAAGATGACAGCCAGGACGACAGGTATAATGACGCAGTAAGTTGACACATCAGGACAACAGGTATAATGACGCAGTAAGATGACAGCCAGGACGACAGGTATAATGACGCAGTAGGATGACACATCAGGACAACAGGTATAATGACGCAGTAAGATGACAGCCAGGACGACAGGTATAATGACGCAGTAGAATGACAGCCAGGACGACAAATATAGTGACGCAGTATGATGACACATCAGGACAACAGGTATAATGACGCAGTAAGTTGACACATCAGGACAAAAGGTATAAAGACGCAGTAAGATGACAGCCAGGACGACAGGTATAATGACACAGTAAGATGACAGCCAGGATGACAGGTATAATGACGCAGTAGGATGACACATCAGTAAGACAGGTATAATGACGCAGTAAGTTGACACATCAGGACTACAGGTATAATGACGCAGTAAGATGACAGCCAGGACGACAGGTATAATGACGCAGTAGGATGACACATCAGGACAACAGGTATAATGACGCAGTAAGATGAGACATCAGGACAACAGGTATAATGAGGCAGTAAGTTGACACATCAGGACAACAGGTATAATGACGCAGTAAGATGACAGCCAGGACAACAGGTATAATGACGCAGTAAGTTGACAAATCAGGACTACAGGTATAATGACGCAGTAAGATGACAGCCAGGACGACAGGTATAATGACGCAGTAGGATGACACATCAGGACAACATGTATAATGACGCAGTAAGTTGACAGCCAGGACGACAGGTATAATGACGCAGTAGGATGACACATCAGGACAACAGGCATAATGACGCAGTGAGTTGACACATTAGGACAACAGGCATAATGACGCAGTAAGATGAGACATCAGGACAACAGGTATAATGACGCAGTAAGTTGACACATCACGACAACAGGTATAATGACGCAGTAAGATGACAGCCAGGAAAACAGGTATAATGACGCAGTAAGATGACAGCCAGGACGACAGGTATAATGACGCAGTAGGATGACACATCAGGACAACAGGTATAATGATGCAGTAAGTTGACACATCAGGACAACAGGTATAATGACGCAGTAAGATGACAGCCAGGACGACAGGTATAATGACGCAGTAGGATAACACATCAGGACAACAGGTATAATGACGCAGTATTATAACACGTGAGGACAACAGGTATAATGACACAGTTAGATGACAGCCAGGACGACAGGTATAATGACGCAGTAGGATGACACAATAGGACAACAGGTATAATGACGCAGTAGGATAACACATCAGGACAACAGGTATAATGACGCAGTAGGATAACACATCAGGACAACAGGTATAATAACGCAGTAAGATGACAGCCAGGACGACAGGTATAATGATGCAGTAGGATGACAGCCAGGACGACAGGTATAATGACGCAGTAAGATGACAGCCAGGACGACAGATATAGTGACGCAGTAAGATGACAGCCAGGACAACAGGTATAATGACGCAGTAGGATAACAAATCAGGACGACAGATATAGTGACGCAGTAGGATGACACATCAGGACAACAGGTATAATGACACAGTAAGATGACAGCCAGGACGACAGGTATAATGACGCGGTAGGATGACACATCAGGACGACAGGTATAATGACGCAGTAGGATGACATATCAGGACAACAGGTATAATGACACAGTAGGATGACAGCCAGGACGACAGGTATAATGACGCAGTAAGATGACAGCCAGGACGACAGGTATAATGACGCAGTAGGATAACACATCAGGACAACAGGTATAATGACGCAGTAAGTTGACACATCAGGACAAAAGGTATAAAGACGCAGTATGATGACAGCCAGGACGACAGGTATAATGACACAGTAAGATGACAGCCAGGATGACAGGTATAATGACGCAGTAGGATGACACATCAGTAAGACAGGTATAATGACGCAGTAAGTTGACACATCAGGACTACAGGTATAATGACGCAGTAAGATGACAGCCAGGACGACAGGTATAATGACGCAGTAGGATGACACATCAGGACAACAGGTATAATGACGCAGTAAGATGAGACATCAGGACAACAGGTATAATGAGGCAGTAAGTTGACACATCAGGACAACAGGTATAATGACGCAGTAAGATGACAGCCAGGACAACAGGTATAATGACGCAGTAAGTTGACAAATCAGGACTACAGGTATAATGACGCAGTAAGATGACAGCCAGGACGACAGGTATAATGACGCAGTAGGATGACACATCAGGACAACATGTATAATGACGCAGTAAGATGACAGCCAGGACGACAGGTATAATGACGCAGTAGGATGACACATCAGGACAACAGGCATAATGACGCAGTATTATAACACGTCAGGACAACATGTATAATGACGCAGTATTATAACACGTGAGGACAACAGGTATAATGACACAGTTAGATGACAGCCAGGACGACAGGTATAATGACGCAGTAGGATGACACAATAGGACAACAGGTATAATGACGCAGTAAGATGACAGCCAGGATGACAGGTATAGTGACGCAGTAAGATGACAGCCAGGATGACAGATATAATGACGCAGTAAGTTGACACATCAGGACAACAGGTATAATGACGCAGTAAGATGACAGCCAGGACGACAGGTATAATGACGCAGTAGAATGACAGCCAGGACGACAAATATAGTGACGCAGTATGATGACACATCAGGACAACAGGTATAATGACGCAGTAAGTTGACACATCAGGACAAAAGGTATAAAGACGCAGTAAGATGACAGCCAGGACGACAGGTATAATGACACAGTAAGATGACAGCCAGGATGACAGGTATAATGACGCAGTAGGATGACACATCAGTAAGACAGGTATAATGACGCAGTAAGTTGACACATCAGGACTACAGGTATAATGACGCAGTAAGATGACAGCCAGGACGACAGGTATAATGACGCAGTAGGATGACACATCAGGACAACAGGTATAATGACGCAGTAAGATGAGACATCAGGACAACAGGTATAATGAGGCAGTAAGTTGACACATCAGGACAACAGGTATAATGACGCAGTAAGATGACAGCCAGGACAACAGGTATAATGACGCAGTAAGTTGACAAATCAGGACTACAGGTATAATGACGCAGTAAGATGACAGCCAGGACGACAGGTATAATGACGCAGTAGGATGACACATCAGGACAACATGTATAATGACGCAGTAAGATGACAGCCAGGACGACAGGTATAATGACGCAGTAGGATGACACATCAGGACAACAGGCATAATGACGCAGTGAGTTGACACATTAGGACAACAGGCATAATGACGCAGTAAGATGAGACATCAGGACAACAGGTATAATGACGCAGTAAGTTGACACATCACGACAACAGGTATAATGACGCAGTAAGATGACAGCCAGGAAAACAGGTATAATGACGCAGTAAGATGACAGCCAGGACGACAGGTATAATGACGCAGTAGGATGACACATCAGGACAACAGGTATAATGATGCAGTAAGTTGACACATCAGGACAACAGGTATAATGACGCAGTAAGATGACAGCCAGGACGACAGGTATAATGACGCAGTAGGATAACACATCAGGACAACAGGTATAATGACGCAGTATTATAACACGTGAGGACAACAGGTATAATGACACAGTTAGATGACAGCCAGGACGACAGGTATAATGACGCAGTAGGATGACACATTAGGACAACAGGTATAATGACGCAGTAAGATGACAGCCAGGATGACAGGTATAGTGACGCAGTAAGATGACAGCCAGGATGACAGATATAATGACGCAGTAAGTTGACACATCAGGACAACAGGTATAATGACGCAGTAGGATGACACATCAGGACAACGGGTATAATGACGCAGTAAGTTGACACATCGGGACAACAGGTATAATGACGCAGTAAGATGACAGCCAGGACGACAGGTATAATGACGCAGTAGGTTGACACATCAGGACAACAGGTATAATGATGCATTAAGATGACAGCCAGGACGACAGATATAATGACGCAGTAGGATGACACATCAGGACAACAGGTATAATGACGCAGTAAGATGAGACATCAGGACCACAGGTATAATGACGCAGTAAGATGACACATCAGGACAACAAGTATAATGACGCAGTAAGATGACAGCCAGGACGACAGGTATAATGACGCAGTAGGATCACACATCAGGACAACAGGTATAATGACGCAGTAAGTTGACACATCAGGACAACAGGTATAATGACGCAGTAGGATGACACATCAGGACAACAGGTATAATGACGCAGTAAGATGACAGCCAGGACGACAGGTATAATGACGCACTAGGATGACACATCAGGACAACAGGTATAATGACGCAGTAAGATGAGACATCAGGACAACAGGTATAATGACGCAGTAAGTTGACACATCAGGACAACAGGTATAATGACGCAGTAAGATGACAGCCAAGACAACAGGTATAATGACGCATTAAGTTGACACATCAGGACAACAGGTATAATGACGCAGTAAGTTGACACATCAGGAGAACAGGTATTATGACGCAGTAAGATGACAGACTGGACGACAGGTATAATGACGCAGTAGGATGTCACATCAGGACAACAGGTATAATGACGCAGTAGGATGACACATCAGGACAACATGTATAATGACGCAGTAAGATGACAGCCAGGGCGACAGGTATAATGACGCCGTACGATGACAGCCAGGACGACAGGTATAATGACGCAGTAGGATGACACATCAGGACAACAGGTATAATGATGCAGTAAGATGACACATTAGGAGAACAGGTATGATGAAGCAGTAAGACGACACATCAGGACGACAGGTATAATGACGCAGTATTATAACACGTTAGGACAACAGGTATAATGACGCAGTAAGATGACAGCCAGGACGACAGGTATAATGACGCAGTAAGGTGACACATCAGGACAACAGGTATAATGACTCAGTAAGATGACAGCCAGGATGACAGTTATAATGACGCATTAACGTGACACATCACAACAGGTATAATGACGCAGTAAGATGACAGCCAGGACGACAGTTATAATGACGCAGTAAGTTGACACATCAGGACAACAGGTATAATGACGCAGTAAGTTGACACATCAGGACAACAGGTATAATGACGCAGTAAGATGACAGCCAGGACAACAGGTATAATGACGCAGTAAGATGAGACATCAGGACAACAGGTATAATGACGCAGTAAGATGACAGCCAGGACGACAGGTATAATGACGCAGTAAGATGACAGCCAGGACGACAGGTATAATGACGCAGTAGGATGACACATCAGGACAACAGGTATAATGACGCAGTAAGATGACAGCCAGGACGACAGGTATAATGACGCAGTAAGTTGACACATCAGGACAACAGGTATAATGACGCAGTAAGATGACAGCCAGGACGACAGGTATAATGACGCAGTAAGATGACAGCCAGGACGACAGGTATAATGACGCAGTAGGATGACACATCAGGACAACAGGTATAATGACGCAGTAAGTTGACAAATCAGGACTACAGGTATAATGACGCAGTAAGATGACAGCCAGGACGACAGGTATAATGACGCAGTAGGATGACACATCAGGACAACAGGTATAATGACGCAGTAAGTTGACACATCAGGACAACAGGTATAATGACGCAGTAAGATGACAGCCAGGACGACAGGTATAATGACGCAGTATTATAACACGTGAGGACAACAGGTATAATGACACAGTACGATGACAGCCGGGACGACAGGTATAATGACGCAGTAGGATAACACATCAGGACAACAGGTATAATAACGCAGTAAGATGACAGCCAGGACGACAGGTATAATGACGCAGTAGGATGACACATCAGTAAGACAGGTATAATGACGCAGTAAGTTGACACATCAGGACTACAGGTATAATGACGCAGTAAGATGACAGCCTGGACAACAGATATAATGACGCAGTAGGATGACACATCAGGACGACAGGTATAACGACGCAGTAAGTTGACACATCAGGACTACAGGTATAATGACGCAGTAAGATGACAGCCAGGACGACAGGTATAATGACGCAGTAGGATAACACATCAGGACAACAGGTATAATGACGCAGTAGGATGACAGCCAGGACGACAGATATAGTGACGCAGTAGGATGACAGTCAGGACGACAGGTATAATGACGCAGTAAGATGACAGCCAGGACGACAGGTATAATGACGCAGTAAGTTGACACATCAGGACAACAGGTATAATGACGCAGTAAGATGACAGCCAGGACGACAGGTATAATGACGCAGTAGGATGACACATCAGGACAACAGGTATAATGACGCAGTAAGATGACAGCCAGGACGACAGGTATAATGACGCAGTAGAATGACAGCCAGGACGACAAATATAGTGACGCAGTATGATGACACATCAGGACAACAGGTATAATGACGCAGTAAGTTGACACATCAGGACAAAAGGTATAAAGACGCAGTAAGATGACAGCCAGGACGACAGGTATAATGACACAGTAAGATGACAGCCAGGATGACAGGTATAATGACGCAGTAGGATGACACATCAGTAAGACAGGTATAATGACGCAGTAAGTTGACACATCAGGACTACAGGTATAATGACGCAGTAAGATGACAGCCAGGACGACAGGTATAATGACGCAGTAGGATGACACATCAGGACAACAGGTATAATGACGCAGTAAGATGAGACATCAGGACAACAGGTATAATGAGGCAGTAAGTTGACACATCAGGACAACAGGTATAATGACGCAGTAAGATGACAGCCAGGACAACAGGTATAATGACGCAGTAAGTTGACAAATCAGGACTACAGGTATAATGACGCAGTAAGATGACAGCCAGGATGACAGGTATAATGACGCAGTAGGATGACACATCAGGACAACATGTATAATGACGCAGTAAGATGACAGCCAGGACGACAGGTATAATGACGCAGTAGGATGACACATCAGGACAACAGGCATAATGACGCAGTGAGTTGACACATTAGGACAACAGGCATAATGACGCAGTAAGATGAGACATCAGGACAACAGGTATAATGACGCAGTAAGTTGACACATCACGACAACAGGTATAATGACGCAGTAAGATGACAGCCAGGAAAACAGGTATAATGACGCAGTAAGATGACAGCCAGGACGACAGGTATAATGACGCAGTAGGATGACACATCAGGACAACAGGTATAATGATGCAGTAAGTTGACACATCAGGACAACAGGTATAATGACGCAGTAAGATGACAGCCAGGACGACAGGTATAATGACGCAGTAGGATAACACATCAGGACAACAGGTATAATGACGCAGTATTATAACACGTGAGGACAACAGGTATAATGACACAGTTAGATGACAGCCAGGACGACAGGTATAATGACGCAGTAGGATGACACATTAGGACAACAGGTATAATGACGCAGTAAGATGACAGCCAGGACGACAGGTATAATGACGCAGTAGGTTGACACATCAGGACAACAGGTATAATGATGCATTAAGATGACAGCCAGGACGACAGATATAATGACGCAGTAGGATGACACATCAGGACAACAGGTATAATGACGCAGTAAGATGAGACATCAGGACCACAGGTATAATGACGCAGTAAGATGACACATCAGGACAACAAGTATAATGACGCAGTAAGATGACAGCCAGGACGACAGGTATAATGACGCAGTAGGATCACACATCAGGACAACAGGTATAATGACGCAGTAAGTTGACACATCAAGACAATAAATATAATGACGCAGTAAGTTTACACATCAGGACAACAGGTATAATGACGCAGTAGGATGACACATCAGGACAACAGGTATAATGACGCAGTAAGATGACAGCCAGGACGACAGGTATAATGACGCACTAGGATGACACATCAGGACAACAGGTATAATGACGCAGTAAGATGAGACATCAGGACAACAGGTATAATGACGCAGTAAGTTGACACATCAGGACAACAGGTATAATGACGCAGTAAGATGACAGCCAAGACAACAGGTATAATGACGCATTAAGTTGACACATCAGGACAACAGGTATAATGACGCAGTAAGTTGACACATCAGGAGAACAGGTATTATGACGCAGTAAGATGACAGACTGGACGACAGGTATAATGACGCAGTAGGATGTCACATCAGGACAACAGGTATAATGACGCAGTAGGATGACACATCAGGACAACATGTATAATGACGCAGTAAGATGACAGCCAGGGCGACAGGTATAATGACGCCGTACGATGACAGCCAGGACGACAGGTATAATGACGCAGTAGGATGACACATCAGGACAACAGGTATAATGATGCAGTAAGATGACACATTAGGAGAACAGGTATGATGAAGCAGTAAGACGACACATCAGGACGACAGGTATAATGACGCAGTATTATAACACGTTAGGACAACAGGTATAATGACGCAGTAAGATGACAGCCAGGACGACAGGTATAATGACGCAGTAAGGTGACACATCAGGACAACAGGTATAATGACTCAGTAAGATGACAGCCAGGACGACAGTTATAATGACGCATTAACGTGACACATCACAACAGGTATAATGACGCAGTAAGATGACAGCCAGGACGACAGTTATAATGACGCAGTAAGTTGACACATCAGGACAACAGGTATAATGACGCAGTAAGTTGACACATCAGGACAACAGGTATAATGACGCAGTAAGATGACAGCCAGGACAACAGGTATAATGACGCAGTAAGATGAGACATCAGGACCACAGGTATAATGACGCAGTAAGTTGACACATCAGGACAACAGGTATAATGACGCAGTAAGATGACAGCCAGGACGACAGGTATAATGACGCAGTAAGATGACAGCCAGGACGACAGGTATAATGACGCAGTAGGATGACACATCAGGACAACAGGTATAATGACGCAGTAAGTTGACAAATCAGGACTACAGGTATAATGACGCAGTAAGATGACAGCCAGGACGACAGGTATAATGACGCAGTAGGATGACACATCAGGACAACAGGTATAATGACGCAGTAAGTTGACACATCAGGACAACAGGTATAATGACGCAGTAAGATGACAGCCAGGACGACAGGTATAATGACGCAGTATTATAACACGTGAGGACAACAGGTATAATGACACAGTACGATGACAGCCGGGACGACAGGTATAATGACGCAGTAGGATGACACATTAGGACAACAGGTATAATTACGCAGTAAGATGACAGCCAGTACAACAGGTATAATGACGCAGTAAAATGACAGCCAGGATGACAGGTATAATGACGCAGTAGGATGACACATCAGGACAACAGGTATAATGACGCAGTAGGATGACACATCAGGACAACAGGCATAATGACGCAGTCAGTTGACACATTAGGACAGCAGGTATAATGACGCAGTAAGATGACACATCAGGACAATAAATATAATGACGCAGTAAGTTGACACATCAGGACGACAGGTATAATGACGCAGTATTATAACACGTGAGGGCAACAGGTATAATGACGCAGTAAGATGACAGCCAGGACGACAGGTATAATGATGCAGTAGGATGACACATCAGGACAACAGGTATAATGACGCAGTAAGATGACAGCCAGGACGACAGGTATAATGACGCAGTAGGATAACACATCAGGACAACAGGTATAATGACGCAGTATTATAACACGTCAGGACAACATGTATAATGTCGTAGTAAGATGACAGCCAGGACGACAGATATAATGACGCAGTAGGATGACACATCAAGACAACTGGTATAATGATGCAGTAGGATGACACATTAGGAGAACAGGTATGATGAAGCAGTAAGACGACACATCAGGACGACAGGTATAATGACGCAGTATTATCACACGTTAGGACAACAGGTATAATGACGCAGTAAGATGACAGCCAGGACGACAGGTATAATGACGCAGTAAGGTGACACATCACAACAGGTATAATGACTCAGTAAGATGACAGCCAGGACGACAGTTATAATGACGCAGTAACGTGACACATCACAACAGGTATAATGACGCAGTAAGATGACAGCCAGGACGACAGTTATAATGACGCAGTAAGTTGACACATCAGGACAACAGGTATAATGACGCAGTAAGTTGACACATCAGGACAACAGGTATAATGACGCAGTAAGATGACAGCCAGGACAACAGGTATAATGACGCAGTAGGATGACACATCAGGACAACAGGTATAATGACGCAGTAAGATGAGACATCAGGACAACAGGTATAATGAGGCAGTAAGTTGACACATCAGGACAACAGGTATAATGACGCAGTAAGATGACAGCCAGGACAACAGGTATAATGACGCAGTAAGTTGACACATCAGGACAACAGGTATAATGACGCAATAAGTTGACACATCAGGACGACAGGTATAATGACGCAGTAAGTTGACACATCAGGAGAACAGGTATTATGACACAGTAAGATGACAGACTGGACGACAGGTATAATGACGCAGTAGGATGACACATCAGGACAACATGTATAATGACGCAGTAAGATGACAGCCAGGACGACAGGTATAATGACGCAGTAGGATGACACATCAGGACAACAGGCATAATGACGCAGTGAGTTGACACATTAGGACAACAGGCATAATGACGCAGTAAGATGAGACATCAGGACAACAGGTATAATGACGCAGTAAGTTGACGCATCAGGACAACAGGTATAATGACGCAATAAGTTGACACATCAGGACGACAGGTATAATGACGCAGTAAGTTGACACATCAGGAGAACAGGTATTATGACACAGTAAGATGACAGACTGGACGACAGGTATAATGACGCAGTAGGATGACACATCAGGACAACATGTATAATGACGCAGTAAGATGACAGCCAGGACGACAGGTATAATGACGCAGTAGGATGACACATCAGGACAACAGGCATAATGACGCAGTGAGTTGACACATTAGGACAACAGGCATAATGACGCAGTAAGATGAGACATCAGGACAACAGGTATAATGACGCAGTAAGTTGACGCATCACGACAACAGGTATAATGACGCAGTAAGATGACAGCCAGGACAACAGGTATAATGACGCAGTAAGATGACAGCCAGGCTGACAGGTATAATGACGCAGTAAGTTGACGCATCACGACAACAGGTATAATGACGCAGTAAGATGACAGCCAGGACAACAGGTATAATGACGCAGTAAGATGACAGCCAGGACGACAGGTATAATGACGCAGTAGGATAACACATCAGGACAACAGGTATAATGACGCAGTATTATAACACGTCAGGACAACATGTATAATGTCGTAGTAAGATGACAGCCAGGACGACAGGTATAATGACGCAGTAGGATGACACATCAAGACAACTGGTATAATGATGCAGTAGGATGACACATTAGGAGAACAGGTATGATGAAGCAGTAAGACGACACATCAGGACGACAGGTATAATGACGCAGTATTATAACACGTTAGGACAACAGGTATAATGACGCAGTAAGATGACAGCCAGGACGACAGGTATAATGACGCAGTAAGGTGACACATCACAACAGGTATAATGACTCAGTAAGATGACAGCCAGGACGACAGTTATAATGACGCAGTAACGTGACACATCACAACAGGTATAATGACGCAGTAAGATGACAGCCAGGACGACAGTTATAATGACGCAGTAAGTTGACACATCAGGACAACAGGTATAATGACGCAGTAAGTTGACACATCAGGACAACAGGTATAATGACGCAGTAAGATGACAGCCAGGACGACAGATATAGTGACGCAGTAGGATGACACATCAGGACAACAGGTATAATGACGCAGTAGGATGACACATCAAGACAACTGGTATAATGATGCAGTAGGATGACACATTAGGAGAACAGGTATGATGAAGCAGTAAGACGACACATCAGGACGACAGGTATAATGACGCAGTATTATAACACGTTATGACACATCCAGGTATAATGACGCAGTATTATAACACATGAGGACAACAGGTATAATGACACAGTTAGATGACAGCCAGGACGACAGGTATAATGACGCAGTAGGATGACACATTAGGACAACAGGTATAATGACGCAGTAAGATGACAGCCAGGACGACAGGTATAATGACGCAGTAGAATGACAGCCAGGACGACAAATATAGTGACGCAGTATGATGACACATCAGGACAACAGGTATAATGACGCAGTATTATAACACGTTAGGACAACAGGTATAATGACGCAGTAAGATGACAGCCAGGACGACAGGTATAATGACGCAGTAGGATAACACATCAGGATGACTGGTATAATGACGCATTAGGATAACATATCAGGACAACAGGTATAATGACGCAGTAAGATGACAGCCAGGAAGACAGGTATGATGACGCAGTTAGATGACAGCCAGGACGACAGATATAGTGACGCAGTAGGATGACAGCCAGGACGACAGGTATAATGACGCAGTAAGATGACACATCAGGACAACAGGTATAATGACGCAGCAAGTTGACACATCAGGACAACAGGTATAATGACGCAGTAAGATGACAGCCAGGACGACAGGTATAATGACGCAGTAAGATGACAGCCAGGACGACAGGTATAATGACGCAGTAGGATGACACATCAGGACAACAGGTATAATGACGCAGTAAGTTGACAAATCAGGACTACAGGTATAATGACGCAGTAAGATGACAGCCAGGACGACAGGTATAATGACGCAGTAGGATGACACATCAGGACAACAGGTATAATGACGCAGTAAGTTGACACATCAGGACAACAGGTATAATGACGCAGTAAGATGACAGCAAGGACGACAGGTATAATGACGCAGTAAGATGACACATCAGGACAACAGGTATAATGACGCAGTAAGTTGACAAATCAGGACTACAGGTATAATGACGCAGTAAGATGACAGCCAGGACGACAGGTATAATGACGCAGTAGGATGACACATCAGGACAACAGGTATAATGACGCAGTAAGTTGACACATCAGGACAACAGGAATAATGACGCAGTAAGATGACAGCCAGGACGACAGGTATAATGACGCAGTATTATAACACATGAGGACAACAGGTATAATGACACAGTTAGATGACAGCCAGGACGACAGGTATAATGACGCAGTAGGATGACACATTAGGACAACAGGTATAATGACGCAGTAAGATGACAGCCAGGACGACAGGTATAATGACGCAGTAGAATGACAGCCAGGACGACAAATATAGTGACGCAGTATGATGACATATCAGGACAACAGGTATAATGACGCAGTAAGATGACAGCCAGGAAGACAGGTATGATGACGCAGTAAGATGACAGCCAGGACGACAGATATAGTGACGCAGTAGGATGACACATCAGGACAACAGGTATAATGACGCAGCAAGTTGACACATCAGGACAACAGGTATAATGACGCAGTAAGATGACAGCCAGGACGACAGGTATAATGACGCAGTAAGTTGACACATCAGGACAACAGGTATAATGACGCAGTAAGATGACAGCCAGGACGACAGGTATAATGACGCAGTATTATAACACGTGAGGACAACAGGTATAATGACACAGTACGATGACAGCCGGGACGACAGGTATAATGACGCAGTAGGATGACACATTAGGACAACAGGTATAATTACGCAGTAAGATGACACATCAGGACAACAGGTATAATGACGCAGTAGGATGACACATCAGGACAACAGGCATAATGACGCAGTCAGTTGACACATTAGGACAGCAGGTATAATGACGCAGTAAGATGACACATCAGGACAATAAATATAATGACGCAGTAAGTTGACACATCAGGACGACAGGTATAATGACGCAGTATTATAACACGTGAGGGCAACAGGTATAATGACGCAGTAAGATGACAGCCAGGACGACAGGTATAATGACGCAGTAGGATGACACATCAGGACAACAGGTATAATGACGCAGTAAGATGAGACATCAGGACAACAGGTATAATGAGGCAGTAAGTTGACACATCAGGACAACAGGTATAATGACGCAGTAAGATGACAGCCAGGATAACAGGTATAATGACGCAGTAAGTTGACACATCAGGACAACAGGTATAATGACGCAATAAGTTGACACATCAGGACGACAGGTATAATGACGCAGTAAGTTGACACATCAGGAGAACAGGTATTATGACACAGTAAGATGACAGACTGGACGACAGGTATAATGACGCAGTAGGTTGACACATCAGGACAACAGGTATAATGACGCAGTAAGTTGACACATCAGGAGAACAGGTATTATGACACAGTAAGATGACAGACTGGACGACAGGTATAATGACGCAGTAGGATGACACATCAGGACAACATGTATAATGACGCAGTAAGATGACAGCCAGGACGACAGGTATAATGACGCAGTAGGATGACACATCAGGACAACAGGCATAATGACGCAGTGAGTTGACACATTAGGACAACAGGCATAATGACGCAGTAAGATGAGACATCAGGACAACAGGTATAATGACGCAGTAAGTTGACACATCACGACAACAGGTATAATGACGCAGTAAGATGACAGCCAGGACGACAGGTATAATGACGCAGTAGGATAACACATCAGGACAACAGGTATAATGACGCAGTATTATAACACGTGAGGACAACAGGTATAATGACGCAGTAGGATGACACATTAGGACAACAGGTATAATGACGCAGTAAGATGACAGCCAGGATGACAGGTATAGTGACGCAGTAAGATGACAGCCAGGATGACAGATATAATGACGCAGTAAGTTGACACATCAGGACAACAGGTATAATGACGCAGTAGGATGACACATCAGGACAACAGGTATAATGACGCAGTAAGTTGACACATCGGGACAACAGGTATAATGACGCAGTAAGATGACAGCCAGGACGACAGGTATAATGACGCAGTAGGTTGACACATCAGGACTACAGGTATAATGACGCAGTAAGATGACAGCCTGGACAACAGATATAATGACGCAGTAGGATGACACATCAGGACAACAGGTATAATGACGCAGTAAGTTGACACATCAGGACAACAGGTATAATGACGCAGTAGCATGACAGCCAGGACGATAGGTATAATGACGCAGTAGGATGACACATCACGACGACAGGTATAATGACGCAGTAAGTTGACACATCAGGACAACAGGTATAATGATGCAGTAATTTGACACATCAGGACAACAGGTATAATGACGCAGTAAGATGAGACATCAGGACAACAGGTATAATGACGCAGTAGGATGACACGTCAGGACAACAGGTATAATGACGCAGTAGGATGACACATCAGGACAACAGGTATAATGACGCAGTAAGATGACACATCAGGACAACAAGTATAATGACGCAGTAAGATGACAGCCAGGACGACAGGTATAATGACGCAGTAGGATCACACATCAGGACAACAGGTATAATGACGCAGTAAGTTGACACATCAGGACAATAAATATAATGACGCAGTAAGTTTACACATCAGGACAACAGGTATAATGACGCAGTAGGATGACACATCAGGACAACAGGTATAATGACGCAGTAAGTTGACACATCGGGACAACAGGTATAATGACGCAGTAAGATGACAGCCAGGACGACAGGTATAATGACGCACTAGGATGACACATCAGGACAACTGGTATAATGACGCAGTAAGATGAGACATCAGGACCACAGGTATAATGACGCAGTAAGTTGACACATCAGGACAACAGGTATAATGACGCAGTAAGATGACAGCCAGGACAACAGGTATAATGACGCAGTAAGTTGACACATCAGGACAACAGGTATAATGACGCAATAAGTTGACACATCAGGACGACAGGTATAATGACGCAGTAAGTTGACACATCAGGAGAACAGGTATTATGACGCAGTAAGATGACAGACTGGACGACAGGTATAATGACGCAGTAGGATGACACATCAGGACAACAGGTATAATGACGCAGTAGGATGACACATCAGGACAACATGTATAATGACGCAGTAAGATGACAGCCAGAACGACAGGTATAATGACGCAGTATTATAACACGTGAGGACAACAGGTATAATGACGCAGTAGGATGACACATTAGGACAACAGGTATAATGACGCAGTAAGATGACAGCCAGGATGACAGGTATAGTGACGCAGTAAGATGACAGCCAGGATGACAGATATAATGACGCAGTAAGTTGACACATCAGGACAACAGGTATAATGACGCAGTAGGATGACACATCAGGACAACAGGTATAATGACGCAGTAAGTTGACACATCGGGACAACAGGAATAATGACGCAGTAAGATGACAGCCAGGACGACAGGTATAATGACGCAGTAGGTTGACACATCAGGACTACAGGTATAATGACGCAGTAAGATGACAGCCTGGACAACAGATATAATGACGCAGTAGGATGACACATCAGGACAACAGGTATAATGACGCAGTAAGTTGACACATCAGGACAACAGGTATAATGACGCAGTAGCATGACAGCCAGGACGATAGGTATAATGACGCAGTAGGATGACACATCACGACGACAGGTATAATGACGCAGTAAGTTGACACATCAGGACAACAGGTATAATGATGCAGTAATTTGACACATCAGGACAACAGGTATAATGACGCAGTAAGATGAGACATCAGGACAACAGGTATAATGACGCAGTAGGATGACACGTCAGGACAACAGGTATAATGACGCAGTAGGATGACACATCAGGACAACAGGTATAATGACGCAGTAAGATGACACATCAGGACAACAAGTATAATGACGCAGTAAGATGACAGCCAGGACGACAGGTATAATGACGCAGTAGGATCACACATCAGGACAACAGGTATAATGACGCAGTAAGTTGACACATCAGGACAATAAATATAATGACGCAGTAAGTTTACACATCAGGACAACAGGTATAATGACGCAGTAGGATGACACATCAGGACAACAGGTATAATGACGCAGTAAGTTGACACATCGGGACAACAGGTATAATGACGCAGTAAGATGACAGCCAGGACGACAGGTATAATGACACAGTAAGATGACAGCCAGGATGACAGGTATAATGACGCAGTAGGATGACACATCAGTAAGACAGGTATAATGACGCAGTAGGATGACAGCCAGGACGACATGTATAATGACGCAGTAAGTTGACACATCAGGACTACAGGTATATTGACGTAGTAAGATGACAGCCAGGACGACAGGTATAATGACGCAGTAGGATGACACATCAGGACAACAGGTATAATGATGCAGTAAGATGACACATCAGGATGACATGTATAATGACGCAGTAGGATAACACATCAGGACAACAGGTATAATGACGCAGTAAGATGACAGCCAGGACGACAGGCATAATGACGCAGTAGGATAACACATCAGGACGACAGGTATAATGACGCAGTAGGATAACACATCAGGACAACAGGTATAATAACGCAGTAAGATGACAGCCAGGACGACAGGTATAATGACGCAGTAGGATGACAGCCAGGACGACAGATATAGTGACGCAGTAGGATGACACATCAGGACAACAGGTATAATGACGCAGTATGTTGACACATCAGGACAACAGGTATAAAGACACAGTAAGATGACAGCCAGGACGACAGGTATAATGACACAGTAAGATGACAGCCAGGACGACAGGTATAATGATGCAGTAAGATGACAGCCAGGACGACAGGTATAATGACGCAGTAGGATGACACATCAGGACGACAGGTATAATGACGCAGTAAGTTGACACATCAGGACAACAGGTATAATGACGCAGTAAGATGACAGCCAGGACGACAGGTATAATGACGCAGTAGGATGACACATCAGGACAACAGGTATAATGACGCAGTAGGATGACACATCAGGACGACATGTATCATGACGCAGTAAGATGACAGCCAGGACGACAGGTATGATGACGCAGTTGGATGACACATCAGGACAACAGGTATAATGACGCAGTAGGATGACACATCAGGACAACAGGTATAATGACGCAGTAAGTTGACACATCGGGACAACAGGTATAATGACGCAGTAAGATGACAGCCAGGACGACAGGTATAATGACGCAGTATTATAACACGTAATGACAACAGGTATAATGACGCAGGAAGCTTACAGCCAGGACAACAGGTATAATGACGCAGTAGGATGACACATCAGGACGACAGGTATAATGACGCAGTAAGATGACAGCCAGGACGACAGGTATAATGACGCAGTAGGATGACACATCAGAACAACAGGTATAATGACGCAGTAAGATGAGACATCAGGACAACAGGTATAATGACGCAGTAGAATGACACATCAGGACGACAGGTATAATGACGCAGTAAGATGACAGCCAGGACGACAGGTATAATGACGCAGTAGGATGACACATCAGGACAACAGGTATAATGACGCAGTAAGATGAGACATCAGGACAACAGGTATAATGACGCAGTAAGTTGACACATCAGGACAACAGGTATAATGACGCAATAAGTTGACACATCAGGACGACAGGTATAATGACGCAGTAAGTTGACACATCAGGAGAACAGGTATTATGACGCAGTAAGATGACAGCAAGGACGACAGGTATAATGACGCAGTAGGATGACACATTAGGACAACAGGTATAATGACGCAGTAGGATGACACATCAGGACAACATGTATAATGACGCAGTAAGATGACAGCCAGGGCGACAGGTATAATGACGCCGTAAGATGACAGCCAGGACGACAGGTATAATGACGCAGTAGGATGACACATCAGGACAACAGGTATAATGATGCAGTAAGATGACAGCCAGGACGACAGGTATAATGACGCAGTAAGATGACAGCCAGGACGACAGGTATAATGACGCAGTATGTTGACACATCAGGACAACAGGTATAAAGACACAGTAAGATGACAGCCAGGACGACAGGTATAATGACACAGTAAGATGACAGCCAGGACGACAGGTATAATGACGCAGTAGGATGACACATCAGGACGACAGGTATAATGACGCAGTAAGTTGACACATCAGGACAACAGGTATAATGACGCAGTAAGATGACAGCCAGGACGACAGGTATAATGACGCAGTAGGATGACACATCAGGACAACAGGTATAATGACGCAGTAGGATGACACATCAGGACGACATGTATCATGACGCAGTAAGATGACAGCCAGGACGACAGGTATGATGACGCAGTTGGATGACACATCAGGACAACAGGTATAATGACGCAGTAGGATGACACATCAGGACAACAGGTATAATGACGCAGTAAGTTGACACATCGGGACAACAGGTATAATGACGCAGTAAGATGACAGCCAGGACGACAGGTATAATGACGCAGTATTATAACACGTAATGACAACAGGTATAATGACGCAGGAAGCTTACAGCCAGGACAACAGGTATAATGACGCAGTAGGATGACACATCAGGACGACAGGTATAATGACGCAGTAAGATGACAGCCAGGACGACAGGTATAATGACGCAGTAGGATGACACATCAGAACAACAGGTATAATGACGCAGTAAGATGAGACATCAGGACAACAGGTATAATGACGCAGTAGAATGACACATCAGGACGACAGGTATAATGACGCAGTAAGATGACAGCCAGGACGACAGGTATAATGACGCAGTAGGATGACACATCAGGACAACAGGTATAATGACGCAGTAAGATGAGACATCAGGACAACAGGTATAATGACGCAGTAAGTTGACACATCAGGACAACAGGTATAATGACGCAATAAGTTGACACATCAGGACGACAGGTATAATGACGCAGTAAGTTGACACATCAGGAGAACAGGTATTATGACGCAGTAAGATGACAGCAAGGACGACAGGTATAATGACGCAGTAGGATGACACATCAGGACAACAGGTATAATGACGCAGTAGGATGACACATCAGGACAACATGTATAATGACGCAGTAAGATGACAGCCAGGGCGACAGGTATAATGACGCCGTAAGATGACAGCCAGGACGACAGGTATAATGACGCAGTAGGATGACACATCAGGACAACAGGTATAATGATGCAGTAAGATGACAGCCAGGACGACAGGTATAATGACGCAGTAAGATGACAGCCAGGACGACAGGTATAATGACGCAGTAGGATGACACATCAGGACAACATGTATAATGACGCAATAAGATGACAGCCAGGACAACAGGTATAATGACGCAGTAAGTTGACACATCAGGAGAACAGGTATAATGACGCAGTAAGATGACAGCCAGGACGACAGGTATAATGACGCAGTAGGATGACACATCAGGACAACAGGTATAATGACGCAGTAAGTTGACACATCAGGAGAACAGGTATAATGACGCAGTAAGTTGACACATCAGGACAACAGGTATAATGACGCAGTAAGATGACAGCCAGGACAACAGGTATAATGATGCAGTAAGTTGACACATCAGGACAACAGGTATAATGACGCAATAAGTTGACACATCAGGACGACAGGTATAATGACGCAGTAAGTTGACACATCAGGAGAACAGGTATTATGGCGGAGTAAGATGACAGACTGGACCACAGGTATAATGACGCAGTAGGATGACACATCAGGACAACATGTATAATGATGTAGTAAGATGACAGCCAGGACGACAGATATAATGACGCAGTAGGATGACACATCAAGATAACTGGTATAATGACGCAGTAAGATGACACATCAGGACAACAGGTATAATGATGTAGTAGGATGACACATCAGGACAACAGGTATGATGATTCATTAAGACGACACATCAGGACAACAGGTATAATGATGCAGTAAGATGACAGCCAGGATGACAGGTGTAATGACTCAGTAAGTTGACATATCAGGATGACAGGTATAATTAGGCAGTAAGACGACACATCAGGACAACAGGTATAATGACGCAGTAAGTTGACAAGCAGGACCACAGGTATAATGACGCAGTAAGTTAACAACCAGGACCACAGGTATAACGACGCAGTAATATGACACATCAGGATAACAGGTATAATGGCGCAGTAAGACGACACATCAGGACAACAGGTATAATGACGCAGTAAGATGACAACCAAGATGACAGGCATAATGACGCAGTAAGACGACAACCAGGACCACAGGCATAATGACGCAGTAAGACGACAACCAGGACCACAGGTATAATGACGCAGTAAGATGACAACCAAGATGACAGGCATAATGACGCAGTAAGACGACAACCAGGACGACTGGTAGAATGACGCAGTAAGTTGACAACCAGGACCACAGGTATAATTACGCAGTAAGTTGACAACCCGGATGACAGCAACAATAAAATGTACATTTAGCAGAAGGCCTTTTTTAGGATACTGTTTCTCGTCATAGGGAAGCCTTCAGTGTAGCAGTTTAACTGCTCAGACGAACAGTGCTGTCTATCTTTGCCTGCCGTCCACTTATAGTAGCGCTCTTCAGCTTTAAGCTTCCCTCTGTTTGGCTTCCTGCCTCTTCTTTTCCTCCTGAATTCTCTCCTTCTCTTTTTGCAATCTCACTGTTGCTTTGTCTCTTTCCTGTTCCTCTCTCCTGCGCTTCTCGAGCACTTCCCTCAGCTCTTGAAACAACTCTTTGTGGAGCTCTCTCCTTCTCTCTTCCTCAGTTGTCTCCTTTTCTTTTAGCAATCTTTCAGTTGCTTTCTCTTTTTCCGCCTCTTGGCTCCTGCGCTTCTCTTTCAGCTCTTGAAAAACAAACTTCTGGAGCTCTCCCCTTCTCTCCTCTGGCCTTGGTCTCCTGAGACTTTTGACGATCTCCACGTCAGGGTGGAGAGGACTTTCTTGCCTCCTTCTCTCCACCCCAATTCTCTCAGTTTCTTTAATTGTAGATAAAGTTTAACTGAGGTTCAGGTGCAGGACCATACCTCAATCATTCATTTCCTGTTATGTGCCTATATAAGCTGCCTCGGACAACCTTTCACTCTCGCAACCTAACCTAACCTAACCTCTGGCACCGAGTTGCCAGCTTCTCTTCCCGTTGCCTCTTCATCCCAACTTCGTCTGCCGCTCTCTACCGGCACCGGGTTGCCAGGTTCTTTCCCCACTGCCTCTTTATCCCAACTTTGCCTGCCGCTCTCTACTGGCACTGGGTTGCCAGGGCCTCATTCTGCTGCTTCTTCATCTCACCTGCCTCCACTGCTCTATACCGGCACCAGGTTGCCAGGTTCTTTTCCCACTGCTTCTTCATCTCACCTGCTTCTACTGCCCTCTACTGGCACCGGGTTGCCAGGTCCTCTCCCTTCCGCCCCTCCCTCCCACCGGCTTCCACCAACCTCCACAGGCACCGGGTTGCCAGGTTCTCTCTACTGCTTTTTCGTCCCACCTACATCTTCCACCCTCTACTGGCACCGGGTTGCCAGGTCCTCTCCAAGCTGCTGTTTTGTCTCACCTGCCTCCACTGCTCTATACTGGCACCGGGTTGCCAGGTCCTCTCCCTGCAGCCTCTTCCTCCCACTCGCTTCCGCCACCATCCATTGGCATCGTGCAGCCAAGGTCTCCCCTCCCTGCAACCTCCACTATCAGCACTGCCAACTGGATTGGCACCCACACCTGGCTTCGCCCACCAGCCTTCATTCGTCATGCCATTCGCTCTTCCTCCTGCCGCAACAATCCCGCCGGCAGGCAGTCTTCAGTTCTCCTTGGCTTCAGCTGTCCCTCCAGCTAACCAGCCTCCTTCTAAACCTTCTCCCGTCGCAGATCACCTTCAACATCAGATCCTGACTGGTAAATATATCGACCTCGCGGAGTTGCTTCTTCCCTCCCTCGACCAACCTTCTCAACCATGCCTACTCAACAGACACGACGGCATCATGATCATGCTGGCCAAGGCCCCGTCTCGATCCAAGGAGCTGACAGCGGTGGAGTTCGCTCACGCCTTCTCCCCGTGCAGAGACGTCATCTGCTCTGTCTACCCAGCCCGTAGGCAGGAGCTTGATGATTACCTCTCCTTGGTCCTCAAGTTAGCCCTCCGTTTTGGCGGCACTGGCTTCTACCAGTATCGCGTCCAGTTCTCCTCCAACGCAGCAGCTCACCTGCAACAATTTAATCAGGGCTGGGGTTGCCTGGATCAAGAGCTGTACTGCCACACTTTCGCAGCCCGCTCCCGTCTCAGCTGCCACGTATGTGGGTCATCGCCTCACCCTGCCACCGCTTGCAAAGCGTGAAAAGCTACTGTCAACATCAATCTATGCACAATGCGAGCCCAAACCAAATTTCTCTATGGGGACAAAGTTATCACATTGTATCGTATCACATTGTATCGTATCATATCGTATCGTTTCAAATCGTACTGTATCATATCGTATCGCATCGTATCGTATCGTGTTGTGTCGTGTCATATCGTTTTTTCAAAGAGTACTGAATCATATAATATCTTATCATGTCGTATCGTGTCGTGTCCCGTTGTGTCATAACTTTGTTTCAAAGCGTACTAAATCATATAGTATCGTATCATGTCGTATCATATCGTATTGTGTCGTACCATATTATATTGTATTGTGTCAAATCAAATCGTAGCGTGTCGTATTGTATTTTACTGCATCATATTGTTTCGTATTGTACCGTATAGTGTTATAACGTATCGTATTGTTTCGTGTCGTATCATGTTGTATCGTAGCATATCGTATTGTTTCAAATCGTACCATGTAGTGTTGTGTAGTATCTTATCGTATCATATCTCGTCATATCGTGTCGTAATGTATCATGTCGTATAGAATCGTTCAAAGCGTACCGTATCATGTCATATTGTGTTGTATCGTACCATTTCGTATTGTTTCAAATCATACTGTATCGCATCGTATTGTTTCCTATCGTACTGTATCATATTGTATTGTATCATATTGTATCGTATCGTTTCAAATCGTACTGTATCATATCGTATTGTCGTATCGTATCATGTCCCGTTGTGTCATATCGTTGTTTCAAAGCGTACTGAATCATATAGTATAGTATCATGTCGTATCATATTGCATTGTGTCGTACCACATTATATTGTATCGTGTCAAATCATATCGTATCGTGTCTTATTGTGTTATAACGTATTGTATTGTTTCTTGTCGTATCGTAGCATATCGTAGCATATCTTGTCATATCGTGTCGTATTGTATCATGTCATATAGAATCGTTCAAATCATATCGTATCGTGTCTTATTGTGTTATAACGTATTGTATTGTTTCTTGTCGTATCGTAGCATATCTTGTCATATCGTGTCGTATTATGTCATGTCATATAGAATCGTTCAAAGCGTACCGTATCATGTCATATTGTGTTGTATCGTACCATTTTGTATCGTTTCAATTCATACTGTATCGCATCATATTGTTTCCTATCGCATCGTATCGTATCGTATTGTATCGTATCATATCGTATCGTTTCAAATCATACTGTATCGCATCATATTGTTTCCTATCGTACCGTATGGTATCGTATTGTATCGTATCGTTTCAAATCGTACTGTATCATATCGTATTGTCGTATCGTGTCGTGTCCCGTCGTGTCATATCGTTGTTTCAAAGCGTACTGAATCATATAGTATCGTATCATGTCGTATCATATTGCATTGTGTCGTACCATATTCTATTGTATTGTGTCAAATCATATCGTATCGTGTCTTATTGTGTTATAACGTATTGTATTGTTTCGTGTTGTATCATATCGTTTTGTATCGTAGCATATCGTATTGTTTCAAATCGTACCATGTCGTGTTGTGTAGTATCTTATCGTATCATATCTTGTCATATCGTGTCGTATTGTATCATGTCGTATAGAATCGTGCAAAGCGTACCATATCATGTCATATTGTGTTGTATCGTACCATTTCGTATTGTTTCAAATCATACTGAATCGCATCGTATTGTTTTGTATCGTATCGTATCGTATTGTATCGTATCGTATCGTATCGTATCGTATTGTATCATATTGTTTCGTGTCGTATCGTATCCTCTCATATCGTACCATATTGTATTGTTTCAAATTGTACCATTTCATATGGTATGGTATGGTATGGTATGGTATCATCACCAGGGTCAGACGCTTATTGCTCACCTGCTATCAATCGCGCTTGCAGCACCGTCGCTTCTCGAAGCAAGTCCTAGCAAACTGGAATGTCATGACATTTCTATATGATGACCATCTTTCTAACCCACACAGCATTCATCTTTCCACATGCGCTGCCCTTTCTGCCGGTTTTGGGGGTTTTTTATGGACAAAAGATGTTCTCCGCCAAATGGCCACCCGAGCTTTTGCAGTTTCTTCAAAACCCCTTCAACCATCATCTGCAGTTTTCGAAATATCGTATATCTGGTCATTATCGCTGCCCTTCTGTGGGGACATGAATGGACAAGAAAATCTATTTGTTCAGATCCGTTATCCGTTTGTAAAATTTGTTTGATCTGTCAATCTTGCCGTCGTCATCATCCTCAATAACGTTGATGCGACTCCCCGCACTCATGCCTTTCATGCACCGCCTCACATGTCTATGAAGTTGCCACCAATTTATTCTCCGCGCTGATCATATTCAAGGTTTCAAAACGCTATCGCTGACTCTCTCGCTCTCGTTTTCCAGCACACTTTAAACAGGTTGTAACTTCATCAGGTATCTCCCCTAATGTATACTCTGGCCACTCCTTCTGAGTTGGAGCTTTCTTTGGTTTTCTTTGCTGCTCAGAGTTCACTTCAACGTATAAAATTTCAATCCACTTCTCCATCCCACCGTGTCTGATCTCCACTGTGTCTCAGAAAACTGTTTAGTCTACACACTTAAACGAAGTAAAACCAACCAAACTGGCAATCCGATTCCAGTCACGTACTTCAAAGAAGACTCTCCCCTCAGTCCTTACGAACCCTTAGTGCGACACATCCTTGTAAGAAAATCTCAGAACGCTTCTCCTTCCGACCCCCTGTTCATTACAGAGTCCGGTCAAGTAGCCACCCGATCTTGGTTCCTGGCACACTTCAAACAGATTCTAACTTTGTCTGGTATCTCCCCTAACCTATTCTCTGGCCACTCCTTCCAAGTCGGAGCAGCCTCAACTGCCTCCAGCCATGTGATCGAGGTCCCAGATCACATGATTAAGACCATGGGTCGTTGGTCTTCTCAAGCTTACTGTTACGTGCCGTGTGTGTGTGTGTTTTCTCCCTCTCTCTGCAGGTTCCTGCTCTGCAGTAGAGGTGTGGCAGGTGTGGCTAATCTGCTGATGAGTAGGAGGCTATAAGAAGGAGAAGAGAGCTGTGGTCTCTCTCTCATTCCTCCCTTCTCATCAAGCCTGTGTGGACCAGTGTGTGGCTGGGGTAAAGTTCAGCGTGTGAACCTAGCAGGCCTCCAGTGGCAGTGAAGCCTGCAGTGATTTAGTTATTCTTTATGTTGGTTCACCTACTATTTGTGTTGAAACTAGTTGTTTTCAGTTTCTCACTCGTTTCTAGTTGTTTTGTTACATTACTGAATAAACCTTTGGCCTACTTTGCTTAATCCGCTTCATCCGTTATTTTACCTGGTTTTTTCAATTTATTGTTACTGCCGTCATCCTCTTAAACATCTTTTGGGTCGTAACACTTACCAGCTTCACATCCGCTCCAACATTCAAGATCTTCGCAAAGCTCAATCCTGTCTCCATCTTCAAGGAAGCTTTTGGGGGTCCGCCAGCCTGGGAGCCGCTGCTGATCCTCAATGAAGCCTTCCCCACACCGCAGCCTTTATTCATTGTCACAATCCTCATATTCAAATCGTTTCACATTTCATCGTAATTAATAATAAAATGTTTAAATGTATCTGATTGATGGTGTGGTCCTTGTTTGTGAATTGGAGATAAAGTTTAGCTGAGGTTCAGGAGCAGGACCACACCTCAATCACTCATTTCCTGTCATGTGCCTATATAAGCTGCACCGCCCTTCTCACCGGTCCGTTCTCGTTTCTCGTGCCCCACCCCCCCTTCCCTTCTGTTATATCTTTTTCTCTTTCCTTAGGGGTCCGCCAGCCTGGGAGCTGCTGCTGATCCTCAATGAAGCCTTCCCCACACCGCAGCCTTTATTCATCGTCACAATCCTCATATTCAAATCGATTCACATTTCATCGTAATTAATAATAAAATGTTTTAATGTATTTGATTGATGGTGTGGTCCTTGCTCGTGAAACAATCTTTCAGTTGCTTTCTCTCTTTCTTCTTCTTGTCTCCTGCGCTTCTCCAGCACTTCTTTTAGCTCCTGAAACACCCCCTTCTGGAGCTCTCCTCTTCTCTCCTCTGAGCTCAGTTTCCTGTGACTTTTGACGATCTCCATGTCAGGGTGGAGTTGACTGTGTTGGTTTGAAGTCATGTTCTCCTTCATTTAGGTTTTTTGAGTTTGTCTGCTCTGCTCTCTTGTATGGTTCTCTCCTGCAGCTTGACTGGTGTGAGTGTGACTCTGGTGGAGAATCTTGATCAAAGTTATAACCTCTGCCAAAATTCTAGAAGCAGAGTCATAATGAGACGCTTCCAGGGTGCTTTTGGAATGATCACCATGGCAGCATAGCATTTTTTTTTAAATGTTGTAATGTGCAATATGGATGCTTTAAATACAAGCACTTTAACAGTGTAGTAATGCACTTTATTGACTTTAATTACACTGAACAAAAATATAAACGCAACACTTTTGTTTTTGCTCCCATTTTTCATGAGTTGAACTCAAAAATCTAAGACTTTTTCTGTGTACACAAAAGGACAAAAGCACATTTTAGATTGGCCTTTTTTTGTGGCCAGCCTAAGGCGGCACACCTGTGCAATAATCATGGTGTCTAATCAGCATCTTGATTTGCCACACCTGTGAGGTGGATGGATTATCTCGGCAAAGGAGAAGTGCTCACTAACACAGATTTAGACAAATTTGTGAACAATATTTGAGAGAAATAGGCCTTTTTGTGTACATAGAAAAAGTCTTAGATCTTTGAGTTCAGCTCATGAAAAATGGGAGCAAAAACAAAAGTGTTGCGTTTATATTTTGTTCAGTGTAAGTGATAAGATACTTTATACGTAATCATAATATGAGTGCCTCATGATCCCACAGAGGGATAGGTTACTGAACGCAACTTTCTCCAAGAGGATCCAAAAGCGGAAGTCAGTTGCGACTTCATAGTTCACAAAATATGATTATATATTAAACAATTTATAAGAAATTATTTTGTATAAATATATGACTAAAGACTATAAACATTACTGATGTACAATAAGCAATATCCATGTTTTCATTGAATCAAAATAATATGTTTAAGTGACAAATTATACAAAAACTATATATTAAAAATGATGTACAAATATATGCACAAAAACTATTTTTTTCCCCTTCATGAACGTAGCCTACTACTAACCCCATTGGCTCACAGAATTGGGGTTGTGTGTGTAACTTCAAATCAATAAAATAAAATTCCATATTATGACTAAAAAGATAATGAGCATAACCATTCAACGTAATATATGTTGGGATGATAAAGTAACGACCCAGAATCAGTCATTTATTTATACCTGAATCCACAATCTGTGACCAGCTATAGCACGATGAAATTAACATTGACATATTAACCTTCAAGATAACTAACAATAATTATTATTATTATAAGGAACGGGAAAATGAGAAAAAACAACGTTTGGCGTTTTAGTTGTATATTTAGGTGCTGATCACACATTGTAAGTTTATTAAACAGCATTGGAAAGCTAGATGCTAGTGACTATTGAGCTCAAACATTATGTGTGCAGTAAGCTTAGAAAGCTCCTGTTAACCAATTGCTAATCTCCAGTGCAGTAGAGTAGTAATGCCATTGACTTATGAAAGTCAATTTAACAACAGAAAATGTTACAATTTATCAGAAATTTACAAAATGTACCTTCAAAGGAAGTGACATACTGTTACAACAGAACTCACAAATTCATTCTCAAACCACATTGACTTACAGAGCTAGTGCTTGAACATGGAGGTCACATGTGCCCATGCTCAGACCCCATTAGCTCACAGAACTGGATGCCTTTTAAGCCAGCTCCAGCCTCAGGCAGAAGCAAATTGGTACTCGGTATTTACATTTTCTCACCTCAGTAATTTACGTAAAGAAAAATGCTGTCTTAAGGTTTTAATCTTTAGCAGAGAATAGTTACAAGGCATTTTATAGTTTTTTTCTCTTATGTTTTTTAATCTTTTCCCAACAAACTTGTGCTGACCTGTCTGTAATGTGGTCCTCATTTGTTGCTGTGAATCAGCTGCAATACCCTCAACAGACACTAGATGTACTTATAAGACCACTGTGCAGCACTACCAGCAACAGAACCCTCCTTGTGTCAACAGTATTATCATTTACAACCATTAACTTCACTTCTCATAATGCACACAATCACATCAAATACATATAAAGTCTCTGCTCTGATTTCTTCTTTCTCCTCAATATTTACGTATCTAAGTCCTCTTCCCAAAGACCACTTTGGATCCAGACCTGCTCCCCCGAGGTTCTGCAGAGATGATCCAGATTGCAGGAGATTTAATGAAGTCCCTGTCGATTATCTTGCTCTCCTCAGCCCGGGCCATCGCTTCCAGTTCAGGTGAGGTTTCTGGGCACCAGTCTGCCATGAACTTATCCTTTGCCTCACAGTAGTTGACCACCACTTCCTCTGGCTGCTCCCCAAACAGCCAGTCTTGACAGCAAAAGAGAATAAAAATATATTTTAACCTAGGAAACAAGCAGTTTCTGGCTTTAAAAGAACCTACAGATCAGTTACTAACCTGCAGAATCATGGATTAGGTCCATAATGAGGTGGCCGATGATGGCGTAAAGGACACCCAGCACGATGAAGACGGCCATGAGCAGGTAGAGGACGTAGGTAGGCAGGTAGATTGCATCCCGAGCGGGGGGTACATAGCTCTCGAATAGCACTGTCCCATCTTCTTCCCTGTATCGCATATTCAAGCTCTCCTCAGGCACATCCATTACTGACTGAGAGTCTTTGAAAGTGCTGTGAGCCACGGAATCTACTTAATACCTTAGAGTCATCGCTGTACCAAAGACGGCAGCAGGAGGGTCTATCTCATGGATTTATAGGCACTCGACAACATCAGGAGGAAAATGTCAGAAAATATTTAGCAACCAGAACGTAAAAACTTTAAAAAACAGCAAAGCAGTCTTAATACGACTGGCTTAACTACACACTGAGAAGGTTTGACTTAAATTAAAAGTACAGCTCTGTCTCTCACCTTGACAAGTTTTCATTTTGTTTCCTTGTACAAACTTCTTGTCTGTCTTCTTGTGAAGCTACACAGATGAAGACTGGATTAGCTTCAGTATTTAAGGTCAGAGCAATGATGCTACAAGCAGTTTCCAAATGAGGAAGAAAGTATTTACCTGATGCATATCTATCGATCTTCCTGTCGACTGATCTATCTATCTATCTATCTATCTATCTAGCGCTATTCAGTTACATGCTAGCTATCTAGTTATCTAGCTAGGTGTGAAAGGAATATTTTGTACAGTTCTTATGAATCATATTACATTCATATGGTACAGTATCCATCTATCTATCTATCTATCTAAAGCTAGCTATCAGTATCTACCAAGGAACTTAGCTATTTACTTCATGCTACCTATGTAGTACAGCTACATGCTAGCTATCTAGTTAACTAGCTATATGTGAAAGGTATATTTTGTGCAGTTGTTATGAATCATTAAATATTTGTTCATGGTACAGTCACTATGGTACAGTGTCTGTCTGTCTGTCTGTCTGTCTATCTATCTATCTATCTATCCTGCTTACTTCGTTATGGAACAGTATTTAATACGGCTAATGTGAGGTAATCCTCAGCCTTCACAGATAAGGTCACAGGCCCTGACACAGCCAGGTATTAGAGGCAGGTAAGATGGATTAATGAACACAGACACAAACACTCTCTTGTGTTACTCCATTGTTTACTGGAAAGATGCTCAGTCCAACATCAGAACAGAAAAACTGACATGATGCTTTTTATTGGTGAAGCATTACAGCAACATGTGTGATGTAACGTGGGTTCAACAGTTAACAAATAAAATGTCTTTTTCCAGCTCACATCAACATCTTTATGGTTACACTGTAAATAATTTATATTTTAGCAAGAAAAATAGTATATGTATAGAATGTAATGTATTTTGAATAACTGACAATATAGACCATTTACATTTTTAATTAGTAAGCGTTTTATAGTAAGCAAAATTAGTACAAACTATAGCAACATTAGAGGTGTTCTATATCAAACATAAAGGCCTTAGCTTATGCATCACTACTCCAAAATCAGAGTTAACTGAGATTTGTGAAGAAATCTGATCCGAGCTACTGCTGTGATGAACTCAAAGGGAGGTGACGTAAGGGGTTAAAGGGCAGGTGAAGGTCACACTATGAGCAGATATCCTTTCTCCGGGGTATGATGGAGCGATGGAGCTTCTCAGTGGAGGAGGGATGGAGAGGCGGTGGATGGAGTCTCCCCAGTGGAAACCAGGGAGCTGCCCATCGTTCTCCTTCTCCATCTCCAGCCTGTCTGTCTCCATCAGCTTACTGCAGACGCTAAGTTGCTGCTCTTCTTCTATTTCTGCTCTTGCTTCCTCTGAATCATCCTCCACTGGTTTGGGGCCAAAAATCCAGTCTGTGAGGAGGAAATACAACATGAGAAATTAATTTTAATATCTTTCTGTGTGTCTGAAAGGGGCACTCCACTGAATTAGCTATTAAAGTTCAGTTGACTTATTATGGGGAGGACTCAACAACTCTAGGAGGAACCACAGAAGAAGAAAATAAAACCTTGATGATGATGATGTAATAGGGGTTATCTCAAATTTTGCATTCTGGGAAATGTAGGATCCAGTATTTTGTGATTATAAGCTTGAATCTCTGGCACTCTGAACTTTGCCTAAGTGCAACAGAATATTATCAAAATATCCCCTTTAGGATATTATTTTAGATGAAGTCAGTGACTCAAATGTTAAGACATTTTTTGGCATTCACCTTTATGGTACTAAAAGGAAACTGTTGGGAAGGTTGACCTCTTCACGCAAACAACAAGGCGCATGTGAATGAGAAATTTAAAGGAACATGTTTATCAAAAAGGAACACGAAACACTGAAGCAGCCAAGGGAGAAAAAAGGACTCAAAGACACCACAACACTAAAGTGGTACGAGTGATGGGAGTGAGAGGACACCAGCCTGGGTGTTACCTGCCAGGTCATGCATCAGATCTTTAATCAGATGTCCCACTATAGCGTAAGTGGCCACTATAACCAACACCACCCCGACCAGGACATAGACTACATTGCGCGGCAGAGTTATTGCATCTCTGGCTGGAGGTATGTAGTCCACGAAATACGCCTCCTCCTCCTCCTTTCTCCTGGACAGCTGGAGGAGCTGTCGGTGCTCAAACACGAGCTGTGTCAGAGCTCCTCGTGAGGCGTTCAGGGACAGGACTGGTTGTTGGTTCATTGTGCAGTTTGACAAGCAGATTCTGTCTTTTCTTGCACTGTGGGAACTTTGAAATCGGGTGATAGAGGAGCACCGGCGACGAGGAGGGAGAGTAAGTGAGCATTAGAAGATTTTAGACACTTTAATTTTTCTGAATATTGAAGGAAAGGCAGGAGAGATGACAGATGGAAATGTCAAGATGGCTCAAAAACAAGAACACGGTCTCGTATGAGTGACAGTGCTTCAGAAATGTAGTTCACCAGACGAGAAAAATGCGATGCCATGAGTGTGCCAATTCTCCTAATCTTTCGTCTAGACTTAAATCCCAGCATTGCTCCTTCTAGTCTTCTACAGAGGGGTTCCTCGGTCACATTTCCAGGGGAGCGCGGGCGTGTGAGAGGGAGGAGAGGTGAATATAGGACAGACAGAGTTAATAGGATTGAGTCTGTCACAGAGTAATATCAGCTTTCCATCTGCAGGGATTAGAGATATGAGCGAGGAGAGGTGGACAGTAATACGCCAAAGAGGCTTATGGTCCTCCATGACTACATTGCATATATATCTATTTATATATGAGACATATATTAAAGTAAAGCCACTCTCTCTGGGCTTTAAAGTGGCATCAGTTTATGATTATTCGATGCTTTATATTCATCATCAGCGCAGCAGGTCCAGCTCTCAGATTCTAATACTGTGCTGTCGCATAAAGCACTGATATGACACTTTATTTTTATGACTAATTTCTCGCTTTATAACGAAGCAGATGGCGATATACCCAAATAATTTTGAATTTTCCAACCAATAAATATCCATATGTGAAGGGAAACGTTGCGTCATCACATGTAACCCTTAAAAATCTCAAGTAAAACTTATAAAGAACAACATATCTACTGCTTTTTAGATTGTATAGGATGAAAAAATGTTAGAGATGAAAAGGAACAGATGTTAATAAAATGAAAAGGTTTAAGATGTCTTTAAGAGGGTCTTACCTTGTAATCAAAGCTGTAAATCTTCAGCTTTTTGTTTAGTACTTGTGTATGAAAAGACTTCCACATTGGCGCAGGTCTGCTCTGGAAATAACCACAAACACAAAGAGGAAAGTTAAGGTCATGCAAAAAAAGGGGCGCACTGCAGTAGCTTCTCTATCGCAGCAAACCAAAAATAAACCCACCATCAAGGATTTTTCTCTACAAATGGAAAAGTATAAACAAGTTTTATCCTCCCAGATCTTCCCTGTGGAGCATCAGGATGTAGATTTCTTCTCTAGGGTTTAGGCTCTTCTTCTGGTTTTGTCTTTGAAACTTTGAAAAACTGAGTCGCGAGAAATTGCCATTCGAAGATGGTGATGGCAACATTAGCGAAGAGGATGAACCAAGACACCGGGTGCAGGCCGTAGTAGAAGACGTGCGTCATGTTGCACAGAAAAGATAAAAGAGTTAAATTACAGTCTGCCGGTAGAGATGATTCAAATGGATGTGTTGAAAAAGCTGCGTGAGGTCTCCGATTGTGTCTCAGAATGAGGCTGTCAGGAGACTGTGCCAGTATAAAGGTCATCTTCTGTAATCCTTGGATGGATTTGGTTACGCATGCCACCTTCACCTTTTACCTGAGTCAGCACACAGCCAAACGGAGGAGGGAGTTCATTTAGCCGAGCCTGAAGCACCTGTTGACACTGAAGTTTGAACAGCTGATACACTTTAAGCCTAAGACACTACTAATGGACATATAACACATAATAAAAAGTGCAGTTTAATGTTTGTTCTTGCACCGTGTTAGATAAATCGTGTGCA